>NC_056630.2:127369264-127969264 GCF_002870075.4 Lactuca sativa | reverse complement strand
CGAAATCAGTGAGATTGAAGATTTCGATTGTTCTCAGTTATTTGTCATTAAATGTCACATATTTGAGTAAAGGCAAAGAAAAATATAATGATTTGTTAGCTAAGACTGGCACCGATCAAGCCTCCACTTCGAAAGTTTGTGATTTTGATCATATACGAGTCAAAGATAGTCAAACTGATAGTAGTGATGATGAGGAGGATGATGAAATTTCCAAAAGAAAATGAAATACAAAGAGTTGTTGTTGATCAGGTGTATGGTGAAACAGAAAAATTCGACAAAGTGTTGAAAGAAAAAGGTGTTCATTATCTCGAAACAAATATGGTTGTGTATCCAAATTTCAAGTGCATAGATGATGTCATTTTTCCAAATCAAGTATTTGTTACGACTGGAAATGTTGAAAACAACAAACCAGAATTTAACAAATTGATAGATGAAGATAATAAGCAAACTTTGAAAGAATGTTTTTTTTCTCAAATCAAAGTGTTGTCGAAAATAATCTAACAAAGAATTCATACATTTTTCAAATACAAAAACACGAAAATGGGTTGAAAAATCAAAATTTTCAAAAGAGGATGACACACAATTGGAAGTCAAATCACAAAATGTGAAAATAAATCCAAAAGAATTTAAGGATCAAATTGACAACTTTTCGAAAGAAAATGGAATTTCAAAGAGACAAGAAAGAAAGAAGTTTTTTTGGCAAATTGTTGAGTCTCGAAAGAAACAAAATGCTTTGCAAAAGAAAAACACTGAAAATGAATTGTCTAAAAAGGTTAAGACAATGTCTTGATCAAGTTCAGTTATAAAGAAAAATCTAGCTATGTTTAAAAAGCATTTGTCACAATCAACTTCACATACTGACTTTTCAAAAATAAAAAATCAAGAAACCAAGTTTTTGTCACATCCTCAAAGTTACACATCTCATAAAAGGAAATTTTCAAATTCGACATATTCATCATATTTGAAGAAGTCTCATTATAATAAACCTCATTCTAATAATCAAACAAGATTTTTTAATAATGGTTCTTCAAAATCATTTCCATCGAAAACCAATTCATTTTCATTGAAGAGATCTCAACATCATTTTGAGTCAAAGGTTGAAATACAACGGTTTGATCAAGTTCATTCAAAACAAAATGTCAAATTCACACCACAACAACCAAATTTTCCCAATCCCCTAGCGAAACAAGCTTTTAAAGTTTCATATACCAAGGGTAGATCAAATGTGCAAAATATCAATCATTGGATTGAATGCAAAGGAAAGTCTTATCAAACAGTGAAATACTCTCAACAAAAAATCAAACATGCTTATGAAAAGTATTTGAATGAAATGCCGAATGTCAGTTCATCATCAAAAGACTCGACATCTTCAGTTAAGGCATGATGACCTGTTTCAAAAGAAAAGACAACAAAGCCACAAACTGAGAACGCAAAGGTGAACGTCAGTGTAAATCCTAAACTTTCAAAGTATTATATATATGAGCCTTTACCAAATGAAGTAGACTTAATTGAAATTGTTAAATCTAAAGTTCGTAATTGGATTATAGGATCTTCATTTCACAATGTATTTCAAACTAATCACAAAGGAACCAAACAACCTTGGGTACCTAAAATTTTCCATTGATTGTAGGTTTTATGTGACGAGCGATATGTTGAAAAATGGTATATCGATAGTGCTTCTCGCGTCACATGGTTGGAAGGAAAGAGAATTTTCGTGATTATCGAAGTCTGGAAAATGTTGGTGTTGTGAAGTTTGGTAACAATCAAAAGTGTCAAGTAAAGGGATATGGAAAGTCACAAATGGGAAGTTTACTGTAAACCGAGTTGCCTATGTCGAAGGTCTTCAACATAATTTGATTAGTGTTTCACAACTTGTTGTGGGCACTGAAAATCAAGTGGGGTTTAATGAAGAAGGAAACATTATTTTGAATGTAAATACGAAAGAAGTTTTGCTCAAATCCAAAAGAAAAGGAGTTATGTTCACACTTGACATAAAGCTAATTATTGGTGTTCTATCTGTGTTTACTTTCGAAAGCTTCATCAGATGTTAGCTGGCTTTGGCATCGACGTATTTCTCATTTAAAATTTTGAAATCTTAATAAATTAGTTGTGAATGATCTTGTTCGAGGTTTACCTGTTTTAAAATTTGACAATGATACATTATGTGTAGCTTGCGAACAAGGGAAACAAAATCAACAAGGACATCCCAGTATCATTGATTCAAAAACCATTGAAGCATTGGAACTTATTCATATTAATCTTTTTGGACCATCAACTATTGAGACTCTTAACAAGAAACAGTATATTTTAGTCATTGTTGATGATTTTTCTCGATTTACTTGGGTTTATTTTCTCAGGTTAAAATCAGAAGTTGCTCAAATAATGGTTGATTTTATCAAAAAGATGGAAACAAGCTTGAAGAAGAAAGTTCAAAAAATCAAGAGTGATAATGGTTTCGAATTTAAGAACGATGTTCTTGATTCGTTTTTAATAGACAAAGGAATTTTGCATAATTTTTCTTCACCCTACACACCTCAGCAGAATGGTGTTGTTGAAAGGCGAAATTGTTCTCTTTATGAAGCTGCAAGAACGATGCTCACATATGCGAATCTACGTCAATATCTTTGAGCTGAAGCAGTGTCTACTGCATGTTTTACACAAAATAAATTATTCATTTATCAAATATTCAACATTAATCCTTATGAAATTATCAATAACCGAAAACCTAATGTCAAATTCTTTCATGTTTTTGGTTGCAGGTGTTTTATTATGAATCTCAACGATAATCTTTCGAAATTTCAGTCCAAAGCTGACGAAGGTATTTTCTTGTGTTATTCTCATAATTCGGTTGCATATCGAGTGTTGAATAGACGAACAAGGAAAATTGAAGAAACATTCAATCTTACGTTCGATGATTATTATATCAAACAAGTTGAAAAGTGTTTCGAACAAAAACCAATAACTAATGAATTAAAAGATGAATCTGAAATTCTTAATTCGCCTGATTTTGTTTATGATTTAATTTTTGGTGTCCCAAATAGGGTTGCGGATGCTAAAATAAATGCTCAAGATAATAAACTTCCGGAATCATCAAAGCATTCTGATTGTTCGACATTTCCTCAAGATGCAGTTAATGAAAATGCGACATCATCTTCTCCTGGAAATAGAGAAAGTACGACAAATGATCAAGTGGAGGAGGAGCACTTGCATTCAAATTCTCATGTTGTGGGGGAGCATTCTTTCGAGGGGAGAATAGGAAAATGGATGATGATGTTGAGGGGGAGCAAACAGAAAATGAAGTTGTTGAAGGGGGGATAAATATGTCGAATAATAATCGATATGAAACTTTTCATGATTTTAATGATAATAATTTTGTTGCAGGTTCAGAGAATGAAGAAATGTTCGAAGATGCACCATTGGAGAAATGGACAAGAAATCATCGAAAAGAACAAGTGCTTGGAAATCCACAAGATGGTGTATTAACTAGAGTTCAACTTAGTGCAAAGAATGAGGTTCTTAATGCTCATCAGAAGTTTTGCGTGTTTAATGTCTTTATTTCGAAAATTAAACCAAAATTAGTTAAGGCTGCAATGGAACACTCAGATTGGGTTGTTTCAATACAATCTGAATTGTCTGAATTCGAAAGAAACAAGGTTTGGAGATTAATTCCTAAACCAAAAGATATTTTGATTGTTGGATTAAAATGGATTTTCAAAAATATAATAGACAAAGATGGTAATATTGTTCGAAATAAGGCTAGGCTTGTAGTTAAAGGTTATTCGCAAAAGGAAGGTATCGATTATGACGAAACCTTTTCCCCTATCACAAGACTCGAGGTTGTTCGAATATTTTTGGCCTATGCAACACATAAAGATTTTGATGTCTATCAGATGAATGTCAAATGTGCTTTTATCAATGGAAAACATGAAGAAACTGTATTGATTTAACAACCTCCAGGTTTCATAAATGAAAATTTTCCTAATGATTGTTATATTTTAGATAAAGTTATATATGGGTTAAAACAAGCACCAAGAGCATGGTATGCAACTCTTACCTCTTTTTTTAAACAATCAAAATTTAAACAAGGATCAGTTGATCCCACACTATTTCAAAAGAAAATTGGGGATCATCTTATGCTTGTCCAAATATATGTTGATGATATTATTTTTGGCTCAACTGACCCTGCTTATTCTAGGGATTTCGAAAATCTGATGAAAACCAGATAAACTATCGCAAAAGGAATGATTGAGGAGCAACGCTGGAATGAGAATTTCTATAACGGATTTGGCTCGAGAAATACTCCCATAGTATTTCATGATTCGCTATGACGACTGCTCGTTGTTTGGGTTTTGGGTAAGTTTTAGGCATGCTGCATACCACAGTCACTCCCAATCACATGTTGGCCGTGTCTCGAATAAATATAGTTGGCCAGGCTATATTGATCCTAGACACGACTACATAACTGCCTAGGTTTAACCGCATCGTACAACACCCATTTACTTATGTTCTGTTCTACTTGTAGTTACGGATTTCGACGGTTAGGTATACTTGTATACTCTTAAAAATACTTATATTTTAAGGTATACTTTTAGTTCAGAGCACTTAGGCCCCTTAGTGTTTATAGTATTATACCATGTAAGGTTTGGTATACTAGTTCACTATAAACAAGGGCTCTGATACCAATATGTCACACCCCGAAACCGAAGGCGGAAACTTTCCGGGGCGGAGGACGTCATGAATATCGCAACTAATGTACATAGTAAGCATAGTAAACACAAAACATTACATTACATAGAATTATTACATTTGTTTGAAATCAAAGTGTTACAAGTGTTATACATATATATCATATGAACAAAAGTTAAGACGAGTCTGATAAGCACTCCGTCTTCTCTAAAAAATCGCGGGTGCCTGTCTAATGTGGACCTAAGAATACAAGCAGTTTAAAAATCAGCATAAAGCTGGTGAGTTCATAAGAGGTTTGTTTTCTGAAAATGTACAAGTTTCCTTTGGTTTTTCCAAAAAAGTTTGTTATCCAAGAAAATCCCTTATTTTCCTAAAAGTAAAGTTTAGTTATCCATTAGTTACACGGGCTAGTTAACAACAATTCAGTTATCCCAGGAAAAACCCTTATTTTCTTAAAAGTAAAGTTTAGTTATCCATTAGTTACACGATCTAGTTAAGAACAATTCAGTTATCCCAGGAAAAACCCTTATTTTCCTAAAAGTAAAGTTTAGTTATCCATTAGTTACATGGTCTAGTTAAGAACAGTTCAATTATCCCAGGAAAACCCCTTATTTTCCTAAAAGTAAAGTTTAGTTATCCATTAGTTACACGGTCTACTTAAGAACAGTTCAGTTTATAGTTTAATACATAAAACTATATATTGAAAACCACTAGGAATACCATCCAGTACAACAATAGATATTTTTAATACATAAAAATATTGATTGAAAACCATGGGAATACCATCCTGTACTAGATATAAGATAGTTTTAATACACAAAAACTATAGATTGAAATCCATGGGATTACTGTCCCGTACTAGATATAAAAACCATGGGAATACCATCACGTACTAGATATAAAGACCATGGGAATACTATCCCGTACTAGATATAAAGACCATGGGAATACCATCCCGTACTAGATATAAATTTTATAGATCAAAGATAGATATGAAAATAAAATCTATGAATAAACTTATATTAATACGTATTGTGAGTCGGGTAACCATGCTAATATGACAACGAGACTTCCTTGACGTTCTTCAGGCGTCGGATGATATCCAGAATTTGTCACCCCGGGCGTGCCCGCCTAACTATAGCTAGCAGTTTAGGTGTGGGATTGTCAATCCCGAATAGATCTATTCACAAATTCCACGCTCTCCCTCCAGGAGGTTCTGGTTACACTTCCGGGGAGAATTTACGGATAACCCAAAGGGTTTAATGAAGATAATCTCACAAGCTAGTATTAAACTATTCATGGTGTTCTCGGACGTTATCTAACATAATAATCATTTTGAAACATAATACAGTATAAATAGTTTATTATAATGAAGTTATCTAGCATAATACTCTAAATTAAACAGAGATAAACTGAATCAGACATAGCTTATCTATTAACTTTACATAAATCTGTGCTCGTAAAACAAGAACTGAAGATCCCAAATTATTCCCATAATAATTTGATTGTTTCCTTTACTGTAATTGAAATCTACTTAGCTATATTCAGTAAAACATCCCTTATGCTCCGCATAAACGGGGTAACGATATCTAAAAGTTTGCCAGATATTTATAGAATTACACTAGTTTTAGGTTTTGAAAACATTTATTGTTTGCTTGTATTCCCCCCTGAAAGCATTGAAAAACACAGAAAAAGGTGTAGGGGTATGAACTCACCGGACGAGGAATGTATCAGCTAGGATGCTAAACGTCAGTTCGGGGCTTGAACGCGTGCGAGGTTCCTATGTAATATGAAATGATACACAATTGTATCTAATTAGATTTTGAACCACTAATTAGATAAGATTATACACTCCAAGACGCGAAAACACTTCAAAATAAGTGTTTGGAGTGACCCGGGTGACATCTAAGGACGTATATGGCTTGGAAATGGAGTTTACTCTTCAAGAGTAAACTCATAAGAGATTTTACGGCCCTAATGACCCACTCCCCATGAGTTTACGTCCGTAAACTCATGGTGGGGGTGTTCTTGGTTGCTTAATATCCTTATAACTCATGAGAGGTGATGCTAGGCTTGGTTTCAATGCTTTTGAATGAGATTTGAACATTCTAAGGACAATTTGAGGAGTTTACGGCAGTAAACTATGAGTTTACGGCCGTAAACTCTTATGTTCCATGCCTTAAGGTGTTTTGGTGGTCCTAGGTAAATTACAATGCACATAGGAAGGTTCTAGGGTTGATTCCATGGCTAAGGAAGTGATTGGGACTTGAATTGACCTTGGAAAAGTAGTTTACGGTCTATGAAGATGTTCTTGGGAGTTTACTACCTTAAACACATGAGTTTACAACCGTAAAGTCATGTTTGTCTAAGATTCATGGCTTTTAGTGGTTGTAGGTTAAGCATACAAAGTTCTAGGTCCAATTCCAAGCCATACAAGGTGTTAAAGGCACTTTAACACCCATTGGAGGAGTTTATGGTCTAAGGAGATGTGTTTACGGTCCAAGAATGTTCTTGGGCTCTAAAATCAAGTTTTTCCCATTTGTGTATGTTTTGTTGCATTTCTTGAAGGATTTTAAGGTTCTATGCACTCATGGAAGTTTGTCGGAGGTGTTTAGGGGAAAACTAACACCTTAAATGATGTCTATGGTCCATGAATGAGGGTTTACGGTCCAAGCATGTTCTTGGGCCGTAAACTCAAGTTTACCCCCTAAATGGTTTGCTCAAGATGTTCTATGTCCATGCAAATAAGTCCTTAGGTCATATCTAAGCTCCAAATGAGGTTTGGAAGGGTTTTAAGGCTCAAAAAACCCTTTTGTGTGAGTTCACGGCCTAGGGCTGTACTAGGACCATAAAATCATGCTAATGGTCCTATTTCATAGATTAACCACGAATTTGAAGGCTAAAGGTTTTATACTAGGAGCTAGGATATTTACCTTGATGATTTGGAGCTTGAAATGAGTGATTTTGAATCAAGAACTTGGACTTGAGGAGAGAGGTTAGAGAGAGAGTAGAGAGTGAGTGGAAAAGGCTTCAAATGAGGCTCTCTCAACTTTATATATGCTTAAAGTTTGGGACACGGTGGAATTCTACCCGATACTGATGTTAAGCGAGGCTTTTGGTCGTACCCGATTTAATTATTTTATAACTCGACGGAATAAAACTAAAATTTTTCCAAATAATAATTTGGGGAATTTTCATGAGTTTTTAACGTGTTTGGACAACCATTAAGTCATAATAGCAAACTCAAAAGTAATGAATTAATTTATAAATGAAACTGAAACAATTCAAGACGACGAATTTTTTAATGACGAAACGGGTTACGACGACGGAACGAACTCCGGGTTGTCGACGGAACGAACTTCGGGTTGTCACATTATCCCCCCGTTAGAGGGAATTTCGTCCCGAAATTCAAACTTAAGATGCGACTCGCGGATTTGGAAAGAGAATACGGATACTTCTGTTTTATCGGATCATTGCGCTCCCAAGTGAATTCGGATCCTCGCATGACATTCCAGGAAACCTTTCACTTATCGGGATACAGCTTGTTTCATATGTTTAATCTCTTGATCTATGATTCCGATTGGTTTTACCATGAGTTTCAGACTTTCGTTGATTTCGGTCTCATCAAAGGGATTACAAGGGTTTCATCGGGTAGGCACTTCTTAAGGACAGAGACGTGGAATACCAGATGGATGCTGCTAAGTTCTGAGGGTAGTCGGAGTTTGTAGGCTATGGATCGATCCTAATGAGGATTTTGAAAAGTTGTATGTACCTCAGGTTTAGTTTTACACGTTTCAAAATGTAACATGCCTTCTTCGCTTATTACATGACTAAAGAAAAATGGTTAAACCGAAGGGCATCACTACATCTTCGTAGTGACTATATCGAGTCCTGAATGCTATTTTGAAAACATCATTCCTATGAACTCGTAGCTGACTGGGTAACTCCTGCATTTCTGCTGGAGCCTATCGATACGGATATTTGGCTACAGGGCTTGCTCCAGGAATTAGATTGATGCGAAACTATACTTGGCGTTCGGGAGAAATTTACGGGAGCTCTTTGAACAGACATCAGGAAATTTTGTAGACTTTGGGGATGCAACTTCCTGTTTCTCGATGGTCACATAGACTAGGAATTTATGGCACTCCCTTCGGAGAAGCCTTTTGAGCTTTGATGTAAGAAATGATGCAACGGCTGAAACTAAGTTTATCGTTGCAGATTATAAGAGTTTGACCGAGGGAAGGTTAAGATGGATAGATTTTTCGGAACAAAGGATATCAGCATGATTGAGACTCAATCAATCCATGCCAATGAATATTTCAAAGCTCTTAATTGAAAAATCGGTATAAGATCGATGGAAAAAGGATGATTGCCGAGGGTAAGGGTTCAACCTATGAATAGATCGCTAACGTCCTCTTTCTCGTTGTTAGAAATCTCGACGGTAGGAATTTCGGTTACTAATGGAGGACTAAGGTTAAGATAAGGTTTGATTGAATAGATAACAGATTCTCTTTCAACAATATAATCGAAAAGGTTTGCAAGTATAAGGGTTGTCGAGGAAGAATATATACCTGTGGCAACGATGGGATCAGCGGCTGCCTCAACTTGTCCCATAGCTAGGACTCTTCCAGTGTTGCCAGTTGTTGCTGTCTTGGGGCAGTTTCTCTTGAAATGCCCGGCTTCACCGCAACCGTAGCAGGCCGGACTGATTCCCGCTCTGGAAGCTTGATTGGTTGATTGGGTTGGTTTTCTGCAGTTTCGAGCAAGGTGGCCCTTCTTTCCACAGTTGTTGCAGAGTATTTCGCGACATGGCCCAGGAGTACGATGATGGTAGATGCACTTGTCGCACCAAGGAAGGGTACCAGTATATCCACCGGTAGGAGTTTGAGCTGTGGATCCGACGGCAGAGACAACAGCAGGGACAGTAGCAGCGCGAATTGCAACCGTTTGCTGCTTCTTCGAGGACTCCTGAGAAAGCTGAATCTTCTTCTTTTTCCAAGATTTTCTTTTCTCACAACTCCTCTCTGTCGGCTCAGGAGTGGTGGCTGCTTCCTCTAGGCAATCGCTATGGTCGATCAGAGTTTGCGCTAGGCATTTGGCGCTGTCATAGGTGTCTGGCTTCGCAGCCAATACATTTCCTTTGGTTGGCTGGGTCAACCCCCAGATGAACCTCTCAATCTTTTTACTCTTCGAGGTAACCATTCCCGGACAAAGTAGCGCCAAATCATCGAATCTTGAAGTGTAAGCGGCGATATCGGAACCCTTCATCTTCAAGCTCCAGAGTTCGTGTTCTAACTTCTGCATTTCGCCCGAGGGTAGTACTCTGCAAGCAGAAGTTCCTTCATGGCCTCCCAACCCATGGCATTGGCTACATGTAGGCTTAGGGATTTAACTCGGCCGTGCCACCAAGTTAGAGCTTTATCGGTGAACGTGCAGGCAGCAAACTTCACCTTATCCAATTCAGAGCAGGCACAGATTTCAAAAATAGATTCGATTTTCTTGAACCATCGGGTTAGGGAAATTACACCTCCAGTGCCATCGAAAGATGTGGGTTTCGCATTCATAAACTCTTTATAGGAACACTCCTTCCGATGTCCCTAGCTATCATCTTGGTTTTGGGGCTGGGAACCACCTCCTGAACCACTGGCGTTCATTTGAGACATGGTGGATGCCACTGCGGTAGTAACAGCTGCCTGGAACATTACGGGATCAAATTGGGGAGGAGGTGGTGGCGGAGGGTTGTCGTTGTTCTTTGAGCTGGGTCTCTTCCTTAGAGGCATCTTGATCTAAAAAGATCAGGAAAGAGAGGATCATAAGTCCTCTGAATTGAATCAAGAGATATGGAACAGGGGATATCTCATTAAGACAGATATAGAGTTCTATTAAGCGATAAAGCAAGAAAGAGTTATCAAAGCAGATAAACTATCGCTAAATGAATGATTGAGGAGCAACGCTATAATGAGAATTTCTATAATGGATTTGGCTCGAGAAATACTCCCATATTATTTCATGATACGTTGTGACGACTGCTCGTTGTTTGGGTATTGGGTAAGTTTTACGCATGCTGCATACCACAGTCACTCCCAAGCACATGTTGGCCATGTCTCGAATGAATATAGTTGGTCATGCTATATTGATCCTAGACACGACTACATAACTGCCCAGGTTTAACCGCAGCGTACAACACCCATTTACTTATGTTCTGTTCTACTTGTAGTTACGGATTTCGACGGTTAGGTATACTTGTATACTCTTAAAAATACTTATATTTTAAGGTATACTTTTAGTTCAGAGCACTTAGGCCCCTTAGTATTTATATTCTTATACCATGTAAGGTTTGGTATACTAATTCACTATAAACAAGGGCTCTGATACCAATCTGTCACACCCCGAAACCGAAGGCGGAAACGTTCCGGGGCGGAGGACGTCATGAATATCGCAACCAATGTACAAAGTAAGCGTAGTAAACACAAAACATTACATTACATAGAATTATTACATTTGTTTGAAATCAAAGTGTTACAAGTGTTATACATATATATCATATTAACAAAAGTTAAGACGGGTCTGATAAGCGCTCCGTCTTCTCCAAAAGATCGCGGGTACCTGTCTAATGTGGACCTAAGAATACAAGCAGTTTAAAAATCAGCATAAAGCTGGTGAGTTCATAAGAGGTTTGTTTTCTGAAAATGTACAAGTTTCCTTTGGTTTTTCCAAAAAAGTTTGTTATCCAAGAAAATCCCTTATTTTCCTAAAAGTAAAGTTTAGTTATCCATTAGTTACACGGTCTAGTTAAGAATAGTTCAGTTATCCCAGGAAAAAACCCTTATTTTCCTAAAAGTAAACGTTTAGTTATCCATTAGTTACACGATCTAGTTAAGAACAGTTCATTTATCCCAGGAAAAACCCTTATTTTCCTAAAAGTAAAGTTTAGTTATCCAATAGTTACACGGTCTAGTTAAGAACAGTTCAATTATCCCAGGAAAAACCCCTATTTTCCTAAAAGTAAAGTTTAGTTATCCATTAGTTACATGGTCTGGTTAAGAACAGTTCAGTGTATAGTTTAATACACAAAACTATATATTGAAAACCACTGGGAATACCATCCAGTACAACAACAGATATTTTTAATACATAAAAATATTGATTGAAAACCATGGGAATACTATCCCGTACTAGATATAAGATAGTTTTAATACACAAAAACTATAGATTGATAGCCATGGCATTACCGTCCCATACTAGATATAAAAACCATGGGAATACCATCCCGTACTAGATATAAAGACCATGGGAATACTATCTCTTACTAGATATAAAGACCATGGGAATACCATCCCATAATAGATATAAATTCTATAGATCAAAGATGGATATGAAAATAAAATCCGTGAATAAACTTATATTAATACGTATTGTGAGTCGGGTAACCACGCTAATACGACAACGAGACCTCCTTGACAATCTTCAGGCGTCGGACGATATCCAGAATTTGTCACCCCAGGCATGCCCGCCTAACTGTAGCTAGCAGTTTAGGTGTGAGATTGTCAGTCCCGAATAGATCTATTCAGAAATTCCATGCTCTCCCTTCAGGAGACTCTGGTTACACTTCCGGGGAGGATTTACTGATAACCCAATGGGTTTAATGAAGATAATCTCACAAGCTAGTATTAAATTATTCACGGTGTTCTCGGACGTTATCTAACATAATAATCGTTTTGAAACATAATACAGTATAAATAGTTTATTATAATGAAGTTATCTAGCATAATACTCTAAATTAAACAGAGATAAACTGAATCAGACATAGCTTATCTATTAACTTTACATAAATATGTGCTCGTAAAACAAGAACTGAAGATCCCAAATTATTCCCATAATAATTTGATTGTTTCCTTTACTGTAATTGAAATCTACTTAGCTATATTCAGTAAAACATCCCTTATGCTCCGCATAAACGGGGTAACGATATCTAAAAGTTTGCCAGATATTTATAGAATTACACTAGTTTTAGGTTTTGAAAACATTTATTGTTTGCTTGTATTCCCCCCTGAAAACATTGAAAAACACGAAAAAAGGTGTAGGGGTATGAACTCACCGGACGAGGAATGTATCGGCTAGGATGCTAAACGTCAGTTAGGGGCTTGAACGCGTGCGAGGTTCCTATGTAATATGAAATGATACACAATTGTATCTAATTAGATTTTGAACCACTAATTAGATAAGATTATACACTCCAAGACGCGAAAAAACTTCAAAATAAGTGTTTGGAGTGACCCGGGTGACATCTAAGTACGTATATGGCTTGGAAATGGAGTTTACTCTTCAAGAGTAAGCTCATAAGAGAGTTTACGGCCCTAATGACCCATTCCCCATGAGTTTACGGCCGTAAACTCATGGTGGGGGTGTTCTTAGTTGCTAAATAGCCTTATAACTCATGAGAGGTGATGCTAGGCTTGGTTTCAATGCTTTTGAATGAGATTTGAACATTCTAAGGACCATTTGAGGAGTCTACGGCAGTAAACTATGAGTTTATGGCCGTAAAATCTTATGCGCCATGCCTTAATGTGTTTTAGTGGTCCTAGGTAAATTACAATGCACATAGGAAGGTTCTAGGGTTGATTCCATGGCTTGGGAAGTGATTGGGACTTGAATTGAACTTGGAAAAGTAGTTTACGGTCTATGAAGATGTTCTTGGGAGTTTACTACCTTAAACACATGATTTTACATCCGTAAACTCATGTTTTTCACAGATTCATGGGTTTTAGTGGTTGTAGGTTAAGCATACAAAGTTCTAGGTCCAATTCCAAGCCATACAAGGTGTTAAAGGCACTTTAACACCCATTGGAGGAGTTTATGGTCTAAGGAGATGTGTTTACGGTCCAAGAATATTCTTGGGCCCTAAACTCATGTTTGTCCCATTTTTGTATGTTTTGTTGCATTTCTTGAAGGATTTTAAGGTTCTATGCACTCATGGAAGTTTGTCGGAGGTGTTTAGGGGAAAACTAACACCTTAAATGATGTCTATGGTCCATGAATGAGGGTTTATGGTCCAAGCATGTTCTTGGGCCGTAAACTCAAGTTTACCCCCTAAATGGTGTGTTCAAGATGTTCTACGTCCATGCAAATAAGTCCTTAGGTCATATCTAAGCTCCAAACGAGGTTTAGAAGGGTTTTAAGGCTCAAAAACCCCTTTTATGTGAGTTCACGGACTAGGGATGTTCTAGGACCGTAAACTCATGCTAATGGTCCGATTTCATAGATTAACCACGAATTTGAAGGCTAAAGGTGTAATACTAGGAGCTAGGATAGTTACCTTGATGCTTTGGAGCTTGAAATGAGTGATTTTGAATCAAGAACTTGGAATTGAGGAGAGAGGTTAGAGAGAGAGTAGAGAGAAAGTGGAAAAGGCTTCAAATGAAGCTCTCTCAACTTTATATATGCTTAAAGTTTGGGACACGGTGGAATTCTACCCGATACTGATGTTAAGCAAGGCTTTTGGTCGTACCCGGTTTAATTGTTTTATAAGTCGATGGAACAAAACTAAAATTTTTCCAAATAATAATTTGGGGCGTTTTCATGAGTTTCTAACGTGTTTGGACAACCATTAAGTCATAATAGCAAACTCAAAATTAATGACTTAATTTAGAAATGAAACGGAAACAATTCAAGACGACGAATTTTCTAATGACGGAACGGGTTACGACGACGGAACGAACTTCGGGTTGTCACAAAAACGATGAAGATTCTTTGAAGAAATCTCGAAAACAAAAGACAGTTGTTGTTGTTCCTGAAGAAAACATTGATTAAACACCCAAGAAGAAGGCTGGAGTAGTGATTAAAGTTTTGAAAAAGACAAAGAAACATGTTGAGCCTGAAACTGATGCACTTTCAAAGGAAATTGTTCCTTCGAAAACTGGGGTATTCAAGCATCTTAAAAAGAAAGCTCATAGATCAAAAAAGTGTCCTGAAATATCTTCTAGCTTTTCTCCTTTTGTGGTTCGAAAGCCACATGTTACACGGAAAGTTCATGTTATTCGTGATGTTCCTGTTCCTGTTTCTCCATCCTCCAAGAAGCGAAGGGCTGAGGATGTTGCTATGCATATTTCAAAGAAGAGCAAGAAGAGAAAGTTGATTATTCGGAAGATATATTCTGTGGAAGAGGATGAAGTTCCTGAAACACCATTAGGTGATGTTTCATCCAAGAAGAAATCTCCTGTCAAATCGAATATCAAGGAGATAGGAATTTCAGTAGCTCTGTGGAAACTTCTATAGTGGACACAACTACTATTCTTAGTGACTCAACAAAAGTATCAACTCCTCAGTAGATTTTGGTCACAACACCCGAGGATTCGTTAACCAAGTCTTCTCATGAGGAGGTTCGAACCTCATACATTTTTACACACGTATCTAATACGGTTGTAAACGTCAATATGGGTGAAGGAGTCTCGCACAATGAAAACCTAGTTTCTACTCAAGGTATTTTCGATACCTTAATCATTACTACCAATACTTCGTTACCATCGTTTGTCACCACTGTTTCTACAACCACATATTCACCAACCTTTGATCTTGTTATGAATCAACCCATCACTTCTCTATTTTCTTCTCAATCCACTGAGCCACCTAAACCAATCAATGATGATAATACAAATGATAGAGGGTTTGGAGGATCATTTGCTAACTTAGAATTTGATCCCGAAGAAGAAAACATATCAGACCATATGCTTATGTCAGGGAAACAGTTCAAAATATTCAATAGAAAACTTAACACTTTGTTGCAATCACAAGCAAATGTAGGGGGTAGGAATTTTCTTTTTGGTATTGAAGTTGATGTCATGGTCAAAGCACAAGAGCTTCGTCTTCTGAATAAATTGAATGTGTTGATACAAGAATCTGAGTCTCAAATTCAAGACAAGCTTGATGTTTTGGAAAAAAATAATGAGTTAAGAGTGAAGTATACGTCTTTGACCATTAATGAGGAGCTCAAGGATTTGAAACATGTTGCTATGGAACGTCATGTTCTTTTTGTGTAAGATGTAAAAACAGTTCGTGAAAATGTGAATCAAGAGCTTGAAGAGATGAAAGTGAGTGTCTCAACAGAGCTTAGTGAGTTGGACAAAAAGTATTCTTTTATTCTTGAGAAAGTTGATATTATTGATGTTCCTGTTACTATGTTTGTCCAAACACATCAATCTTTTGTTCCTAAGTTTGACGAGAAAGCAACTGTTGATGTTAATAGTTTTGGTAAACATAATACCATAATTGTCGAATTAAAGCAACTTTTTTTGAAGTCTGGCTCATCATCTATTATATCTCCTGAGTTTTTAGCTAAGAGGTTTCGTTTATTCGAGGCTCAAGTTCAAAAAGTGTTGGCTCCATTGTCTCAATTTATCAATCTCTTACCAACGAATGCCCCGCTTGTTGTTACATGGGTGCAAGGGGGAGAAAAGAAAGATGTTGGTAAAGGGGAAACATCAAAATCGAATGGAGAAACAAAGGTTGTTGGAAAGATTTTCAAAGCTCAAATTCCTACAACAAAACCAAAATTTTCAAAGGCTGAACCAACAATGGCAACTATAGTTACTACAAGGCCAATTGCTAAAGGCATTGTAATTGGTTCTAATGGTGAAGGAAGTTCTTCGAAGCCTAAGTCTTCAAAAGTTGACAAGGGAAAAGGAAAAGAGATAGTTATTGAAAAATCAAATGAAGAAAGAAAAGTTGAGATAGAAGCAGAATTGGAGAAGCAACACCAAATTCAAAGCATCACGAGAGTTCGTGAAAATGATCCTCCTACAATGGATAAAAGTGATCCATAGAAGTTACACAGTTATGAAAATATTGAAGCAAGAGTGTCATATAATGAAATGTATGCATTCGAGAAGAAGCTAAGAAAGATTTATGCAATAGAAAACACAGATGTGAATCAACTTGATTTCCCAATCAATGAAATGATGTTCATCACAGAACAATACAAAATTATTGAGAAATTCAAGAAAGAAGATGACTTTATTCATATGAAACTGAGGTTTCATGTTGTGTTGGGAATGGAGCTGGAGGAGGTTCGGTCCCTTATTAAGATTGTGTGTGTGATAAGCGTGACTAAGGATGTTTTGTTTGCAAACATGATTCAGAATTTTCGATTTCATGTTGTAAGGGAAAACAATGTGGTTTGTATTTTTTTTAGTTGCTGACTTTCCATTGATGAACTTGAATGATCTTATACAAGTTGCATTGATTCTCAAAGATATGGACGCTGCGAAACTTCAAGGGACATGCAAAGAGATTTTCATACTTGGTCTAGGTCACATCAAAATCTTTATAGAGAATTACTATGATTGTCTAGCCTTAACTGATATTTAGCTGTGTATGGCATTGGGAAAGGAAGTAAAAGTTGCTCAAGAAACTGTGAAGAGTCAAGAAGAACTAAAGAAGTTTGTTTATAGGGAAATTTGTTTAAAGCCAATTGGATTAGCTTTTTCAGGAAAAGACAAGAAAGGAAAAAGCTAAGAGGTTCTTATTTCAAGCTTCAGAAGTGGAACGGTATACAACTACTCAATATACGAACTTTATTGTTTTAAGAATAATTGTAAGAAAAACAACAATGGAGATAAAGTTGAGTTGAATAAGGTTATGAGCTGGTATACAGAGGTTCGAAGATTAATGCATATGGCTCCTCAAATTCTCAGAAACTGAGTTTGACACTAATTACAAAGGGGGAGAATGTTAGCGTCAAATATGTTGTAATCTGTCGAAGTTATTTGAGTCAGTTTTGAAAGTCATTTTATCTATTTACTAAGGCATAATAGTTTTGAAGTCTTGATGTTTATCCCTTAGTATTTTTTGTATACTTTCTTATTCTCCTATAAATAAGAGTGGTACTCAGAGGTAGATAGAACTTTTCCAAGTCATTCTGTCTAATATTCTGTATGTATTCGAAAGTATAATTGAGATATAAACAAGATCTTATTTACTCTCCATGTTCATACTGTTTTGATTACTTTGATTAAATTCATACTCCATTAATTCGCTACATCAAAATACAAGGTACATTTTCATATATTAGAAAAAATTTATTTTTTTAAAGTTTTTTCTTCATTTATTTTTTTATTTTTAAAATCAGCGAAGACATTCCTTACAATTCGAAATTAATATTTAAAAAAAGATTTTTTTTCAAAAAAATGCATTTTAATGGATATTCATTCTTTTTGGGTATACGCATATTTTTAAAAAACATGTGCATATACATATGCAAATTTAAAAAAAAAAAAAAAAAAAAAAAAAACAATTTAATGCATTTATTTGTGTGCATAAGAGTACGGATATACACATACATATGAATAAATACATGTGTATACTTATGCATATGCTTATATATATATATATATATATATATATATATATATATATATATATATATATATATATATATATATATATATATATATATATATATATATATATGTGTGTGTGTGTGTGTGTGTATACCTACGCATATGAATAACTATATGCATATGGCAATTAAATACATATGATTATGCTTATGTATATGCATATCCATAACAATATGTACATGACACATGCATATGCATAAGAATAAATATATGCATAAGACAATTAAATACATATGATTATGCTTATGTAGATAAATATGCATAAGAATAAGTATATGACATACACATATTCATACGTATATGCATATGCACATGTATAACTCTTTATGTGTGTGTGTGTGTGTGTGTGTATATATATATATATATATATATATATATATATATATATATATATATGCATAGGAATAATTATATTCATAATGTAATTAAATACATATGATTATGCTTATGTATAGCATATTCATAAGAACAAGTATATGATATATGCATATTCATAAGTATATGCATATCTATATAAATCAATATATATATATATATATATATATATATATATATATATATATATATATATATATATATGCATATGTATATGCATATACATATACATATGCATATGAATATTTGATGTATATTCATATTTTTTTATTCTAAAAGGGTTAGTCAAAATAACCTATAGGATCGAGTCATTTGGGACTGATTACAATTATGCATCTGCATCTAAGCGTTCAAAAATTTTGGCATAAGAATAAGTATATGCATATGCATAGGAGTAACTATATACATATTCATAAGTATATGTGTGTGTGTGTGTATATATATATATATATATATATATATATATATATATATATATATATATATAAGATTAAGTATATTCGTATGCATATAAATAAGTTTATGCATATGCATATGCATAAGAATGACCTTCCACATCAACAAACTTATAGAAAAAATATAAATTATTCAAATTGAGACTCACTTGTCGATTAAAAGTTTGATTAAAACAGTCACATGCACATCCATTGATGGCTTCCCACCACAGCTACTAAATTTAGATGAGATTGCCATGATATTAGAAACCGTAAATGGTTTTTTTGATCAAACTGCAGCTATAATTTCTCTATAAAACAAGAATAGATGAAGGACTATATATTAAGAACACAACAACCTTGATGGAAAGTAGCATATAAAGTTTCTACATACCAAATTTGACGAGGGCCTGTTTTGGAAATATTAGAATCTATTATTGCACTTAAGTGAGCATTGATAGATGTGAAATTTGTTAGTATTGAGTAATGAGGGTTGTAATGGTTGATCATGGTAAGGCATATCAATGCTACCAATATTTCTCTACAATTCACCCTTTGTTTGTTTTAACTTCCATATCCCTCAAAAGAAGAGCAACAACACCTACTTCAAGAAAAATGTGCTTACTCATGTCCTAATGATTCAAAGGATTATCAGAAGAAACCAAAAACACAAAATCAATGGTGATTGGTTAGAGTTCCATATCAAAACCCATATTTTTTATACATAATTGAAAACATACTTGTTTTAGTGGAATTAGTTCTTTGAAAACAAAATTGTGTATTTTTTATTATTATTGCACACTAGTTGTTCGCTGAAATGCTTAAAAGAATCAATAAGTCAGCAATGAAGATGTTATAGCTAGCCATCAACTAACACTAAAGGATAAATTTATATGCATAATTGTTTGACTTGTAAAGCATTATCTTCCTCTAGTTATAGTTCTTACTGATGTCTATACATCCACATACAAAAATTAGTTGAGGAAGAATGGCAAAAGGATATATTTTAGCGGGTTGAAGATGACTTTCAATTTCTTCTCTCGAGCATTTCAACAAACTGGTAACAAAAGAACCTTGAACATAATCATTTCAAGCGAAAAAAAATATTCTTCAATCTTGTTGCAGAAGTGTCGATCAGAAAAAATTAAGAAGGTCTACCCAGCAAGAAGAAAGATTAAAAAAAAAGAACATATTTTTTGTTCTCTTAAGCACTTGAACAAACAGGTATCAGACGAAACCTGAATCATCATCTTTTAAAAAAAACAACAAAAACCATATGATAGAAGAAAAAAACGACTACAAAAGTTCAATTAAGGTGAAATTTTAGAAGAAATATTCATGAACGTACCTTGAAGAATACTAAAGACCATGACTTACTTGTAACATACGAAAGATAAGATCATATCTATATGTTGGGTTGTATTTATATCTACTGAGTTTCATTGGTGGGTTGGTTTTATGAAATAATATTGCAATTCGATCAAAACAAACCTTAAAAACTCCATGAGTCTATATACTTGCACAACCAAAATCTTGGTGCAATGCATTGCACCATCTCCGACCATTTGCTCTATTCTTCAGTATTCCTTCCAATCGAACTTGAAACTTGAGAAAAAGGAAGAAGGGCTTGCGATCAATTGAAAGAAGAAACAATGGGTTGAGATCGATTGGAGAGGCTGATAAAAAGGGTGATTACCTGCGATCAATCTCCAAGAGAGAAGAGGCTTAGGTGGTAACATAACAATTTTGTTTTAAAAAGGAAATAATAGTTTAATAATGATGTTCTTAAATTATTGAATTTATTTCAATCAATTTCAACAAAATATAAATCTAAAAATCAAGAATCAATCATAAAAAAATCTAGTTGCATGAATCTACAAAAAATCATGACTCCGAACATCAATAAAATTCTTAGAGTAAATTACACGAGTGGTCATTATGGTTTGGAGTAATTTACATGTTGGGTCCCTAACTAATTTTCTTAACTTGGAAGGTCCCTACTATATGTTTTTGTTATGCGTTTGCTCCCTACTATTTATTTTTGTTACACGTTTGATCCATATCTTACATAAAAAGACTATTATTTAAATAGGAAAAAATAGTGAGATAGGTAACGTAAGGTGAAGGGGGGTGGGATTGAGGGTATGTTTATTTAAATAAATCAAAAAATCAAGGGAAAAATAGTATTTTGGACAAATTACACGAATGGTCCCTATGGTTTGGTGTTTGTTACGCGCCTAGTCCCTAACTCCATTTTTTAACCCTGCCAATCCTTAATAGTTTGGTTTAGTGCACGCCTGGTCCCTCATCTAACCTTCCGTTTGATTTTGGAGTTAAAACCCCCACGTGCCTTGCACGTTGAGGGGTATTTCCGTCATTTTACTTATTCTTCATACCACCAGTTTAAGAAATCAATGCGTTCAATTAAACGATCATACGCTCATACTTTACATTACACAATCGTATACCCAAAAAAACACATAGGTATGTGCAAAATCCTTACGTGAAAACCCTAGTGGTGACGACTGCAAGAACGAAGAATTGCAATGGTTTCTTGGCTCATTCGTGGTGAAATGGCTGAAATAGACGTTGATCAAAGTTATGGTATGTTTGATTGACTTTCGTTTGAATGATATTGGCTGTTAAAGGTTTAATTTTGTTAGCTAAACACGATTCTCTCCTCTACAGCTGGACATCCGACAATGTTTTCAATAAGAATGCACCATGGAGGTGAGTTTACAAGCTTTCCTGGAAGGAAGTATATTCGTGGGAAGCAAACATTTGTTGATTTACTGGACATTGATACCTTTTCCGTTCATGACATTGATGAGATGATGGAAGACCTAGGGTGTGCTTCAATAGGTAAACCACTTTACTATCACTTTCAAAGGCCTTTAAGCGATTTAGATTTTGGGTTATTCGCTTTAGCTAGTGATGAAGATGTTCGTTATTTGGGGAGTTTTGTGGCTAAGCATAAGTTAATTGAGGTATATATAGAGCATGACAAAACTACTTTGCACACCCATTTAATGTCCCCAACCCACAGTAAAGTTCGTATAACGGAGATTACTGAACCTCCATCTTGTTCAAAGAGACTGTTCCTGGAGTGGCATAGCACACCTGCTGTTGACTTGGAGGATCACATGGATCACATGGAGAAAGAATCGGGTAACGATCCTACACCCACTGGTCATCTGGAGAAGGATTTGGGTAATGATGCTACTCTCACTGATCATATGGAGAATGATTTGGGTAATGATGCTACTCTCACTGATCATATGGAGAATGACTTGGTTAATGATGCTAATAACTTTGGTAAGTTTGGTGAGTTAGAGAGTGACAATGATGAAAGTGATGATAGTGATTTTTTTGTGGACATTGAAAATATATTGGATGATATTAATGTGGATATGCAAGATTTTGAAATGAATATCGACAAAGATGTGGAATGGGTTGGAGGGTCGTCTAACACTGTGGTTGATGAAGGCACACAGGATGAAGCTTTAGAGGTGATTAACACTGACTTTTTAGCATCTGATTCATCATCAGATGAGGGGATTAATGGTCAAAGAAAGAAATCAATAAGAGCAATTCAAAGGGCACATGAGAATGATGAAGCACTTGTTAGTGAACCCTTCTATATTTTTCAAAAATTTGGTTCAGCAAAGGAGTTTGAGGATAAGGTAAAACTCCATGCCATAGAGACTAGAAGGGAGCTGGCCCTTGAAAAAAATGACAAGAATAGAGTGAGATGGGTTTGTAAGGGAACAATACCAAAGCTTGGGCCTAATGTAGAAGTCAACGATGAAGAAGAAATATGTCCTTGGGTCTTATTAGCTAGTAAATGGAAAAAAGATGTCAACTGGACAGTTAAAACATACAACAAAGTCCATAAATGTCTTCAAACTAGAACAGTAAAAGCATGTACGTATAAATTCCTCTCTTCTAACATTGTTGAACAGGTTGAAAGTAACCCTACTATTCCAATTAGGGCTTTGCAAGAACAGCTACAATGGAGGTTTAAGGTAGATCTTTCTAGGATGAAAACATTTAGGGCAAAATCTGAGGCTCTAAACCTTGTGCAAGGAGATTTCGTTACTCGGTATAGTTTACTCAGAGATTACATTGTTGAGTTGCAAACTCGTAACCCAGATACGACTGTTAGGGTTGATGTTGAAAGCGAAGGAAATCCACACAGTGAAACAAGGACATTCAGACGCATTTACATATGCTTGGGAGCTTTAAAGAAAGGCTTTGCAGCTGGAAAGAGGGATTTTCTTGGCTTTGATGGTGCTTTCATGAAGGGTCCATTTCCAGGACAAATTCTTTCAGCCGTGGTAAGTTTTAGTTATGGTTCTTTTACTTATTGTTATACATAAAAATAAGTAAAAATCTATTCATGATTGTTATTTATCATAAAATGCAAGGACTAGATGGTAATAATGGCACATATCCATTGGCATATACGGTGGTTGAAACAGAGAACATCAGTTCATGGACTTGGTTTTTGAGTTGTCTTGGGGAGGGTCTTGGCTTGAATACTAATTCTAATTTCACTTTTATAACAGACAGGCAAAAGGTACTAAAATCATAGATTTTTTTACTTTATTTCTAAATTGTTTACTAACAAAATCTATGTATGATTGTTAGGGTATTCTAAATGCAATTGCAACCTTGTTTCCTTGTGCTGAAAATCGTTACTGTGTGCATCACATTCGAGATAACATGAGGAAGCAATGGAGGGGTAAACCTTTCGAAGACCTCTTATGGACATGTGCAACTGCAACACATGTACAATAGTTTAACAAAGGCATGGAAGAGCTAAAGAAATTAAACAAGGATTGTAATGAGTGGCTTAAAAAGATACCACCTCAGCACTGGTATAGGTCCCATTTCACTAGTATAACATTTCACTCTAATAACATTCTTTATGTTTTCCTGGTTTGTGTAGTTTTTTAGAATTGACTTTAAGTGATGTGATTGGACAGGGAGAGCACATTCTGATGTGATTCTTAATAAGTTGTGTGAAACATTCAATGGAAAACTGAATGAGGGTCGTGATAAACCAATTATTACTTGCCTAGAGTTCATTAGGGAATATCTAATGAAGAAGATTGTGAATGTAGAAAAGGCCATTGGGAAATGTACTGGTCCTTTGGCACCTACAGCTATGCAGACTTTGGAAAATATAAAAAAAAAAGGCAGAAGATTATAGATCTGTATTTTGTGGAAATGGTAAGTATCAGGTAAGTGGCCCTTGGATGGACCAATGTGCGGTGGATGTGGTTCAAAAAACATGCTCCTGTAGGAAATGGGAACTCACTGGGATGCCATGCAAACATGTTGTTGCTACTATATGGGAGATGAGGAAGAATAGTAAGGATGTTGGAATACCAGAAACTTGGGTGCATGAGGTATATTGGCTAAAAACTTGGAAACATATGTACTCATTCAAAATTGAGCCCATTAATGGGAGAAGCATGTGGGAAAAGTATGTGTGTCCAACAACTTTGGTTCCTCCTAAACATCGTGTCACAATAGGTAGACCAAAGAAGAAACGCAGAAAATCAGCTTATGAAATTGATGACATGGTGAAGGGTAATAGTGCATCAAGAATGCTTCAATCGGTTACTTGTTCAAAGTGCAACAACATTGGTCATAATGCAAGGAGTTGTAAGGGACAAAAAGCTAGTGCTCTTAGTGGTTCTGGTGGTCCTGGTGGTTCTGGTAAGGGAAAAGGAAAAGCTGGTTGAGGGAAAGAGACTTGATCTATTAGTGAAAGTTTGTTTTGTTGGTTAATCAGTTCTTTTGGTTAAACTGTGTCTTTTTGGTAAAAATGTGTCCTTATGGTTAATACTTTTGGGTAAATTATGCTTCTTTTGCTTAACCATTTTGTTGATGTATGAAACTATTAACCATTTTGTTGATGTATGAAACTATGCTATGGAAAGTATGGAAACTAAATTACCCTTTATTAAATCCCACTTGTGCTATTGGTTGTTTATGTCGATTGTTAGCATATGTTATTGGTTGTTTTTGTCAATTGTTAGTGTTTACTTTTCCAAATAAGTTCCAGAAACACTTGATGAAAATACATGGCTCATAGAAGTCAAAATAAGCTCCAAAAACACGTAATCAAACACTTAACCAAAATATTATCAAATTCACAAACACTTAATCAAAATACATTCCAGAAACACTTCAAAACACTTCAAATTCACATACAACAACCAACTAGATGGATCATAGAAGTCAAAATAAGTTCAAAAAAGACAAACATCATACATAGCATACTAGTTGGATCTTCTTAAGCACTATAACTTGTAAATAATGATTCCTATGAACACCCAACTTAAAATAATGATTATCTTCAGCAGCCGATTCTCAGCTTCAACTTTGTTCTTAGCCTTCAACAGCCCTGGAATTATCCTAGTACATCATCCACATCCTTCCTCATCAACCCATCCAATAAACTTACATTTAGGTCCCTGTCAAGTTCAAATCCAACAGATTTGTGGTCATTGTCACACAAAAGCTTGAGTTAGAATCAAAACGACCTTACCTTCTTTGTGCAGCCATAAAACTTTCTTCCGGGGTTGTCGTCGGTCCATGATGTCAGTATAACACTTGGTTCCCCGCCATTACATTTCATCATTGTTGATTTTTTGTCCATTAAAGAAACGAGAGATGAAATGAGAGAACAAACGTAGAGGAAGAAAAGGGGGATGCACTGATCTAGGGTTTTTAAAGGATGAATAAGTAAAATGACGGAAATACCCCTCAACGTGCAAGGCACGTGGGGGTTTTAACTCCAAAATCAAACGGAAGGTTAGATGAGGGACCAGGCGTGCACTAAACCAAACTATTAAGGATTGGCAGGGTTAAAAAATGGAGTTAGGGACTAGGCGCGTAACAAACACCAAACCATAGGGACCATTCGTGTAATTTGTCCTAGTATTTTTAGGTAAGACAGGGACCAAGCGTGTAACAAAAACAAACAGTAGAGACCTTCCGAGTTAAAAAAAATAAGTTAGGGACCAAACGCGCAAATTACCCTAAGCTACAGAGAATATTCGTGTAATTTACTCAAATTCTTATTATGACTAATGTTCATATGTGAAGGTTAATGATAAATGTTCATAAATGAGAATTGGTAAATATAAGAACATATATTAATGTTCATAATCAAGTATGTATCAACAACAATCGAATGCATTTTCTTATATTATGTTCACTCACAAACGTATGTTCACGTGTGTATACATGTTCATAACTGTACATTCATACAAAACATATGTGCCTATGTTCATGAATGAACATTTATAAAAAAAACCATCACTACTAAAAAAAGGCGCTATTTCCAAGGACACTTTCCTCAGAAATTCCTAGGAAAACGACATTTCCGAGGAAATGTCGAGAAAATCCTGTGCGTCGGTAAAACCCTCCTAGGAAATGTTTTGTAAGGGATTTCCGAGGAACTTTCTGACGCATTACCTAGGAAATGGTTTTGTCGTAAGTACTGAGGGTTTTCCAAGGAATTTTGTTTCCGAGGAATTTCCTAGGAAGATCATTTCCGAGTAATTTCTAAGGAAGATTATTTCCGACGGATTTCCGAGGAAGTTTATTTCTGATGAATTTCCGAGGAAATTTATTTTAGAGGAATTTCCATTCCGGCGAATTTCCAAGGAAGTTTATTTCTGACGAATTTCCAAGGATTATTGTTGAGGGATCTCCGAGGAAATTTTTTTATGTGGAACCTTTTAGGAAACTTTCTTGACAGCTTTTTGTGACACTTGTTCATGACAGAACTTCCTAGGAATTTCCTAGGAACAATGCAGCTGTAAAAAAATAAAAAACAAAAAAACCAAAAAATTTAGCCTAAAATGCAGAAAAAGAACTAATACAAAAAAAACTTAGTTCATTCCATATATCTAAAAGTCATACAAACGTTTACACTTTAGAACATAAGTTTCAACAATCGTGTAAACCAAAAAGATAATATAGAAGTCTTAAAACTGTACAAACTTTTACAACAAATAACCTAAGGAGCATTCGATGGATTGGATGGATTGTCGGGACAGTTATTAGTGTCATATAGTCTCATGAACTTGACCATTTCTGCCATTTGTTTTTCCATTTGTGCTTGTCTTTTGGCCATTTCACCATTTTGTCGGGCCAATTCAGCATGAGCTTCTTCCAATTCCTGGACCTAATAAGATGTTAAAAGAAACATACATACATTAGTAACATAAAAAATAGTAAAAACAAAGTATATATTAACATTGATATCTATTATACCAACATATATTTCACTTATAAATGAAATGAACTTAAATTTTCTTATTCACAATAGCAACATATTATCATTTTTATATACAATAGCAACATACTTTTATTTTCTATCAATTATAGCATTTTACCTTTTTTCATAATACCAACATACTATAATTGTTATTTATTATCAAAGACCATATACTTCTATGTTTTTTAAATAATAGCAGCAACTTTATTTTATCCATAATAGCAACAAACTTGATTTTTTTTTATCTATAATAACAACATATTTTATCTACTTTGCATTTTTTATGTCAAAGAAAAATACCCGCTGTTTTGACTGCTAGTACTCAGAAGAGGTCGGTTTGTTCCCGTTGGATGATGTCCCCGTGACAACAAAATGTAGATCTGAACTTCCTACCCCGTAAATACATATGCACTTGCCTCTCCCTTCTTGTGCTTGCACCCACAAGTCAACATCACCCTCTGGATGTTGAGTTAGGTTCTCCCCGTACTTTTCAACCATGGCACTAGTGTATCTCTCCTACAATTTATCAAAACAAAACGATTGTTATTATTGTACTATTTCAAGTTGAAGCACTAATTATCTATAACGGAAAAGATAAATTTCACATATTGCTCTAGCAGTAGGTGTACAAAACTCCAACTCTTGAATTGTATCGTAATCTTTAGCCTTGAATTTTTTCTTGGCCTCTGCAGTAAGGTGGGTAATAAGAAAAAGTTCCAGAAATGTAGGGATACGCTTCAATTCCTTTTGCTACATAAAACACATAGTATAATTAGTGTAATCTATGATTAAGTAAAACCAATTACTGAATTATATGAATATTGATTCGCATAATTACCAATTCCAGTCGATACTGATCATAACCCCTGGATCCCCCTGTATGTCTCGAAACTGTATCGGTGTCGTCACCGCTCATACGGTTGGATCTCCCGGCCACCGACTTGTTTCTCCAAGCATCTGTGTCCCAATACTATAAAAAAAAATATGTAAGATAATATATAAAAGGCAAAAAAAATAACAAAAAAATAATAATATATTAATTAGCTTACTTTACACAAATCCTTCCATACGTCCTCATTGAAAGTAATAGGCTCAAAATCACGCATGATTGCAAAGTCATTATTTGTGTTCGGGATGTTGTGACCGGCCGCTCGAGCTCTATTTGCAGATTCATGTCGATATTCACTCATTATGTCTGAATAACGATCTTGCACCACACTTCTAAATCCACTTTCGATCATTCCATCATTTACCGAATCCCACTAATAGTATTTCTGTTAAAAAAAAGAAACTAAAGCTAAAAGTGCAAACATAAAACAAATCAACTTAAGGTATGCAAATTATTAATTGATATTACCCCAAAAGCACGAAACATTTGCTGAAATACTATAGGCGGAAGCTTAGTAAATGTGGGCCATGCTCCATCCAAAAATTGATCAAATATAAGTCCAATCTGATGATGTACCTGATAGGATGCAAACCTACAACAGTGAAATATAACCAAATAAGTATTTTTATAATATGAGTCAACAACATAAATTTAACTATTAAAATGACATACTTTTTTCCGAACTTCTCAAGATACGGCCTAGTATCGCCATATCTATGAGGTGTATCTGCGACATTTGAGTCGCATTGCGTATCATCATCAACTTCTTCTTCAGAATCATTGTTAGGGTCGATGCCAGAATTGTGGGCCTCATGTACACGACGACGTTTAATTATCCTCTATGTATCGTCCATTTGATCAGATATACCAATATCACTAGTACTCCCAACATATCCACGACCTAAGTTCTCAGCATCATGAACACTCAACGGTGTAAGCCGTGTATATCCCTGTCGCTGTTGGTAAACTAAAACCAATTCATGTATATATTATGCATAACTTGGTAAACTAAAACCAATTCATGTATAATGATGTTGTACAAAATATTGAACGAAAAAAAATCAATGTTTCATATTTTAATATTTGAAAATGGATTCTTTTCCTAGGAAATTTATGGGAACTTCCGATGGATTTCCAAGGAAATGCCTCGGTCGTCACAAATTTGTAGGAAATGCATAGGGAGTTCCAAAGGATTTCCTAGGAATCAAAGTCATTTTTTTATTCATATTATTTTTTATTCGTTCCATACTTTGTGCAACTTTGTTATATATGAAATACTTTTATCTTACCAAAATATGTATTCTGCACATACATAAACATAAATATATACACATACACTATATTGAATGTGTAATGATAAACAAATGTTTTGAGTAATATGTTATTGTGGTGTACAGACTTACGTATGTATAAATCATGCATAACTTCGTAAGCTAAAAACAATTCATGTATAATGCAACTGTAAAAAATATTGAACGAAAAAATAAATGTTTCATATTTTAAAATTAGAAAATGGATTTTGTTCCTAGGAAATCCCTAAGAAAAATAAGGGAACTTCTGATGGATTTCCGAGAAAATAGATTAGTCGTCACAAATTTATGGGAAATGCATATGAAGTTCCAAGGGATTTCCTAGGAATCAAACAAAATTTTTCATTCTTATAGGTTCAAATGTTATTTTTTATTCATTCCATATTTTGTGCAACTTTGTTTTACATGAAATACTTTTATCTTACTAAAATATGTATTATGCATATACATAAACATTAATATGTAAACATACACTATATAAAATTTATAATGATAAACAATTTTTTGAGTAATGTGTTATGGTGGTGTGCACACTTATGTAAGTATATATCATCGCATAACTTGGTAAACTAAAAACAATTCATATATAATCAAGTTGTACAAAATATTGAATGAAAAAAATAAATGTTTCGTATTTTAATATTAAAAAATGGATTATGTTCCTAGGAAATCCATAGGAAATATGTGGGAATTTCCGATGGATTTCCGAGGAAATACATTAGTCGTCACAAATTTAAGGGAAATGCATAGGAAGTTCCAAGGGATTTACTAGGAATCAAACTCATTTTTTCATTCTTATTATTTTTTATGCGTTCCATACTTTATGAAACTTTGTTATACATGAAATACTTTTATCTTACCAACATATGAATTATGCATATACATAAACATAAATATGTACGCATACACTATATAGAATATATAATCATAAACAAATGTTTTGAGTAAGGTGTTATGGTGGTGCGCACATTTACTTATGTATATATCATGCATAACTTGGTAAACTAAAATCATTTCATGTATAATGATGTTGTGCAAAATATTGAACGAAAAAATAGATGTTTCAACTTTTAATATTAGAAAATGGACTGTGTTTCTAGGAAATCCCTAGGAAAAATTTGTGAAGTTCCGATGGATTTCCTAGGAAAGACATTATTCGTCACAAATTTCTAGGAAATGCATAAGAATTCCAAGGGATTTCCTAGAAAGCAAACTCGTTTTTTCATTTTCATAGTTTCAAACATTCTGTTTTTTGTTCCATATTTTGTGGAACTTTGTTATACATGAAATATTTTTATCTTACAAAAATATGTATTATACACATACCTAAACGTACATATATGCACATACAATATATAGAATATATAATAATAAACAAATGCTTTGAGTAATGTGTTATGGTGGTGTACATACGTACGTAACACAAGTGTCTATATAAATTATTTAAGTCTAGTAACAGTCATGGTTTAATTTGTTTAAGTAACACAAGTGTCTATATAAATTGAACATTTGTATGCTAGTTCCTAGGAAATGCCTCGAAAATACTGAGGGAATACCGAGGAAAGTGTAGTAAGTACGACATTCATACGAAAAATGTAGGGACAATGGCTGTATTCTCTACTAAACTCGATATGATTTATTTGTTACAAGGGGAAAAAATGTTAAAAAAACTATTACTAAGGAAATACCGAAGAAAGTTGGGCATTGATAAAGATCCTAGGAAAAGCGTAGGAAATACCGAGGGAATACCAAGGAAAATGTAGTTAGTACAACTTCCATGGGAAAAATGTAGGAACAATGAGTGTATTCTCTACATAAACTTGATATTTTTTTGTTGTTACAAAACAAAATTGTTAAAAAAAAATGTTACTAAAGAAATATCGAGGAAAGTTGGGTATTTATAAATATCCTAGGAAAAGTGTAGGAACTTCCGAGTGATATCCGAGGAAAGCACGTTTATGGTTATTCCTAAGAATTTCGGTAATTAGTAGGTAATACCGAGAAATTCATTTTCCTCGGAAATATTCCGTAGGAAATCCCTCCTTTTTCTAGTAGTGCATTAAATGTGCTATCTTATGTTCGTGTATGTGTGTGTATGTGTGTGTATATATATATATATATATATATATATATATATATATATATATATATATATATATATATATATATATATATATATATATAGAGAGAGAGAGAGAGAGAGAGAGAGAGAGTGAGTGAGTGAGTGAGTGAGAGAGCTAGGTTCAAGTATTCTAACTAATTATTGTGCGAATATCGTATGTTATGAAAATTAGTAAGAGAAAAAGTTCTTTAGCAATGCGAATACGTTCAACCTTACAAAAATATCGTCATTTTCATATATTCTCGCTAATTACTATTTAATTTTGTTCTCACACTTCGTTTTTCACTCATTTTCATTCTAACAGAATACGACCCAATAAACATTTTGACAAAAATAAGAATAGTAATAATAATAATAACTGTATAATAACCTTATAGACGATTTAATTAGTGAGATTGTGTGTTAATGATAATAGTTATGTAAGATTGAACGTATTTATAGTATCAAATAATATATTTTCTTTATCATTCTCATAGCATACGATATCCGCATAATAATTAGTTAGAATAGAATAACCTAAGTCTATATATATATATATATATATATATATATATATATATATATATATATATATATATATATATATATATATATATAAATATATATATATATATATATATATATATATATATATATATATATATATATATATATATATATATATATATATTGAACATTATACAAAACCTTGGTAACTAAGCATTTACACAAAAATCATTAAATGTGCAACATATGTTCATATATATATATATATATATATATATATATATATATATATATATATATATATATATATATATATATATATATATATATATATATATATATATATATATATATATATATATATATATATAACTGAACATTTATATAAAACCAAAATATGTTTATGTTCGTGAATGAACATTTGTAAAAAATCCATAAATATGCAACATACAATCATAAACGTCTAGAAGTGTGTGAACTAGGATAAAAGGCATAGAAAAGAAAAATCAAAGCCTCAAACAGCTCTAGATTTGTTTGTTCTTGTCTCTTTTTATGGTTCTCCTCATTGAGTTTGAGCTCCCAACAAAATCAAATAATAGTATCGTGTTCTTATCCTTGAGACCAATTTTTATTTGCATCTGGATTGCTATCTACTTCTGTTTGTGTGTTACTATCAATTTTTGTAGCATCTTGTTCTTCATTTACATCCATGATATGCAATTAATAAAATAAAAAATTAATTAACATATTTAACTAATTAACAAATACATTACTGTAACTGTGTAACAATGTATACAAAACATTTTTTTTATTTTTAAAGCATTAGTTATGCTTACATAAAAAGAGATTACGCAACTATTTTGCCATTATTTAAAGTACAAGAACAATATTTGTTTCAGTAAATATAATGAATATAATGACACATAACGATATTTGCGTATTATTACATCTTTAAGTAATATTATATTATTGGTAACATTATTCAGTGGTTCATATATAGTTGATGATAGTAGTAAATTTATAACATAAAACAAACTTAGATAAGATTTAATATTTAAAATATCAAACGTGTAAGGTGAAAATATATTCGAGACGAAAAACCAAAAGAACCAAATGTCAACGAAATCGGAAAAAGCAAAACAACCAGCACTCAGATAAAGTTCAAGATTGCTAGATGAAAAAAACAATTACAAGAATATTAAGCAATGCGTTCCACGGTTAAAATCCAAAGAATTCGAGAACACAACAACCTTAAACCCACTGTGACCCACCGCAACCATCCCTCTACAACCACTGTAAAATTAAAGACCTTACCTGTTACTGCACTGCCACAACAAAGAACCAAGTGGCGGTGTTGACGACGACGGTCATACGGAAGAACAAGGTGGCGGCGGAAGAAGCGTATGGCGTCGGGAAGGCCACCGGCGATGGTGATACAGGAAGAAAATGGTGACAGTTGGTGACTATTTGGGAGAAAGAAAGAGAATCGATGAGTGTAGGGAGAATGACCGACCTCCTCTATTCCTCTTTTATTATCTTCTTCCCCAATGAGAGGCGTCAGGTGGTGTCGATGAACCAAGAGGTTGATGGGCGATCGGCTGGCTTATGGTTTAAGGGAGGGGACGTTATTGAGAAATTAGAGCATTGTTTTCAATTTAATGATAAATTATGATTTTAATGGATAGTTATTTCCTCTATTAGTTTAATTTCAATAATCTATAATCCTTATTATACATTTTGTATACGATTCTATGGATAAAGGTACATAATTTTTATTATGCAATTTTTTAATCTAATCTATTTATCTAATAATCCTAAGGTTAAAAATATGGTTATATGATTGTGAGTTGAACATAGGCACATATGTTTTGTATGAATGTACACTTAAATGTTCATTAAACTAAGAGCATTGGGTGTGGGCAACAAGGTGCAACACCAAGTTGTGTCACCTCACATGTCATCTAAGCTAATAGTGTTATGACATCAAGTGGATAAATGGACAACAAGATGCAACAAGATACAACACCAACTTTTTGAAAATAAATATTTTTATTTTTATTTTTATTTTACTATTTTGTTTTTTTTTTTTTTGATACTTTTTTTCCATTTTATAATTTATTTTTTATTTATTTCGATTTTTTTAAATTGATACAAATATTTTTTAAATATAAATAATAAATAAAACATAATGTTTAAAAATTATAAAAAAAATTAAAAAATTTTAGAGATTAAAATTAACATGAAGGCTAAATTACACATAATATCCAAAAACAAAAAAAAAATAATAATAACATCCAAATTCAAAAAAAAAAAAGACAACGCTATTCGTTATCGTTATTGTTACCATAGAAGATATAATCCGCCAAATCCTCTCGAAGTTGTTTGTGTTTATTTGCGTCATGAATGTCAACAACGCGATGCAAATAATCTGATGTTCCTGGTTGAAACGGAACGTGTCTGGGCTCTGTTGGGATATAGTGTGCAATATTTCTCCCTTTATCTTCTACTACCATGTTATGCATTATGTGTAACGCCCGCAAATCCGGGCTAGTCAATTTAGAGGCAATAGGGGTCGAAAACGACTTTTCGACAAAAGATTATTTAGAATAAATAATCTTAACCAAGTTGTATAGTATGTTACAAGGTTTTCGTACATATAAAGAACGCCGAAAACCGAGTTATAACGAAGAAGTTATGACCCGTTGAAGTTTCGCGACGGAACCGGCACGATACCGGGAAGCGTAAATAGTGAATTTACGATAGAGCGAGATTTAGCCTTAGCGATCTAAACGAAAGTCGTAGAATATGTTAAACTAAGAAAATCGATAAAAAGAACGCCCAAATCTGACTTCGTATGAGGAAGTTATGATTTTTTTAAGATTTAGCATAGCAGTGCACAGCCCGAAATCTGAATTTTAGATCGGTCGATTTTTAGCCGACGGGATCTAAATGAAAGTTATAGTACTCGTAAATACCAACGCGTGGATATAAAGAACGTCGATAATAGAGCTCGTATGCAAAAGTTATGGACGAAGCTTAGTCCCTACTTTTCGAGCGCGGCGAATTCGATACAGTTTTGTAAATACGAGATAGAATGAGAATTAGCCAACGAGGTCTAAATGAGAGTTGAAGATCTCATTAATAGGAACTCAACGGTAAAAAGATAGACAAAAATGGAGCTCGTATGCGAAAGTTATGGACGAAGCTTAGTCCCTACTTTTCGAGCGCGGCGAATTCGATACAGTTTTGTAAATACGAGATAGAATGAGAATTAGCCAACGAGATCTAAATGAAAGTTGAAGATCTCATTAATAGGAACTCAACGGTAAAAAGACAGACAAAAACGGAGCTCGTATGCAAAAGTTACGGACGAAGCTTAGAGACTACTTTACTATAAAACTCCTATAAATACAAGGGTGAACTCCTCATATTTTCTTCACACCATAAGCCTCTCTTTCTCTCTCTAACTTCTCTCTAGCCTCCCTAAACCCCTCCCAAGTCTAGGGAACCTCCCTATCACGAGAAGAAAGCCCCGGAGCGCCCGACGGCTCCGAGAAGAAAAGCTTTCGGCTTGGAAACGCTGCTCCAGCAAAGCCCGGTTTTTAATAAAAATTCGTTGTAAGTGTGCTACGCTTACGCAATTTTTAATATAGCTTTCAAATAATTATAGGAATGTTATTAGGTCCTTAAAATAATTATTTGGGCTATTATTATGAGTTATATCGAGTATTATTAACGCTTAATAATACTCGGACTAATTAATTTGTCGCGGTTATCGTTAAACTAAACCCTAGTGGTATCGATACTAGGTTTTATCAAAGGAATATCGTTTTGAGAGTATCGAAGCGCTGTCCGAGTGCTGAGTCACCACCTACTCAGGTGAGTGCATAGTTACTTTCATCTTACACATAGATATGAAGTATTTTAATATAAATTACGTGCTATGTGTGCATATTGTTTGAATACTTGTTGTCTATGTTGGATGAATGATTTATACATGTTTTAAATGATTTAAACTGTATATTTATTTTATATCTACAAATATGTTGGGATAAAACATGGGTAGATGAAATAGTTGGTGAGTGATGAAATAAAATAATGAGAGATAGGTGACTATGAATTGGTGATGTAGGATACTACAACCTTGTCCGACAATTTGGAGATGTAGTCATCTACCAGAGTATAGATGGCGACCACGGACTATTATAGACAACCCCGTGGAAACACCATGATGAGATTTAAAACACAATAGCTTTTAATCTATAAAGATCGATTAGATCTTGAACAAGTGTGTGAAAGTGAAACTGTAAGAACACAATGTAAATAACAAGGAAGAACGCAATATTAAGAGCAAACAGCTTGAATCAAACGTGTTGAATGATTAAATAAAATCCTTAGAAGAGCTCGATTAAGAACATCAACTGTAAAGGATTAGAAGATTACAAGAGAGCAAATACGTAAAACTCTGAAGCGCTAAAACAGAAATCTTGAATCTTAACCTAATATGCATGAAAGCGATAACTTATATACTATACATAAAAGGCTCTCAGTTGGACAGGCCCAAACCGGTGAATACAAGGCTAATCTACGAGCCCAAAAGACGCAATACAAAATAGAACTTCAGCCCAACAATCTCCCCCTTTGCGTCAATTTGGAGCGAGACCTTCACTTCTTACTTGGGCCGGCGGCTGAAGCTGGTACCTTCTTCTTCACGGTACTAAACAGACACTTGGTTATTGAAAGGATGGTCTGTCTAAACCGGATGTACCAATTGATCATGTCTTCAAAATATTTGATGTCATCGGCCGAATTGTCCTTACACCGCTTGATGATAGATAGGACGTGTTCCAAGCAGGGAGTGGTGTAGAGGTGCTTGTCAGCTAACGCGAACAGACATTTCTGTCCTTCGGCTCTGGTGAACATCACAGAGTTTCGCCTCGAATCTATCTTGCCCATTTTCATCGTGTTTAGATCACTGGCCGATCCCACAGGCTTGACTTTCGGTTTCTTCTTAAACACTGTGGCAACCTCCTGATCCATTAGGGCCACCTCCATGATATAGCATGCCAGCATCCTTTTGACATGGTCCAAGATGGGACTGTATTCAGCTTCGTTTGTCAGCAAGATGTTGTACAAGACTATCCAATCGTGAGGGTTCAGATTGGGCAGATCCGCCAGAGAGATCATGTGAGCAGTTCTTGCAGATCCTCGGATAAGCTTGAACTTGACGTTGGTGAATCTCCCCACGGCATACGGCTTCATCACCCGAACACTGACAATCTTCTGGGCGCTCCATGTAAGGAATTGAGGGCGAGCGGCCTCCAGATAAAAGTCAATGAGCTCCCTGTCAAGCTCATCGTTCGGATGCGGGACTTCGTAAATGTTGGAGAAGGCGTGGAAGATGAACGCCTTTCGAGTCAGCGGCATATCAAATTGCGAATCGACCGAGTTGATGCAGTCGAATGATATCACCGGCTCGAGCCACAGTATGCTTGGAGTCTCTATGGCCTCTTTTATTAGTCGATCCCTGGTCCAGGCAGGGAAGAGCAGCTTTCGGCTCTCAAGGAGATCGTTGGCTTCTTTCTGTTTACGTTCGGCTTCTTCAGCTTCACGTGCCACACGATTGACATCGTCATGAGTATTGCGACTGTTCTTTCTTTTCAACATGTCCGCAATAGTCTCCTTGTCTTCTTCTTCATCTTCATCTTCATCTCCTCCCTCTGCAATATTTTTGCCCTTGTCCTTCACACCCGAACCCGAGGCATGACCAGTTGGGGTTGGTTCGGTTGTGTGAGTTGCTTTTGAGGAAGGAGGTGGTTTCAATCCAGTCTTCTCATCTCCCCCTTGTTTCGGAATGGACACGAAACTGGGTAGGCCTTCAATTTTACTTAAGAGAGCCATGGCCGGAGAGAGTTTCTCAGCGAGGGTACGCCTCACCGAGTGGTTCAGGATTGGATCGTGTGCTTCCAGGATGTTGGATAGAGCCGCGTGGACATCCGAAACACACGTCTTGATTATTTCCCTTTCGGATCGAAGAGCCTCCAATTGTTGTTCGGAGTTGGAAAGTTGGGTGCTCTTGACCTTGAGGGCAGTGGTCTTACTCGCTAGGACGTCCATCAATTTGTTTTCAGCCGCAAGATCCTCTTGTAGCTTTGCCAAGCGGGCATTAATGGAGGCACGGAGTGCCGAGTTGTCGTCGCTAAGGTGTTGTCTTAGGGTAGCGAACGAGGATAACTCCGTCTTCACAAACTGGGCCAATTGATTAACAAGAGGTTCCAGTGTTGTTTTGTTGGCTTCGGCGCTTTCCTGCATAGACTGCAGCAGGATGGAAGCGTCGTGGAATAGTTTATCGACTTTTTCGGTCGCCGCCTCACAAGCACGGGTGGAGGCATCAATAGCAGCAGTAGCATAGGCCACTGAGTCATGTTGAGCCCTAGAGAAGGCATCAACTATCCTCTGAAGGGCTGCTTCAGATAATGATGACTGCTGATTGGAAGAGGAGGCGAGAAGTTGATCAACCTTCTCGTTCAGCTCGCGGAGATGCTTCTTAGTAACAGGAGCATCATCCTCCTCATCGCTTTGAACTTGAAACGGACTGTAGTAGACCGAATCAAAGTTCAGGTGATCACCACCTAGGTATTGATCATCGCCATCGGTGGCGTCTTCTGGAGATGGTGGTGGTGAAGCTGGGGGTGTTATGGGTTTGGTGGGTGCTGGTTGAGTGGGTGGGGGGTGAGTTTCGGGTGGTGGTTGTGTATGGGTTTTGGTTTGTGGAGGTTCGGTTACGGGAGTGGTTTCGGTGACAGGTGGTGTTTCGGTTGAGAGAGAGAAACCGTTTCTATTTCCACACGCGCCATTAATGCTTGATGGATGACGCTTCAATACTTGCACACGCGTCCAATCGTGTCAGAAAAAGCGCGGCCTCTTCAAATTCACGCGCCTGCTTTTTACCGTCGTTTGAATTCCTATCCTTTGAACTTCCGCCGCGTCAGCATCTTTTGTCTTTTCCCCTTTTAAACGGCTGTTTGGAATTAATGATCCACGTGGCTAATTTTGACCATAAATTCATTTGTAATTATCCAGTAAATATCCAGCCTGTAAAATAATTAGTAACGGAATTTTGAAAATCTTGGATTTTCGTGCAAAGAGTGTAAAAAAAAAAATAAAGCAACTCTTTTTAGGATTATCTGTGATGTCAATAATGACACGAAACTGATGATCCCGGGCACGAATCTCTTCCTTCAAGGTCAAGAGAGACCTCGAAGTGTTAGTGTGGAGTCCCGTTGAATTACGATCAAACATTCATTAATAAATGTTGAAAGGCTTCTTTTAATAAGGCAAATTAAGGGTGGTTTCGCTTTGATTCATCAATTCAATTCTTGATATAAGAACGAATGTGAACAAAGTACTTGTGAGACCAGTGTGGTCTGTTGAACAAGTAGGTTTGGAGTTGATTTTTAAGTGGCTTGGACAAAGATGAAATCTCAGATAAAAAATTTAAAACTGGATCCCTTGGGAAGAAATGTTATGGTGTGTAACAATTTCATTGGAATCACGCAAAAAGAAAAGAAATTGAGATTTCATGTAGGTACATTCGTCAATTCATTGGTGAAAACTTGATCAAGTTAAGTGGTCACCGTCAATTCATTGGTGTTGAAATTTTGGGTTTCACTTAGTTCGTAGTGGCACGAAACTAAGATCATAAACACAAAAGTTGTGTAACCATAAACCTCAGTGGTAGTTTCTGAGAGTCTCAAGGGTTACAGTGATGAAACGAATGTTATGGAGAATTGTAATAGAGATGGTGGAGGAAGACATAGTACCTCTGCTGCGAATAAAAGGACCAAGCAGGAGACTCTCATCTCGGGTGAGAATAGAGTGAGGTAGCTCACGATTAGAATAAATAAGTTAGCCTTATTGGGAAGACAAGGTTTGGGTATACCAAGTCGTGAAGGCTATTATTCAAAATCTTATGAGGCTTGGGACACATACAGCAGCATGCTTCTAGGGACACTTAAGTAATTCAGCAGATATATTCCCATAAACAAACAAGCACATAAAGAAAAATAAAAGAAAATATTTTTGTAGTTTTTGAAATTTATATATATATATAAAAAAAAATTAAAAATAAATAAAAAAAAAATTATGGAAGAGTAAAAAAATAATTAAAAAAAAATTATGAAAAAGATTGAAAAACCGAACCCGAGCGTTCGGTTGGTTTCGGTTGGAAAGAGTTGAAAAACCGAACCCGAACGTTCGGTTGGTTTCGGTTCTTGAAAATTTTGAAAAACCGAACCCGAACCTTCGGTTGGTTTCGGTTCTTGAAAATTTTGAAAAACCGAACCCGAACCTTCTGGAGGTTTCGGTTTTTGAAAATTTTAAGAAACCAAGGAGTTGAGATATGCAATAAAAAAACTTTATACATAAAGAAAATAAATTTTGCACAAGAGATATACAACACAGAAAAACTACCTTTGAAGTAATGAGCGAGTCAGATAGTTGAACCGAACCCGAACGTTCGGTTGGTTTCGCTTCTTACTATTGAGATTGAGTGGTAGTGTGAGGAACTGATTCTGATTCCATCATACCGAGCCCTTGCAATATTTTATTGAATGATGCTTCAGGAAGAGCTTTGGTAAAGACATCAGCCAGTTGATCAGTGGTTCTTACGAAGTGAACTTCAACATTTCCATCTTCCACATGATCTTTGATGAAGTGATACCTCAGTGCTATGTGTTTGGTTTTAGAGTGTTGCACCGGGTTATGACAGATCCTAATTGCACTTTCAGAGTCACAATATAGAGGGATCTTCTTCATATTGAGTCCATAGTCTCGAAGTTGACTCTGGATCCAAATCACTTGTGATGTGCAGGATGCAGCGGCAATGTATTCCGCTTCAGCAGTAGACAGCGACACACATGTTTGTTTCTTGGATTGCCAGCTGACCAACTTCCCATCAAGAAATTGACAGCCACCAGTTGTGCTTTTGCGGTCGAGTCCACATCCTCCAAGGTCGGCATCAGAATAGGCTTGAACGAAGAAGCCGGAGTTGGATGGATACCATAGACCCAAGGAGGCGGTTCGCTTGAGATAGCTTAGGATGTTCTTCACTGCTAGCATGTGAGGTTCGCGTGGGTTAGCCTGAAATCGAGCACAATAACATACAGAAAACATGATATCAGGCCGGCTAGCAGTTAGATACATCAGTGAGCCAATCATTTGACGATAGAGCGTGATGTCGACGGCCGGTTTATCGAGTGAAGGGGTAAGTTTGGTGCCGAATGCCATAGGGACTTTGACTTTTGAGTCTCCCATCATGCCAAACTTTGCTAGGAGAGTCTTCGTGTAAGCTTCCTGATTGATAAAGATGCCTTCGGGTCCCTGTCTTATATTTAAACCAAGGAAAAAATTAATAGGACCCATTGAGCTCATTTCAAACTTAGTCTCCATCAACTTTCTGAATTCAGCTGTTAAGCTGGGATTCGTAGAGCCAAAGATGATGTCATCGACATAAATTTGAACTATCATAAGGTGGTTACCTTCCTTTTTGCGAAAGAAGGTGGGGTCAACCGAACCTTGTTTGAATTTGGACATCTTTAAAAATTTTGTAAGCGTTTCATACCAGGCCCTCGGAGCTTGTTTGAGGCCGTACACAGCTTTATCCAGAATGTAGCAATGATGTGGATACTTTTCGTTCACGAACCCAGGAGGTTGCTCCACATACACCGTTTCTTCAAGTTCTCCATTGAGAAATGCGCACTTGACATCCATTTGGAATACCTCAAAGTTTTTGTGAGCAGCATAGGCCAGAAATATTCTAACCGATTCTAGCCTAGCTACTGGAGCGAACGTCTCTTCGTAATCTATCCCTTCCTCCTGACAGTATCCTTTGACAACCAGGCGAGCCTTGTTTCTTATGACATTACCTTCCTTGTCCATTTTGTTTCTAAAAACCCATTTAAGACCAACAACTGAAGCATCCGGAGGAGTTGGAATGAGGCGCCAGACTTTGTTCCTCTCAAACTCGTTTAGTTCGTCTTGCATAGCTTGAACCCAATCAGAGTGATCGAGGGCAGTGTTCACTGTCTTCGGTTCGACTTTTGATACAAATGAGTTAAACATACAAAACTCAACTTTTGAGAATAAGGATGTCTGTTTTGCCTTCAGTTGAGATCGGGTCAGAACCTTGTCAGATACATCACCAACTACTTGAGAGATAGGATGATCTCTGGTCCATTTTGTAAGAGGAGGGTAATTCGGATCAAAGGATGGATCTAGTTCCGCGTTGATCATCTCTTCAGGCTCAGATTGGCTATCGAAATCAAGCGTCATATTATCATGCTCCCCCTCAATCGATGAGTCTTGAGAAACATGAGGTTCAGGGGTTTTTTGCGGTGCTAAACTTTCAGGCATTGAAGCACCTTCGTTTGGAGGGGCATCTTCGGTTTGAGAGGTACCTTCGGTTGGTGAAGGACCTTCGGTTGAAGTAGTAGAGCTTGGCTCCCCCTGGACTTGTGAGCTTGGCTCCCCCTCGACTGAAGCATTGTTGGTTGGAGATTCAACAGTAGGCGTTTCTCCTTCATGCATTCTTCTTGCAGCATCTTCGACAATCTGCTTCATATGATCTATTTTGTTGTCGGCTGCCCCTGCTTCTGAGAAAGAAACTTTTTCCGGTTCATCAAAGAGATCCAGAAAATGCTCGTACATATTGGCGATTGGGATTGTGACTTGACCAGTTTGAGGGAAGATTTCCCTGGCAGTGTCATTTATGGCCTGTAGCTTTTTGACATAACTATCGTCGAAGGTCACGTAGTATGTTTCTTCAATCCTTCTTGATCGTTTGTTTAGGACCCTGTACGCCTTTGAAGTGAGTGAGTAACCCAGAAAGATTCCCTCGTCGGCTTTGACATCAAACTTGTTGCGGTGTTCTTTAGAGTTAAAGATGAAACACCTTGAGCCAAAAACGTGGAAAAATTTCACATTGGGCTTCCTGTTGTTCAGTATCTCATATGGTGTGAGCGTGAATCGCTTGTTGAGATAGGACCTGTTTTGTGTATAACAAGCAGCAGAAATAGCGTCAGCCCAAAAATAAAGAGGTAAGGAAGCGAAGCTTAACATAGTTCGGGCAGCTTCACATAGAGATCGGTTTCGTCTTTCGACTATTCCGTTCTGCTGTGGTGTATAGGGAGCTGAGAAATTATGACTTATTCCCTTTTCTGCAAGAAACTCTTCAAACTCCTTGTTCTTGAATTCGAGACCATTGTCGCTTCTGATGTTCCGAACGACCTTCTTGAGCTGGACTTCAATTTGCTTGATAAATACTTTCAGCTTTTGAGTCGCTTCAGATTTGAGCTTTAGAAAGAACACCCATGTAAATCGTGAAAAGTCATCAACGATAACAAGAATATACTTGCTACCACCGATGCTTTCTATAGATGAAGGACCACACAAATCGATATGAAGCAATTCGAGTGGTTCAACAACTTTTGTGTTGATTATAGATGGGTGACTTTGACGACTCTGCTTTCCCATTTCGCATGCAGCACATAAATGTTCTCTGTCGAACTTGAGCAATGGAAGACCCCTAACATGACCTCCAGTGACAAGTCGGTTGATATCTTTGAAATTGAGATGAGAGAGTCTTCTGTGCCATAACCAGCTTTCGTCGGATTGAGCTTTTGATAGCAGACAGATTGCTGGGTTCCCTTTGATGGGTTTCATGTTCAGCGGAAACATTTCGCCCTTTCGCTCTGACTTCAGAATCACTTTCTTTGTTGTTTTCTCTATGATTTCAGAACCTTCATCATCGAATGAAACTTTGAGACCTGTACCTCCAACAAGCTGAGATACACTGATGAGGTTGTGTTGAAGTCCTTCCACATAAGCCACCTTTCTTATGGTAAAATCACCATTCGTTATCATCCCATATCCCTTTATGGTACCGTAAGAGTTATTTCCAAACTTAACGTTGCCACCATTTGCAAGAGATCTGTATTCCCTGAGTTCCTCCTTCCTTCCTGTCATGTGACGCGAGCAGCCACTGTCGATGTACCATTCTTCGTCAAACTGCTCGTCACTTATAACCTGCAAAAGTTAAGCAGATTTAGGAACCCAAAGTTTCTTGGGTCCATGTGAGGATTTCATGGGAACAGGAATAGTTAGAGAGATATCAACAAGATATGTTCTTTTAATCAAAGTTGTTTCATCTTTCTTTTTAATGGTGAAAACTTTTATTTTGTTAAGATTAGGTTGGTTTCCTTTAGGCTCAGGCTTGGATTCATCGACCTTTTGCTTTCCCTTCTGTTCAGCTGATGAGTGAGATTTTTGAGGAAAAGTGGGATTAGCGTTAGAGCAGGATGAAGATGAATGAGTAGGAGTAGAATGACGAGGAGAGTTAGATTGAGAGAATTTGGATGGGGATTGACGTGTCATCCTTGCTGATGACTCTAGGTGACCCTTTTGCTTTTGACCGTCGGTGGGTTTAACCTTTAAGTCTTGTTCTCTTCTGACTTCAGAACCGAACCTCTGAGTTCGGTTGGAGTAGTTCTTGGAACCGAACCTTTGGTTTCGGTTGAAATCCTTTTCAGAACCGAACCTTTGCTTTCGGTTGGTATTTTCATGCGAACCGAACCTTGGCTTTCGGTTGGTATCTTCTTGCGAACCGAACCTTGGCTTTCGGTTGTTGGAATCGTCATGCTTTCTTACGGGATAATTTTCATACTCCAGATTCTTCTCCTTGTGTGAATAGTATGCATTCTGGGAGTGCCAGAATTGTTTCCTTTCAGAAAGGTTTTTCCTGTATCTTAGGTTCCTTTCTATCTTTCTATCCCTCATCTGTTTGGGTTGATGATGAACGTTCGCTTTCGCTTTTGATGTCACCTTGGCTGGTTCCTTTTGATCTTTAGGAGTTTTTCTTTGAGCTGAGGGTGCAGAGGGAATGTTTGACGAAGACTCAGTTTGCCCTGAGGAAGTGGAAGGAGTATCTGATGAAGTTTCACTTCGAGCTGTTGGCGTTGAAGGAATGTCTTCTTTTGCTGAATGATCATCCTCTTGAGGAGTGTCTTTAGTACGACTTGTGCTTGGTTCACTGAATTTATCAGGCTTGTTCAAAGGTTCAGGTATGTATCTCCCTTTCTTCATCCAAGAGGTTCTTTCAGATAGGCCAACGGTTTCGTTTCCATTGTCAATAGGAGCTTCCCAGAAGAACTCATCACAGCCATCAGCATTGTCTTCATTAACAATAGCCGTGAGTTCAGCTGTCTGATGTTCGGTTACTCCAGTCACTTTGTATACCTGATTCGGAGTGGTTCTGACCTTTTGATAGACAACAGCCTTTTCTACTAATTTCGGGGACTTTTGTTGGGACAATCTAGCGAATTCCACAGAATTTTCAGAAATAAGATTTTTGTGGTTTTCAGTTTCGCTTTTCACAAATTCTGAGCAGTCAACCGTATCCTCTACAGAAATTTCACTCATGTTTTCGTCCTCATTAAGCTCAGATGCATTTTCAACATCAATTTTATTTTCTGAGCTTACTTTGGCATTTAGAGAGTCAAACTTTTGTATGGTTTCGGTTCTCAGTTTAAGTCTATCATTTTCGTCCAATAGATTTTTGAGCATGTCCTTATGGTCTTTGGATTTAATGAAGGACTCAATTTTGTCCAGTCCAATTTGATAAGATGGGTTGACATCATCAGATGAAATCACACTTTCACAATTGTAAGCTTCGGCATCGATTTCATCCTCCTTAAATTCTAGGAATGGTAAAATCATACGGTGGATCTTTTTGCCTATCTCACAGTCCAAATGCAGCTGAGTAATATTGGAATATAAACGTTTAGCTATTAAACAAAAAACATTTCGTTGTTTTAACAATTTCAAATTGTCTCTCTGCAAATAAATGTTTTCGTCTTTGACTTTAATTAATTCCGACTCTTTTAACTCAATCCACATACGCCGCTCCTCACTCTTCGACGCCACCCTGCTTAATTGATCAGTCAGGTTAGAATTGGTGACTCTAGTTTGAGTTAAGCTACTATCTAAATGAGAAATTCTTGTGTTAACGCCTTTTAGTTCTTTCTCATATGAGGATGATGGTACTTTAGATGAAATAAAAACAGATTGTACCTTCTTTATCAGTTCATCAAGCTCATTGAACTGTTGGCTGAGTGGTTTGGCTGTGAAGCACATATCTTCCTGCACTTTCGGTCCAGTGCTTCCTCCATCGGTGTTGTATCCCCTCATTTGAGATGCGCTTGACACCATGAAGCATTTTCCACCACTGCTTTCCTCCTTAGCCATGTAAGCCTTTCCATGAGTAGGCTTCCTCACTTCTTCGTCTTCTGAGTCAGTAGACCAAACTTCGGTGCTACCGAACTCATCATTATTAACCGAACCCTGCACAATAAGAGCATTAATAGAAGGGTTAGCGGTAGACTTTTTCTTCCTTAACTCGTCCAACCTCTTCTGCAGTACGGCTTCCTCATCCTTTCCGTCATCCTTTTCAGCCATCTTTTTAAGGACACAGTCCTTAGCATAGTGGTTCTTGCCACCACAGTAAAAACAGCTTACTCCGGAATCGCCATCTGCCTTCGGTTCCTTCTTGGACTCCTCAGCCTTCGGTTCATTGTTTGCCTTCTCAGAGCTATAACTCCCCTGCCAGTTTCGGTTTTTGTTGCTGGGGAACCTCTTCTTTATGAACCTCTTAGGATTGGATACCATCATGGCATAATCCTCAGTTGTGAGGTCATATTCTTCCAAGTTGAGCTCTTCATCCTCCATCACGGCTTTACTTTTAGATAGGAGGGCCAACGAACCAAGACTAGACACCACGTTCTTCTCTTGAACTACAATCTTCTCTTGGGACTTTAGAATACCCACCAGTTTCGCCAAAGAGTATGATTTAAACTGTTCATGGGCTTTGACTGTGGAAACTACTGCTCTCCATTCCGATCTCAGTCCGTTCAAGAAGGTAACCTTTTGTTCGATGAGCTTCCTTTCAATGTCGTGTTTGATCATCTTGCTGAGAAGATGATTGAAGCGATCAAACGTCTGGGTCACGGTTTCTTCGGCTCCTTGCCTGAATTCTCCAAACTCAGATAGAAGCAAGGTTTGGATTGAGTGTTCAAGATCTTCGTCTGTTGAATACAGTTCGCGAAGTCTATCCCACACTTCCTTCGCCGTAGTGCATGAGCTAACTAGTCTGAATGTGTCGGACTGAAGGGCGAATCTGATCAACCTTAGTGCCTTAATGTTGCACTGGAATTTATCTTTCTCATCCTGTGCAAGATTCGTCACGTCCTTGAGCAAATCGTTGTATTCTTTTTGCGTCTTAATAACTCTGGATGTCGCTGAATGAGAAAATGGTCCATTGATAATGGCTTCCCATATGAGAAAACCATTGTCCTCCGATCCAATCACGTAATCTTCAAAATGATGTGCCCATACTTCATAGTCATGGGTGTATAAGATTGGAATCTTTGTCGTCGAACCAATGCTGTTGGAAATATTAATAGGGTTTGATTGCGTTGCGTCCATAATGATCGTAATAACCTGTTCAAAGATCAGACTTGTAATAAAGCAGATTAGGGCAAAACAATAAATACTAAGATACGTCAATTAAGATGACGGCTCAATAAATATCGATGATTGCGGAAAACCCTAATGAAAATCTTTTTCACAGAAAAGAAGTGTATCAATTACACAGCCTCCTGCTCTGATACCAATTGATGAGATTTAAAACACAATAGCTTTTAATCTATAAAGATCGATTAGATCTTGAACAAGTGTGTGAAAGTGAAACTGTAAGAACACAATGTAAATAACAAGGAAGAACGCAATATTAAGAGCAAACAGCTTGAATCAAACGTGTTGAATGATTAAATAAAATCCTTAGAAGAGCTCGATTAAGAACATCAACTGTAAAGGATTAGAAGATTACAAGAGAGCAAATACGTAAAACTCTGAAGCGCTAAAACAGAAATCTTGAATCTTAACCTAATATGCATGAAAGCGATAACTTATATACTATACATAAAAGGCTCTCGGTTGGACAGGCCCAAACCGGTGAATACAAGGCTAATCTACGAGCCCAAAAGACGCAATACAAAATAGAACTTCAGCCCAACACACCAGCAGGCTAGCAACCTGTAGGTGATGAATTACGAGTTCAGGCGATGTTGTAACTACGTATTCATGCGATGATAGTCTAACCCTTATTATGAAGTACGAGTCCAGGCGATGTTGTGGCTACGTATTCATGCGATGATAGACTAACCCTTATCATGATTTACAAGTCCAGGCGATGTTGTGGCTGCGTAATCATGCGATGATACCCTAACTCTTGCTAGACACATATTGAGGGAGTAATCCCCGGATTAGTATTGTCTATGCAATGTAGGCGATGATCCTTAGGTAAACTTCGTAAGAACAATCATATAAGGAAATACGATGTAAGGAGATGAAAAGTAAATATGATATAAGAGATGACCCTTGAGATAATATCTTTAGGGAAGACTAAAAGAAGATAACGGGGATGGGTAATTGGGTTGATTGTTTGATTGTTTAAACATAATAACTATATTATTGTGGGTTGAAAACCCTATGTACTCACCAGGTTTCCCAACCTGACCCACTCAGTTTATTTACATCACAGGTGACGATATGAAGTGACATTACACTGAGAGATTTAAAGAGATGTAGATCACTAGTGTAAATAATTGTAAGTTCTGTTTATGCTTATGTTTCTGTATTAACAATGACATCCCAAACGTTTTAAAATGAAATAAATACGTTTCTTCGAAAATGTTTTAATAACGTATTTATCGTGTTTTTCTGGGAACAAATTCCGCAACATTTTTATAAAATGAAGTACTCTGATTTTTATAAAGCATAAACAAAATCGGTCTTTTCTGGCCGTGATTTTGGGGATGTCACATTATGATACATGCATACATGATATATCGTAAAGTTTCTAAATCCAATGGTCGTGCTGCATGTTTCAATTATATGCCACTTCGCCTTCAGCACTCCAAAAGCACGTTCCACATCCTTACGTGCTCCTTCTTGTCTTCTCTTAAAAAAATTGTTTCGTTCTTCAACCGGGTGGCGGAATGCCTTCACGAATGTGGAATACTGAGGATATATTCCATCTGTAAGGTAATACCTATATTTGTATTCGTTTCCATTCACCGTGAAAGGAGCATTCGGGGCTTTTCCATTCAAAAGATCGTCGAATATTAGCGACTGATCAAGAACGTTGACGTCGTTGTTGGAACCCGCAACCCTAAAAAATGCATGCCAAATCCATAAATCTTGAGAAGCGACAGCCTCTAACACCAATGAAGGTGATCCGTGATGACCACTTGCGTATTGCCCTTTCCATGCTACCGGACAATTCTTCCATTTCCAGTATGTGCAATCAATGCTTCCGATCATTCCGGGAAACCCATGTCGTTCTTCATGCGTCGCATACAATTCTTGCAAATCATGCAACGAAGGTTTCCGCAAATACACGTCTCCAAAAGTTTCAACAACACCCCTTGACAATGTATACAAACTCTCTCTTGCGGTTCTTTCGGACATTCTCATATAGTCGTCCATGGTGTCGGGTGACTCCCCCATAGCCATCAAACGAATGGCCGCAGCACATTTCTGCAACGTTGTAAACCCCCGTCTATCTCTAGCATCATATCGTAATTGAAAAAATTCGTACCTAAACATAAATTAACTACAGTTTAAAAATATATTGTATATGTTGTAAAATTAAAGAAACATGTAGTACATTTTTATTTATTTGGTATAAAAATATAGTAAACAAATGATACCGGCTTTCCTAGGCGTTGGCGATTCGTAAGAACATATCTCTACTCAAACGAAATCTTCTTTTGAAGTCCTTCGCCTCGTATACACAATTATCCGCAAAGTAATCGCGATATAGATGTTCATGTCCTTCCTCGCGATTTCTGTTTAACATCGCACGTCTTGTTAGTAGCGGGGCTGGGTCTGGTTGTAGCAGGTCGGTAGTGTAATAATGATACATCATCCTAAAGAAAATATCGTCATCTGAATCATCGGACGAGTCAAAAGGATCCATATTTTTTTTGAAGATAATTGAAAGTATGTAGAGAGGATAAGAGAAAGTGTGTGAAAATTTTAAATAAAATGAGAATATTTATAGGATAAAATGTTTTTTTTTAATAATTAACTTTTTTTTCAAACCGTTGCAAATCAAACGGTCATTTTTTTTTAATAATTAATTTTTCTTCGTTTCTTCCCGTCGCCACCCCAACGGGATTCACCTCGACGAGAAGCAACGAGCAGGGGGGCGGTGTTCCCTGTGTCATAACGGCGTTGAGGGGTGCCACCTCACCCCCGTTGCTTCTCGTTCGACCCGTACCGCGTAGTATAAAGAAATAAGTTTTATATATATATATATATATATATATATATATATATATATATATATATATATATATATATATATATATATATATATATATATATATATATATAAAAACTTTTTTCACGTATCAAAAATATGTAATTTTAATATTATAAAAAGGTGGAACTTATGAATTGGGTATTCATTGATTCCGGTTATACAAGTATTGATTTAATTTTAAAAGGAAAAATACCGGGTATACATATTTTTTAGGGTTGAATTCCAAAATTTAGACATAAAAAATTAGTTTTTCGGATATAGACATTGATTCCGGGGAGATAGCTCCGAGGAGCTCCGTGGAATCCACTGTAGCTCTGCGGAATGGAAAAATCGTAAATAAATCAAGGTGTTAAAAAAAACTTAAGATCCATTCCGCGGAATTACCTTCGAGGAATTAACTCATTCCGCGGAGGTAGCTCCGAGGAATGTATCTTCAAAAGAAAAAAAAATATATCTCCAATGATTCTTTTTTGTAAAGATCTCCAGTTAAAAGATCAATTTTTTTCCATCTCACATTCATTCCAAATATTGTCAAGAAAAATTCATACTATCATAATCTTTTCTTGAAAATAATTAGTTGGATGATGAATATAAACCGCAAAGAATCGATATGAAAAAAAAATTCTGAATATCAATTCCTTGGAGTTACCTCCGCGGAATGAGTTCATTTCTCGGAGGTAGCTCCGCGGAATGGATCTTGAGTTTTTTTTTTTTTTTAAACTCTGATTTATTTACGATTTTATCATTCCGCAAAGTTCATCGGAGCTACCTCCGTGAAATTAATGTCTATACCCGAAAATTCAATTTTTTATGTCTATATTTTGGAATTCAACCTAAAAAAATGTATATACCCGATATTTTCCCAATTTTAAAAACCATGAGTCATATTTTCAAATTTATTAAACGGTGGAAGCACAACTAGAATCTTGATAACAAAAACATTACTCGCTTACTATTTTTGAGATTTTTATTTTGGGTAACCTATTTGATCTATTTCGTCTTTAACTAAATTATTCATTTCAACTCTTTGACACATTAAACATCAAATGCTACGAAAATTAGTTCATTTATAAATAAAGTGGACAAAATATTACATCTAAAACTAAATAAAAGTATATGTATTAATTTTATAGATTTAAATATTTAAATTAGCACATGCAACTAAAGAAACCAGTTGGCAAACTTGCACCCTTTTACAGAGACAGAGATAGGATACTGCCATAGATGGCTAGACCTGTATTTAAGCACCGTGCCCTATTTCTATCTTCTAGTGCCTATTCTTCCAACCAATAGACAATAAAAGACAAGAGAAGTATATGAACAAAAAAGATAATATAACATCTTAAATTCGATTTTTGTTGAGTTGAAATATAACTTGAGCTCAAAACATATAAAGCTTCATTTAAATTCTATTAAGTTGCCCAAACTGCAATCTCAGATAATTTGTATATATTTAGCATCATATTTTGGTGTATATCTTTTTGTGAACCATGAATAAGTGTATAGTGAGTTAATAAAAAGATATTAAACATGACTTGAGCATTTTGCAATTATATCATATCATTGTAGTAGAGTATTTGACATAGGATTGTAACAACGTATTTTGACAAAGCATTCTAACGGAACATTATAACAGAGCATTGTGGCAAAACATTTTGACAGCGCATCATGGTAGAGCTTTCTGACAAAGCTTTCTTCTAGAGCTTGCTAATAAAACATTTGAAAGCGGTGGTGTTCCGGAAAGCATTGGTGTCCCTGATCCAAGTGCGAGTCATGTGCTTCCGGTAGTATATGCATCTACTACCTTTCACACCTACTCATACTCGTCCCAAGTATTGTCTCGCAGATCCCAATTCCTAAAATCACAAAACAATTTAACACATACGAACGTATCCAAATAATCATAAAAATTTCCCTAGACTCTACTAGGACTTCTTCATTGTGTATCTTCGATCATCAATTCTACTTCAACTCGATTGGTGATGGAAATACCAGATGAGGAGACCACTTCAAGACTTACACCAATTGTTCCATCATCTTGCCAATCGAAGGTGTACTTCAGACGTACTGTACTCCTCTAAATGTACTGTTATTTTATAAGACATATTCTAAAGGCAAGATACCACTCTTACGATAGGTGTCATTCACTACCATAAGCCTTTTCATTCCCTCCATTTACTCAATTCTCTACGAGTCATCACCATGACTTTTTGTACATCCAAGCAGACGTTCGGTGTACTGGGCGAGAATTTAAGATAGGAAAACTTCATTTACGATAAACGTATAAATCTTGTTATCACTCTGAAACGTTTACATGCTAGTTCTAATATCATAGTTGTATGCTTAGAATCCTAAACACATAAGGTTTCCAGATCCGGTTGACAACAAACCATAGATCTGAACAAATAATATCATATATGGCAAACATATAACATTTAGCACATAAAAGCATTTTAGGCATCATTCCTAAAACTACTAGTGCTTGTGTCCATTTAGGTGTACTACCTAACATATTTTAGACACACTTCTCACGATCATTACTTAAAATTCTAAGTTGAAGTCTAGAAATTTCCTACAAATTCCTAGTTCGCTTACACTAATGCTCTGATACCAACTGTGACATCCCCAATTTCATGGCTAGAAAAGACCGATTTGTTTATGCTTTGTTTTTAAAATCAGAGTAATCTTTTACAGAAAACAGTTGCAGAATTTGTTCCCAAAACAAAATATAATAAGAATTTATCAAAGCATTTCTTTAAAGAAATGTATTTTCATTATATAACAAAATCTCGACATGTTATGTTCAATACATACCAAAAACATAAACAGAACAACATAGACTTTACACAGTTAATTATAACTACGGGCCTATAATCCATATATCTCGTTACGTCAGCCAAATTATGCTCTTGTGCCACAACCTGTAATACAAAGAAAACTGAGTGGGTCAGACTTGGGAGCCTGGTGAGCATATAGGGTTTTCGACCCACAATACTATAATTATTATATTCAACCATCAAACAATCAATCCAATTACCCATCCTCATTATCTTCTTTATTTCTTAGGATTTTACCCTGAGAATTCAACTACCTATCATTCATTCATTCCTAAGGATTAACCTAAGGAATTGGCACAAAATCTATTGCTACATAAGGCGCATCTACCAACATCATCCTCTAAGTGCCTCTGCCAGGATTACGTCATACACTATGAGGCGCGACTGCTAGGTTTATGACATTCTCTTTTAGGCGCATCTGCCGACATTATCCTATAAGCGCATCTGCCAGGATTATCCTATAAGCGCATCTGCTAGTATTATGAGATTCTCTATTTGGTGCATCTACCAATATTATTCTTAAGCGCATCTGCTAGTATTATGACATTCTCTAATTGGTTCATCTACCAATATTATTATTCTTAAGCGCATCTACTAGTATTATGACATTATCTAATTGGTACATCTGTCAATATCATTCTTAATCATCTTACATACCTCATCATTTTATCACATACCAACTATCTCATCTACCCATGTTCTACCCAACATATTAGTAAATATAAAATATATATAGTTTAACTCATTTAAAACCTATATAGTTCATCCATTCCACCAACATCTCAAATAAACAACAATATATAAACACATAGCACGTATTTCATAGCAAATACTTCATACTTATATGTTAGAAGAAAATAACTATACACTCACTCCAAATAAACAACAATATATACACATAACACGTATTTCTAAGCAAATACTTCATATTTATGTGTTAGAAGAAAGTAACCACACACTCACTTGATCAGAAGATGATCAGACCGCATTACGGCTTGTAGAAGTAGTATTCTTCAGTAAATCTGGAAGATCTTCACAAAAATTGGCCTCTCGCGGGCAGAGTTTCAGCTCGGGAATGATACCGGGGCTTTGGGACTTGCTTCGGGGCTCGGGAATGATACCGGGGCTTCAAGATATTTCTTGCATGTAAAACGGGGTAAAAACGAGTGAGAGAGAAGAGTTTAAACAAAAGAAATCGGCAGCCCTCGACATCTATTTATAGGGTGCTGAAACCTTGATTACGTTGGGCGTAAATGCAGGTATGTTGGGCATACTAAGCCTTACGTTGGGCGTACGCGACGTCACTGCATGCGTATGGCACTCGAGTTCGGTCAGGTGACGTAGCTGAGGTGGTTCCGGGTACGCTGGGCGTAGTTCGGATCAGATCGATGACTCCCCCCTCCTTCGGATAATATCTGAATTAATATTAAAATTAATATATTTTAATTATTTATAAAACTTCCGAAATTCATATCTTCCTCATACAAACTCCGTTTTTGACGTTCTTTATATCCATGCGTAGGTGAGACTACGCTCTACAACTTTCATTTAGACTCTATCAGCTAATTTTGAAGTTATTTTATTATTTATTTTTAACAGGTCGGGACAGGAAACGTTCGTTAAAAATTCATAACTTCTTCATCCGATGTCCGTTTTCGTCTGTCTTTTTACCGTTGAACTACTATCAATGAGATCTTCGATTCCCGTTTAGATTGTTTCGACTAGAAATCACTCGATCTCAAATCGAGTATTCGAGCTACATAGTGCTAAGCTGAAATTTCGGAAAATCATAACTTCTTAATGCAAAGTCAGATTTGGGCGTTCTTTTTATGCACGGTCTCGGTTAAACGAACACTACGACTTTCGTTTAGATCACTAAATCTAAAAATCACTCCAACGTAAATTCACTTTTTACGTCGCGTTGTCTCGTGCCAGTTCTATCGCGAAACTTCGACAAGTCATAACTTCTTCGTTATAACTCGAATTTCAACGTTCTTTATATGTACGAAATCCTTGTAACATATACCACAACTTAGTTAAGATTATTCATTTTAAATATTCTTCTATCAAAAAGTCATTTTTGACGCTTAACGTCTTTAAATTGACTAGCCCTGATCTACGGGCGTTACAATTATCTCCCCCTTAGGATGATTACGTCCCAGAATCATCAACAAAATAGGGGTTAAGTAATGATTCCATACGTTATCTCTTCATCCTAAGCAATAATCGTAACTTCTATGTTTCCTCGAAAGAGTATTTAACTCTAGGGTTTCTTGACTGCAGACGATGCTCAATATTGCATCTGCTTTTCGTACTATGATGTACTTTCAATCATAACCTTCAAGTTACCAAATAAGTCCTTATTTTTGACTCATTCTTCTTCTTAGGATAAATACTTTCATTTATCTATTGCAACAGACCGATGGGTCGTTCTCTATTGACCTCTCATCGCATGATGCGACACTTAGACTCGTTTTTTTTAAAGTTAAATTCCAGATTGGAATATACCTTCCTTCATAATCTAATGTGATATAATCACATTTCAGCATGTAGCATTTCTAGGTACTAAATTCTTTCATAACGAGCGCGATACCATTGATCGCATTAAATTCAACCTACTGAATTAAGTCAGATGTTACATCGAACTTGGTCCTCTGGACCATGTAACAGACTCATCGTAGTCGAAATCAAATTGGATATGACCACTAGGGTCGGAATAACAACCATCTTACTAGTCATTACTTAAACAAGGGTAATAACATACTAGAATAAAACAGAATCAATCACTAGCTTCTTGGTAACCTTGTGACTTTCCCTAATCCAAGTGCGAGTCTTGTGCTTCCGGTAGTATATGCATCTACTACCTTTCACACCTACTTATACTCGTCCCAAGTATTGTCTCGCAGTCCCCAAGTCCTAAAATCACAAAACAATTTAACACATACGAATGTGTCCAAATAATCATAAAAATTTCCCTAGGCTTTACTTAGACTTCTTCATTGTGTATCTTCGATCATCAATTCTACATCAACTCGATTGGTGATGGAAATACCAGATGATAAGACCACTTCAAGAATTACACCAATTGTTCCATCATCCTGCCAATCGAAGGTGTACTTCAGACGTACTGTACTCCTCTAAACGTATTGTTATTTTATAAGACATATTCTAAAGGCAAGATACCACTCTAACGATATCTTCCGATCAGTGTCATTCACTATCATAAGTCTTTTCATTTCCTCCATTTACTCAATTCTCTACGAGTCCTCACCATGTCTTTTTGTACATCCAAGCAAACGTTCGGTGTACTGGGCGAGAATTTAAGATAGGAAAACTTCATTTACGATAAACATATAAATCTCCATATCACTCTGAAACATTTACATGCTAGTTCTAATATCATAATTGTACGCTTAGAATCCAAAACACATAAGGTTTCCAGATCCGGTTGGCAACAAACCATATATCTGAATAAATAATATCATATATGGAAAACATATAACATTTAGCACATAAAAGCATTTTAGGCATCATTCCTAAAACTACTAGTGCTTGTGTCCATTTAGGTGTACTACCTAACATATTTTAGACACACTTCTCATGATCATTACTTAAAATTCTAAGTTGAAGTCTAGAAATTTCCTACAAATTCCTAGTTCGCTTACACTAATGCTCTGATACCAACTGTGACATCCCCAATTTCACGGCTAGAAAAGACCGATTTGTTTATGCTTTGTTTTTAAAATCAGAGTAATCTTTTACAGAAAACAGTTGCAGAATTTGTTCCCAAAACAAAATATAATAAGAATTTATCAAAGCATTTTTATAAAGAAATGTATTTTCATTATATAACAAAATCTCGGCATGTCATGTTCAATACAGACCAAAAACATAAATAGAACAACATAGACTTTACACAGTTAATTATAACTACGGGCCTATAATCCATATCTCTCGTTACGTCAGCCAACTTATGCTCTTATGCCACAACCTGTAATACAAAGAAAACTGAGTGGGTCAGGCTTGGGAGCCTGGCGAGCATATAGGGTTTTCGACCCACAATAATATAATTATTATATTCAACCATCAAACAATCAATCCAATTACCCATCCTCATTATCTTCTTTATTTCTTAGGATTTTACCCTGAGAATTCAACTACCTATCATTCATTCATTCCTAAGGATTAACCTAAGGAATTGGCACAAAATCTATTGCTACATAAGGCGCATCTACCAACATCATCCTCTAAGTGCCTCTGCCAGGATTACGTCATACACTATGAGGCGCGACTGCTAGGTTTATGACATTCTCTTTTAGGCGCATCTGCCGACATTATCCTATAAGCGCATCTGACAGGATTATCCTATAAGCGCATCTGCTAGTATTATGAGATTCTCTATTTGGTGCATCTACCAATATTATTCTTAAGCGCATCTGCTAGTATTATGACATTCTCTAATTGGTGCATCTACCAATATTATTCTTAAGCGCATCTACTAATATCATGACATTCTCTAATTGGTGCATCTGCCAATATCATTCTTAATCATCTTACATACCTCATCATTTTATCACATACCAACTATCTCATCTACCCATGTTCCACCCAACATATTAGTACATATAAAATACACATACAGTTTAACTCATTAAAAACCTATATAGTTCATCCATTCCTCCAACATCTCAAATAAACAACGATATATAAACACATAGCATGTATTTCATAGCAAATACTTCATACTTATGTGTTAGAAGAAAGTTACTATAAACTCACTCCAAATAAACAACAATATATATACACATAACACGTATTTCAAAGCAAATACTTCATATTTATGTGTTAGAAGAAAGTAACCACATACTCACTTGATCAAAAGATGATCGGACCGTACTACGGCTTGTAGAAGTAGTATTCTTCAGTAGATTTGGAAGATCTTCACAAAAATTGGCTTCTCGTGGGCAGAGCTTTGGCTCGGGAATTGCAATTCTCGGGATCTTCGGGACTTGCTTCGGGGATCAGGAATGATACCGGGGCTTCGGGATATTTCTTGCACGTAAAACGGGGTAAAAACGAGTGAGAGAGAAGAGTTTGAACAAAAGAAATCGGCAACCCTCGAGTTCGGTCAGGTGACGTAGCTGAGGCAGTTCCGAGTACGCCAGACGTACTCAACTACGTTGGGCGTAGTTCAGATCACATCGATGACTCCCCCCTCCTCCTGATAATATCCGAATTATATATATATATATATATATATATATATATATATATATATATATATATATATATATTAAACTTATCCTACAAGATGAATAGTGAACTGGTGAACAGTTTGGAAAAAATGGTCCCTTATGCGTATTTTTTTTAACGGGGGGCATATTTTGACATTAGGTATATTCTTTGTATTTACGTGTTAGCAATCCACCGCATCTTTGTCTTTGCCCACTGTATTGAGTGTACACGTGTTGACGATCCTCCATCAGATCGACATGTTCTAGATTCTTCTCATGTTTCTGCTTCGTGATCTCAGTCGGTGACATTCCCCACTTCTTCTGGGTCTTCACTCTGTTGTCTCTTCTTTCTCACCCTGCTTCTTCCTACCATACCCACCGATTCATCGATCTTCAACTGCTTCTCTTTTCTCCTTCCCCACCTCCAATTGCTTCGCTTTTTCTATACCGACATCGACTTAGTTGCAAAGGAAGACCGACAAACATAGTCGTTTGACGATGCGATGTATCACTCCGTCGTTGCTTACATCTGTTTCTTGTGCGACAAATGCAGAAGCGACAGGTAGGTGAGCAAGGCGGAGGGTTGGGTGGCTCCTTGACTTAGACGACAGCTGAAACACACACACACATATGTGTTGCTTCGAAATCCACCACTGTCGCTTTGCAACCCACGGCCATCATCACATCAGGTTTAACTAAATGATCATCACTGTTGCTACAATTGCTAAACACAACATCGATTTGTTTGTTCTTCACAGTTCCTCACACTCACTGTTTGATATGTCGATGTATTTATGGACTTCATGCATAGGTTTGCAGATAAGATCCAAAGCAGATGTCGACACAAACAATATCAGTGATGACGTTTTTTAGGAGATCGAACGGGTTTTCATTGTATTCGATTCCTGAGAGGTTAGGGCTTTCAGTTGACTTCCGTCCTATTTTCCACTAGGTTTCTCATTCCATGAATTTCTCATAAGGGATGAATTGTCGATTTTCAGAGAGATGGACCACGGTGGTTTTCAATTTGACGGAATTTGTGCAATAACATAGGTAAGTAGTTTTTCCTTTGTTTTTTATCATTTCATTTTCATTTTCGTGTTCAATTCTATAGATATCGGAAGACATCGAGAGGGAGGCAAGAAGAAGTGAGATGGTGTGACCATAGTCCAATTACCCCTAAATCCCATACTCGCACTATAAAGCTCTTAAAGGTATTTTATTCTTTCATAGTTCTCTCCTTACCCTTTTACTCATACCAAAGAAGGTCACATAATCCCTAACGTTTCTATATTCCTTTCTATTTATTTCTCTGTGCTTACTGTTGATGCGGTCTCCTGACTTATTGGAATAGCTCTCAAACTGCGACTCCAGCTATCTGTTGTTTGGTTATCTCCGAGTAAGCTTCTTTCTACTGTGACATCTACTATGATTTTCATGTGATTTTTGCTAATGGTTTGTGTTTATGGTTGTAATCCTGAAATCTGATAATTGTGATTGTGATTCGAAATTCAGAAATTTGAATCGAATGCATTTTTACTTAAAATTGTATCCTTGCTAATCTTAAAATTGTGATCCTTAAAACAACGAGGGTAGGCCGGGTAGCTTATCGTTTGGATTTGCCAGCAGAGTTAGGGCAGATTCACGACACTTTTCATGTATCGCAGCTGAGGAAGTGTATAGCCGATGAGTCGGCAGTGGTTCCATTAGAGGATATTCAGGTGGATGCGAGCCTGAATTATGCTGAGAGACCAGTGGCCATCAGAGATCGGAAAATCAAGGTTCTGAGGAACAAGGAGGTACCCCTAGTTTTGGTTCAGTGGCAGCATCGGAAGGGGTCCGAGATGACTTGGGAACCGGAGCATGAGATGCGTGAGCAGTATCTAGAGTTATTTGCACAGCGAGACTTCGAGGGCGAAGTCTAGTTCTAGTGGGGGAGAATTGTAACAGCCTGGATTCCCAGGTATTATTCATTTATTTATTTTTGATAATTTGTGAGGAGACTCGGCGAGTTGGAGCCTAGACTCGCCGAGTATGATCGCGGATTTGGATGCGGGTTCGCGTCTGGACTCGGCGAGTCCAAGGAATGGACTCGGCGAGTCTGCGCTGTTTAATGAAACTCTAATTTCCCGGCCTTGAGCCCTATTTAAAGGACCTTAAACCCCTTCATTGCGGCTACCTTCGACCTTGAGAGCACCAGAGCAACTGAGAGTTCTTGTGAGTGAGATAAGAGGCCATTATTCACCATTTTTGTGTGTATTTGCAAGAAAGGAAGAGGAAGGCCAAACTAGGAGAGTTGGGGAGCTTGGATCTACTCCCATTTCGGCAGAAGAGGCTACTTGAGGTAACATTCAGAGCTTATACTCGTGTTTTTCTTGATATGGTCAAATCTAGGGTTTCTTCATGCCTTATTTGCCTTGTGTTTGGAGTATGAGAGGTCCCATGGGGATATGGTACCTAGATCTGGACCTTAGAAGATCCAGAGAGTCCCAAATGCCATGCTTTATGCCATTCCCTTTGAGTTGGAGACTTAGGTTACCATTTTAGAGGTCATTTCTTCAAAAGAAGCCTCGTAGGCGTTGCATGGTAGCCAAGATTGTGACTTTACGTGATGAATGTGCTTGGGAGGGCCAGATCTATGAGTTGTTGGAGCGGATCTGACCTCAGAAGCAAGATTGAGTTGATGCATGGCATGGACTCGCCGAGTCCGAAGAACAGACTCGGCGAGTAGCATGAAGATTGTCCTTAACCACTCAGCGAGTGGTCTTGCCGAGTTAAGGGTTGACTCAGTGAGTCAGGGAGAGTTAGAGAGTGTTGACAGGTGGACTGAGTCGAGCTGGAACTTGCCGAGTTGTTCTTGAGACTCGGCGAGTTGAGTCGTGGTGGCCCCGCGATTCATGCCAGGTGGAACTCGTCGAGTTGGGGGTGTACTCGACGTGTCAGGAGAGGATCCTAAGGAGTCAGTGAACACATATAGACTCCCTGAGTCGCCCTAGTGCACCCGCCTAGTCCGGTCAAAGATGACCGTTGACTGTTGACCAGAGTTGACCAGTGTTGACTTGATAGGGGTAGTCAATCTTAGTGGTAAAAGTGTTAATTAGAGATATATGATGTTATAGGAGGATTATAGCTCGGAGGATCGAGCACGAGTGATTTCCAGGATTCGCGAGTTATCGAGATAAACGAGGTGAGTCTTCTGACTATACTTTACCTTGAGTAGGTAACCAGAGTTATGTGATAAAGTATTTGTATGCTATATGTTATGTGTTGTACTGCATTATTTCTATATGATTTATGATGTGCATGTTTATAGAGTTAGAACCGGAAGGTTCACAGAGTTAGAACCAGAGGGTTCACAGAGTAGGGTCCACGGACCCACAGGGTTATAGCCTCGAGTGGCTAATATGTGTTATGTGTGGTATTTTGGGGAACTCACTAAGCTTTGTGCTTAAAGTGTTAGTGTTGTTTGTTTCAGGTACTAGTGATGACCGTGGGAAGGCGCCGACTTGATCTGTACACACGCATGGGATTTCTATGATATGTGATCTTGGGATTTTTGTATGATATGGATTGGAGTCTTAAAACATTGATGTTTTTATGAAAATTATATGAAAATGTTTTTTTTATGCGAAAAAATATTTTGAAATTCACAGTGTTACAAGTTGGTATCAGAGCCTTGGTTTGAGGGATTCGAGTAGACCTTCGGGCGTATTTGAACTCAAACTGAGGATTTGAGAAGTATTTTCAAAAAGAGTAAAAGATATTTTGGAAAAACGCAGAGCAGAGTTGTGTGTACGATCAGTCCGCGCCCGAACGGTGATTTCCCAAAATACCCTCATATTATGTGATATTAATATTGATACGATGTATTCTCATGCTAAAGTAGGCTAGGTACTCCTATTAGGACTAGAGTGGCCTGATTTGTGATGCCTTAGCCTAGGGAGATGTGATATGCTATGAGATGCTTGAGAGTGAGAAGGTAGCAGCGAGGGGCTTACGAGAGATTTGTTTGAGAGTGGATTATGCATGATAGAGTACTTGGAATTTGGGATCCGAAGAGGAGGACTTGGGGTGTATTCTGGTACAGCCCAAGTAAGAGTCTTTGGAATACCAAGGATCAAGGAGGGATGAGTTGTCGAGTGTGAGTATGCTCGAATGGATTCTAATTTATCGTATGTTGTATTTCAGAGGTAGATCATGGTGAGGACATGTTTGATGCCTGAGAGCAGTGATACCAGTGATGAGGAGATCCGCCGGATCATCCATGAGGAGGTGGCTGCGGCCATCAGGGCAGAGATACCAGAGATGTTCAGGTCTATTAAGACCACTCTGATTGAGACCTTCGACGAGCGTTATGTCGCTCTTTCTGAGGCTGTTGTTGCAGCGGCCACCAAAGCTATTGTTGCCGCGAGGCCGCAAGGTGGTGATGCGTTGCTGTTCCGGGAGTTCAGCAACACAAAACCGCCAGAGTTTGATGGGACCCAGGACCTGGTGGCAGCTATGAGGTGGATTTCTGACATAGAGGTGTGTTTCTTCACTTGCTCATCTCCTGAGCATTTGAAGGTTCGGTTCGCGCTGAACCAGCTTCGCTTGGGAGCGAAGGACTGGTGGAAGTTTGTGACGGCGCACTTTACGCCTGCTGAGCTTGCGGCAATGACCTGGGAGAGGTTCACTGCCATGTTCGGAGATGAGTACGTTCCCCAGGTGGAGAGAGAGCGTTTGGCCAAGGAGTTTCTGACCCTCAAGCAGGGTACTGAGTCTGTTACGGCGATTACCAGGATGTTACATGAGAGGATGATGTTCTGCCCTGAGCACGTGTCCACTGAGCAGGCACGTATGAGCCGATATCTGAGTATTTTGAGGAGAGACATTCGGGAGTTCGCGGCGAACTCCTCGTACCGGACATTTTCCGAGCTTCTAGAAAATGCCCGAAAGAGGGAGATTGAGCTAGAGACTCAGGCCAAGGAGGAGGCGGAGTCTCAGGGGAGGGATCGGCGACTGGCACAGTCTCAGCCGGCAACCAAGCAGGCCAAGCCCGCTGGTCCCAAACCAGGGAGCCAGAAGGGCCGCACTTGTGGGAAGTGTGGCAAGGGTCATGATGGAGTCTGTAGAGCGGGATCTTGGTACAAGTGTGGCAAGGAGGGGCACATGGCCAAGGACTGCGCCAAGGGGTTTGCGGTGTGTTTTCACTGCAATCAGACTGGACACCGGAAGGCAGAGTGTCCGCAGTTGCGAGGATCATCTCAGGGAGCACCTCAGGGATCTGCCCCTGCTAGCATTAGAGCTACCGAGAGTCGGCCAGTGAAGGCCGAGGCGCCGAGGGCACGGGGGAGAGCTTTTCAGCTGACCGCGGAAGAGATCCGCGCAGCGCCCGATGTCGTGGCTGGTACTTTTCTTGTGAATTTTGTACCTGCCTTGGTGTTATTTGACTCGGGTGCGAGTCGGTCTTTTGTATCTTTGGCTTTTAGTCAACATATCAATGTTAGTCATGAGGCGTTGAGTCGGCCTCTGAGAGTTTCCATAGCTGATAAGAAGGTGACATATGCCACGGAGGTTCTTCTAGGGTGCGTAGTCGAGATTTTCGGAGTTGAGTTCCCAATTGATCTGGTTCCTATTGCGATGGGTGATGTCTGTGTCATTGTGGGCATGGACTAGTTGAGTAGATTTAGTGTGGTTATCGACTGCGAGCGACAACTGGTGACCATATGAGACCCTAGTGGGGGAGTTCTTTTGGTGTACGGCGAGGGTACACGTTCAGGATCAGCGTTTTGTTCGGCCGCTAGGGCGAGGCAGTGTCTACAACAGGGATGTAAGGGTTTTGTGACGTATGTGATGGATACGCGGGTGGATTTCGAGAGGCCGAGTTCAGTTGAGGAGGTTCCGGTGGTGCGTGAGTTCCCGGATGTATTTCCCAAGGAGTTTCCGGGTGTTCCTCCTGCGAGGCAAGTGGAGTTCAGTATCGATTTGGTTCCGGGGGCCGCGCATATCGCTAAGGTGCCTTATCGCCTTGCACCTCCAGAGATGCAAGAGTTATCCTCGCAGCTTCAGGAGCTGCTGGGGAAGGGGTTTATTCGGCCAAGCAGCTCGCCGTGGGGAGCGCCTATCCTGTTCGTCAAGAAGAAGGATGGTTCACACCGGATGTGCATTGATTACCGGGAGTTGAACAAGCTGACGGTCAAGAACGGTTACCCGTTGCCGAGGATCGATGATTTGTTCGATCAGTTGCAGGGAGCATCTTGGTTCTCCAAGATCGACTTGAGGTCTGGATATCATCAGGTGAGGGTGCGGGATGAGGACGTCCAGAAGACAGCGTTCAGGACGCGTTATGGGCATTACGAGTTTGTGGTGATGCCTTTCGGGCTCACCAATGCCCCGGCAGTGTTCATGGATCTCATGAACCGAGTGTGTAGGCCGATGCTGGATCGGTCGGTGATTGTATTTATCGACGACATTCTGGTTATTCGAGATCCAAAGAGCAGCATGAGGAGCATTTGAGAGAGGTTCTCGGAGTTCTGAGATCGGAGAGGCTTTATGCCAAATTCTCCGAGTGTGATTTCTGGTTGCGGGAGGTCCAGTTCTTAGGACATCTCGTTAACCAGAAAGGGATATTGGTCGACCCGGCCAAGGTTGAGACAGTGATGAGTTGGGAGGTGCCGAGGTCACCCTCCGAGATCAGGAGTTTCCTAGGGTTGGCAGGGTATTATCGGAGATTTATCAAGGATTTCTCTAAGATCGCAGTGCCACTCACCAGATTGACCCGGAAGGGTGTTGCTTTTTCATAGGGCCCCGAGCAGCAGGCCTCCTTTGAGACACTTCGCCAAAGGTTGTGCGAAGCCCCGGTGTTAGCCCTCCTGGAAGGGATGGAGGACTTTGTGGTATACTGTGATGCATCGATTTTGGGGTTGGGAGCGGTGCTGATGCAGAGAGGGCATGTGATAGCATATGCATCGAGGCAGCTGAAGCCTCATGAGACGAGATATCCCACCCATGATTTAGAATTGGGAGCAGTGGTGTTCGCCCTCAAGATTTGGCGTCACTACTTGTATGGGGTTCGGTGTACGATATACACGGACCATAAGAGTTTGAAGTATTTGATGGATCAGCCCAACCTAAATATGCGTCAGAGAAGGTGGTTGGATGTGGTCAAGCATTATGATTGTGAGATCCTGTACCACCCAGGCAAGGCTAATGTGGTAGCCGATGCATTGAGCCGCAGGGCGGAGAGCACCCCGCTGTGGGATGTATGTTTGAGATTGACCGTGATAGCTCCAGTGTTGGACGCCATTCGTGGGGCACAGGCCGAGGCTATGCAACCTGAGATGCAGAAGAGGGAACGGGTTGTTGGTTTGATTTAAAGAGTTCGTTACCGATGATCGGGGGCTTATGACATTTCAGGGGCGTATCTGGGTACCGTTTGTGGGAGGAACGTGTACCATTTTGATGGAGGAGGCTCATCGGTCGAAATTTTCGATCCATCCGGGGGCCACTAAGATGTATTTGGATCTGAGAAAGGAGTATTGGTGGCCCTGTATGAAGAGGGATGTCGCGTGGTATGTTGAAAGTTGCTTGACCTGCCGTAGGGTTAAGGTCGAGCACCAGGGGCCGCATGGTAAATTGCAGCCATTGGAGGTTCCCGAATGGAAGTGGGAACAGATCACTATGGATTTCATCACCAAATTTCCAAGGACTGCCAGAGGATTTGATGCAATTTTGGTGATTGTGGACAGATTGACAAAGAGCGCTCACTTCCTTGTTATCAGCGAGAGTTCTTCAGCAGAGAAATTGGTGGAGGTGTATGTGAGGGAAGTGGTATCTCGGCATGGGGTGCCGATCTTGATTGTTTCAGACCGTGATGTGCGCTTCACTTCCAGATTCTGGAAGAAGTTTCATGAGAAGTTGGGTGCTAGACTGCATTTTAGTACTACATATCATCCCCAGACAGACGGTCAGAGTGAGCGGACGATTCAGACGCTCGAGGACATGCTCTGGGCATGTGTGTTGGATTTCGGGGTTAGCTGGGATGCATATTTGCCCTTGGCAGAGTTTTCCTACAACAACAGCCATCATACGAGCATTGGTATGCCACCCTTTGAGCTGTTGTATGGGAGGAGGTGTCGGACCCCCATTTGTTGGGGAGAGGTTGGACAGTGGGTAATGGGCAGTACAGAGGTCGTGCTTCAGACAACGGAGCAGATCCAGCAGGTCAGACAGAGGTTGTTCAGGTCGGCGACCTTGTGATCCTGAAGGTCTCTCCTTGGAAAGGGGTGATTCGATTCAGGAAGAGGGGAAAGTTGGGGCCCCGATATATCGGTCCTTTCCGAGTAATCGCGAGGGTAGGCCGGGTAGCCTATCGTTTGGATTTGCCAGCAGAGTTGGGGCAGATTCACGACACTTTTCATGTATCGCAGCTGAGGAAGTGTATAGCCGATGAGTCGGCAGTGGTTCCATTAGAGGATATTCAGGTGGATGCGAGCTTGAATTATGCTGAGAGACCAGTGGCCATCAGAGATCGGAAAATCAAGGTTCTGAGGAACAAGGAGGTACCCCTGGTTTTGGTTCAGTGGCAGCATCGGAAGGGGTCCGAGATGATTTGGGAACCGGAGCATGAGATGCGTGAGCAGCATCCAGAGTTATTTGCAGAGCGAGACTTCGAGGGCAAAGTCTAGTTCTAGTGGGGGAGAATTGTAACAGCCTGGATTCCCAGGTATTATTCATTTATTTATTTTTGATAATTTGTGAGGAGACTCGGCGAGTTGGAGCCTAGACTCGCCGAGTATGATCGCGGATTTGGACGCGGGTTCGCGTCTGGACTCGGCGAGTCCAAGGAATGGACTCGGTGAGTCTGCGCTGTTTAATGAAACCCTAATTTCCCGGCCTTGAGCCCTATTTAAAGGACCTTAAACCCCTTCATTGCGGCTACCTTCGACCTTGAGAGCACCATTGTGAGTGAGATAAGAGGCCATTATTCACCATTTTTGCGTGTATTTGCAAGAAAGGAAGAGGAAGGCCAAACTAGGAGAGTTGGGGAGCTTGGACCTACTCCCATTTCGGCAGAAGAGGCTACTTGAGGTAATATTCAGAGCTTATACTCGTGTTTTTCTTGATATGGTCAAATCTAGAGTTTCTTCATGCCTTGTTTGCCTTGTGTTTGGAGTATGAGAGGTCCCATGGGGATATGGTACCTAGATCTGGACCTTAGAAGATCCAGAGAGTCCCAAATGCCATGCTTTATGCCTTTCCTTTTGAGTTGGAGACTTAGGTTACCATTTTAGAGGTCATTTCTTCAAAAGAAGCCTTGTAGACGTTGCATGGTAGCCAAGATTGTGACTTTACATGATGAATGTGCTTGGGAGGGCCAGATCTATGAGTTGTTGGAGCGGATCTGACCTCAGAAGCGAGATTGAGTTGATGCATGGCATGGACTCGCCGAGTCCGAAGAACAGACTCGGCGAGTAGCATGAAGATTGTCCTTAACCACTCAGCGAGTGGTCTTGCCGAGTTAAGGGTTGACTCAGTGAGTCAGGGAGAGTTAGAGAGGGTTAACAGGTGGACTGAGTCGAGCTGGAACTCGCTGAGTTGTTCTTAAGACTCGGCGAGTTGAGTCGTGGTGGCCCCGGGATTCATGCCAGGTGGAACTCGTCGAGTTGGGGGTGTACTCGACGTGTCAGGAGAGGATCCTAGGGAGTCAGTGAACACGTATAGACTCGCTGAGTCGCCCTAGTGCACTCGCCGAGTCCGGTCAAAGTTGACCGTTGACTGTTGACCAGAGTTGACCAGTGTTGACTTGATAGGGGTAGTCAACCTTAGTGGTAAAAGTGTTAATTAGAGATATATGATGTTATAGGAGGATTATAGCTCGGAGGATCGAGCACGAGTGATTTCCAGGATTCGCGAGTTATCGAGATATACGAGGTGAGTCTTCTCACTATACTTTACCTTGAGTAGGTAACCAGAGTTATGTGATAAAGTATTTGTATGCTATATGTTATGTGTTGTACTGCATTATTTCTATATGATTTATGATGTGCATGTTTATAGAGTTAGAACCGGAAGGTTCACAGAGTTAGAACCAGAGGGTTCACAGAGTAGGGTCCACGGACCCACAGGGTTATAGCCTCGAGTGGCTAATATGTGTTATGTGTGGTATTTTGGGGAACTCACTAAGCTTTGTGCTTAAAGTGTTAGTGTTGTTTGTTTCAGGTACTAGTGATGACCGTGGGAAGGCGCCGGCTTGATCTGTACACACGCATGAGATTTTTATGATATGTGATCTTGGGATTTTTGTATGATATGGATTGGAGTCTTAAAACATTGATGTTTTTATGAAAATTAAATGAAAATGTTTTTTTTATGCGAAAAATTATTTTGAAATTCACGGTGTTACATTTTACAAAACTTCTTTTATGCTTTTATATTATCAAATGCATGCCCGTATATGTATAGTTATATAAGTAATGTTTAAAGGACTTAGGAAGGCTAACTCACTCTGTTTCCTTTTCCTCGTTGGGATGTGGCTATAGGGTATCGGTTATCCGTCCGAATGTTGTCTAAATATTAGTTATATATCATGTATACATATGTAGACATAAAAGTTTTCCTCAGTTAGTTCAGTACCTTTGGGTAGCAAAGGCATACTTCAGGTTATACACATACCTTATTAGTAACTATTATATGTATAGTTAGGAGATACTACTTACCATTCCAAGTACAAGGAATCACACAAGAGTCAGTTCATTCATGAGTCTAGACTAATACATTACATGTTACATGAGTACGTTTACATAGATACGCTTACATGAGTACGTTTACATAGATACGCTTCCATGAGTACATTTACATAGATACGCTTACATGAGTACGTTTACATAAATACGCTTACATGAGTACGTTTACATGAATATTTTTACATGGATACTGTTACGTAGATACTATAATCGATGAGATAGATTGGACTTAATATCCTAGTACCAAAGGATACTTTGTGGGACTAACCATTCCTATAATCGCTGTTAGCTACAGAGGTAAATGCACATCCACGGATGTCTACGGTTGATACCATTATAGGTATACTTTAAGGGACTAACTATTCCTACACCCAGATGTTAGCTACAAAGGTAAATGTACATCTACGGATGTCTGCAGTTACCACTGTTAGTTATCCTATTACAAAAGGATAATACTTAAGTTATTTATATTATTACCTTTATCTTGTGACACATTCACATAACCGATGAGATGAATTATATTTGAATATCCTAGTACCTAAGGATACAATTTCTTATATTAATAATAATAGTAGTACAGCCGGGTCTTGGTAGAAGGCTACTTTCAAATCAGTCGGGTCTTGGTAGAAGACTACTTTCAAAACAATCGGGTCTTGGTAGAAGGCTACTTTCAAAACAGTCGGGTCTTGGTAGAAGGCTACTTTCAAATCAGTCGGGTCTTGGTAGAAGACTACTTTCAAAACAGTCGGGTCTTGGTAAAAGACTACTTTCAAAACAGTCGGGTCTTGGTAAAAGACTACTTTCAAAACAGTTAGGTCTTGGTAGAAGATTTCTTTTATACTAATAGGGATCATAGGGATTTCTAGGGCTTTCCAAACGCTTTCAACTACTTACAAACATTTTCCTACTTATACGAACTTTCTTTCAAAACAATTTCAAGTCTTTCATTACAAGTTTTACAAATCAAAGACACATTAATACTTATGAATTCACCAGCTTTTTGGCTGATACTTGCTTTCAAAATAACTTGTATTCTCAGGTCACAAATAGACAGGTACGACGACCAAGTTTTGTGAAGACGGAGCAGTTCAAACTCGTCTATTATTTTGATTATTCATTATGTTGTCTTATACTATGAAAGAACACACTTGTAATTAAAATTATATTATTAATGCAACGGATGATGTTGTTGCTTGTTTACTCCTTTACATTGTTGTGATACATTACATGACGTCCTCCGCCCCGGAACGTTTCCGCCGTTCTCGGTTTTGGGGTGTGACATAAGGTATTTGGTTGTGATAAGTGGAAAGAGCAATTGCACTGAATGCTGGCAGCAAAAGTTCTAGTGCTTCAACATTTTTCTTCCCTCTAGAACGTGTTAGTTAACAATTATCAAACTTTATTCTTATTATTTATATTTATAAAGAAAAATAAAACAAGTGACAACTTATATAAATAATATTATTGCAGGTGGTGAGGGCTTTAAATTTCTTACAAAAAGAGAGAGATTTTGGTCAAGATAAGTGGGAGGCTGTTTCAATACCTCGTGATACCCTCCAGGTTTGTTTGATTCAACTTTTAATTACATCGTTAAATGAGAGTTCTTTAGTCTTAATTTTGATTTTGATTTTGATTACCCTTTTTCTAAATGATTCATATTTATATTTATGCCACTGCTTTTATTCAGACAACTTTTGTCCACAAAGGATTTGATGAAACCCGTAGGCTAGGCCTGCAAACCGAAACAGAGCACGTATGTTGTTTTACACTTTTATTCATCTTTATTCTTTGTTAGTATTTCTATTAAGATTTCATAGAATTTACCTTAATTTTAACTTCAAATATTTTATAACTTTTTTATATTTATTTACCAAAAAAATTAAATAATCTTTAAAATTACATTTTTCCACAGGATTTATTATCTTTTTTGCTGTCATTTGGATCCTCAAGAAAAAACCACAGTCCACATCCTTCTTATGTCATTTTGTTCATTGGTATGATTTATAGATATGATCTTATATTACTCTTCCCATTTTGTCCATTTTAGGAAATGACAGTTTTGTCCTTTTCTTCACAAGTGTCATTAACAGTTTGTTTTCGGTTTATGGTAAGTATACATTCTTTACTCATCAAAACTGAAAATTTAACAAATTATATCATTATCATTATATGTAATTATGTAAGTTTAGTATTATTATTATACATACTAAATAAAATATTTTTTTTATTGGCAGATATTTATGATGATTTAATTTCAAGGAGAGTTAATTCTAGTGATGCTGAGAAGTTTACAAAATTTGCCCTTGCCCATCTAATGGTGTTTCATGTGGAGTAGGTTGTACTGTTTCACACATTTAACAATCTATGCCATAATATTCCACTTTTTCTTTTCACTTTTTATAACATTACACTTTCAAATATCCACTAATTACGCATTATAGTCTGAGAATTACATCCATTTATAACATCAAATTCGTTCATTTCTTCTTTGAAGTTTTTTGTTTATGTGGTGTTATTTGAAAGTGTGGTAATGGTTTGCCACATTATCATCATTTCAATTGCCACATAAGCAAAAAGCAAAAAAAAGATGAAATGGTATCCTATCCGGTAACCAGTTCTCCGGGTTAAAATTACAGGCTTATTGCACGTATATTATCAAAAGCGGACACCATAGCACTTTTAAAATAAGTTGTTAATCAAATATTTTCACCTAACTATGATGTTATAATTAGGTAAAATGTTCTTTGTCTTGGATTTAGAAAAAAAAAAAATCAATTATTTACGACTAGGAAGGTTTGAAAATTATCCGGATTTGTCGATGATAAATCTTATATTTAAGATGGAAACTTACTTTCATTTGAACAAGAAATCGTAGTTCATTAAGGAATATTGTTCAGATACCATTACAATTTATCCAATTAGGTTATAATTTTTCTGTTGTTAAAAAAACCGTCCCAAGGCGAATAACTTGCTTCTTTTTTTTCCTCATAAGGTGTTATGTGGATTAAAAGTTGTGTGACCATTTTATCCTTCTGTGTAGAAATCGATGTAAGCATTCTTTCATGTTTCATGTTATTCATCATTTCATCGTGATATAGAACTTGTTGGATTGTTTTATATAAATGATATATATGTATATATGCAGGCAAATGCACTCTCAAAGTAGGTAGTTCAGCAAGTGGACTGGGCCAACAATGTCGTTGAACATTGGATACATTTTTTTGGGAAGACTGTAAGTTTATATAATGTTCTTCTATTAAGTTTAATGGAAAATTCAATTTGACCGCTTAATATTTTCAACATCGGCTACACTCATCCTTGATTACAATTGTGCTTGTAAATGTAATTTTGGTCAGTTTGTATATGGGAATGGACTGTTTCCTTGTTGTGATCACATCAAGAACAAGATCAGGGTGCACTGAGTTATGGGAATGGACCTGTTCTTACCCTCGAATGGGAATCACATCAGAAAATGTCGCCCAACGCTTCAAAGTAAGATGACAAGAACTAGATCAGGCTGCAATGAGTTATGTTTAAACCCTTTTTATTAAAAATCATGAATTTGTTTGACTTAATAATTAGAAAGTACTATAGAGTAATAAAATAAATAGTTATAGTTGAAAGGGTATAACCAGCCATTGCTGCTGCTATGTGGATGCATTTTTTCTTTCTTTTTAAAAAAATTAAATATATTCGTATTATTATGTATTCTACTTTTTTTTAATTAATATGAATCCTTGTAACGAGATGAAACTATTTACATATAAAGTTGGTTTAGAATTTGTCTTCATGACATTTGTGTTTACCTGCCCCAAGTCGGTTGCAATTACCACCACTTAATCATTCCTTTATGTCCCTTCAACTCAATTATTTTTATGATCTAAATTTACCATATATGATGTTACAAAATAAAATATCCGTTAAAATACAAATATTACTTCCTACTACATACCGAAAACCAAAGGACTAAAACCTTGGTCGTAACCAAACCCCGCGGAGCGGGGTGACCCAACTAGTTAATATTAAAATTAATATATTTTAATTATTTATAAAACTTCCGAAATTCAAATCTTCCTCATACAAACTCCGTTTTCGACGTTCTTTATATCCATGCGTAGGTGAGACTACGCTCTACAACTTTCGTTTAGACTCCGTTAGCTAATTTTGAAGTTATTTTTATTATTTATTTTTAACAGGTCGGGACAGGAAACGTTCGTTAAAAATTCATAACTTCTTCATCCGACGTCCATTTTCGTCTATCTTTTTACCGTTGAACTACTATCAACGAGATCTTCGATTCCCGTTTAGATTGTTTCGACTAGAAATCACTCGATCTCAAATCGAGTATTCGAGCTACATACTGCTAAGCTGAAACTTCGGAAAATCATAACTTCTTCATGCAAAGTCAGATTTGGACGTTCTTTTTATGCACGATCTCGGTTAAACGAACACTACGACTTTTGTTTAGATCACTAAAGCTAAAGAATACTCCAACATAAATTCACTTTTTACGTCGCATTGTGTCGTTGTAACGACCGAAAAATTTCAACCAATTTAAACTTTTCAAAAACAACCCGATTTCATTAAATTATTACAAAAACGTTTTCAATACAATTCATTTAGAGTATTCCCAGAATCACATCACAACATACACATGAGGAGCGGTACGATCACGCCTTCGCCTTGCCACGGTCTCTTGAAGAACCTGAAAAACATTAAACCACAACTGTAAGCCCGAAAGCTTAGTGAGATATCCCCAAAACACCAACCACAAATACGCCCTTCCAGGCTACGACCTTCCGATCCAAATCATAATGCCTTCCGGCCCATATCATACATAGCATACATAACATAACAGAACACAGAACAGCCATGCACTTCGAGTCTACTGTGAGACTTGTCCGCCGCACTGGCCAACAGTCCACCTGGTCCACCCTCCAAATCTAGCCATATACATCGAGTCTGCATTGTGATTGGTCCGCCCGCACCGGGCCTTCAATCCACCTGGTCCGCTCTCTGAGTCTACAATATGACTGGTCCGCCCGTACCGGGCCTTCAGTCGACCTGGTCCACTCTCCGAGCCTCGGCACGTCTGGTCCGCCCTCTTGGGGCCTACAGCCTATCCGGACCGCTCGCTGGGCCTTCGGGACAACCGGTCCGCCCTGGGTATCTTGGCCTACAGCACAAAGCAAGACCGCCTCAACCCAACTCCAGTCCAAACAACCATGTGCACATAAACATACAATCATATAAGCATTCATAGTCAACAAGCCGATCAAACAGATCACATAATATATCATCATCCTAACCAGGAAACCGACCTAACCGGTCACTAGCATAACATCACCCTACATATCAGGGAACCGACCTTAACCAGGTCTCTAACATATACCATCCTAGCAACTCCCATGAGTTCTCCTCTTGCAATCGCATGCACATGTTGCACTAGCTCTAACACCCTCGGGTTAGGAAAACCCGTCCCACTGACGACACCTCCAAACATCCCCCAGGATGAATTGCCACTACATACACAATTCCTCGATCAGAATCAAACTGGGAATCTAAGACTCCCTCCCAGCATCCCTTCCGAGCCTCTTGGCTCTACCCTCGCGGAAATCCTTCCGCAACCTCAGCAGACATCCCATCCGGATGTGTTTCGATACTACTGTCGCAATCATGCTGCTTAATGACCATAAACGGACCACTCCGAACATAACTCTGCGCTGCTGCTTTCACTTCCATGAACTTACACTCCCTATCGGCACTACATTCCTCTCTCTTTCCTTACCAAGGAAATCCACTTGGCCGCCTCGTCACTACGACAAGTGCCACGGTGCTCGCCCGATGCTACACCACTCCCTTATAGAATAACCGCTATCTATGCAACACACATGCTCTGAATTTGCTCGCAAGGAATCTCAAGTCCATGCACCATCTCCACTAATCGAGATCAATACCCGGGGCCAGACCTTCCAATGCTAACATATCGCAACATACTCAATCCATTTCCTCGAACCGATCTATCAACACCTACAGAGTCTTCAGCATGACTGGACCGCCTTACCAGGCCTTCAGGCAATCTAGACCACTCTCAGAACCTTCAGCCAATCTGGACCGCCCTCTAGGGCCTTCAGCCTGGCCGGACCGTTCTCCGAGCCTTCGGCCTGACTGGTACGCCTACCGGCCTTCAGTCTATCCGGACCGCTCAACTAGCATTCATCATTCCGCGTTATGTCTCCAGGAAACCCTCCCATGTATACTGTTCTAGCCCCCTAGGGGTTCCGAACTCTATCTCCATCATACATACTCAATCCCGGCCTGATCCCAGGCCCTCCACAATCAAATGCCCTAGGTCTGTATCCCGCCCTGTATGCCTGTCACTTACTCTTACCAGCCTACGCTCTAGGCTGACAGAACACTGTTGAATCCCAAACAGCTAAACAACCTCACATGCTCATCGATCTTCCGAAGAATTTTCCAATTCTCCCCCACTTGTAGCACTGACTAACAATCACCGGTTGCCAACATCGACCTACCTCAACAACCTTACACAACACAATCACTTACACGCGAACTGCGTCCCACAAGCGCAAACAAACTTCACAAAACACATATCAACGTTGATCGACCCGAGCTCAAAAGAACTTCAATCTACAACTAACCACTCCTCAGAATGCAGATGCTACCCGTCATTCATACCAACGCCAGATTTCCACTAATAGCCCTCATGAAAGATAACCAACGAAATTCCCAACATTGATGCATAACCAAACCATAACCCTCAAAGAACAACAAATACCACACCGAAAACCACACAATAAGACTAGCAGATAAACAATACTCCACAGAATCACAAGATAAACAAGACATCAAGCAAGAAACATACCCGCGGCTGCATCTGGCACTGCTCTGACCTCCTCTGCTGTAAGCTGAAAAGCACGACCCTGAGCCCTTGGGGGATCCGCTCCACCCTGACCTCCACCCGTGATCCTCAAAGTGGCCGGTACAGGAGCCTGCACTGGTCCTGCAGCAAGCTGTGGACAGTTGACCCTCAAATGTCCAACCTGATGACAATGATAACAAATCCTAAAATCTCGAACCGACGCTAACTGCCGACAATCCCTCGCATAGTGCCCCTCCTTTCTGCACTTGCGGCATGCACCATCGGACTTACAAACTCCTGTGTGAACCTTCCCACACTTCCCACAAGCATGGCTGGTCTTATCTCCCACCCTAGAATCAACGGTCTTGGACCGTTTCGACGCCGGCTACGACTGCACCGGAGCCTGCCTCAGCTCACGCAACTGTAACTCAATCTCTAACTCACGCCGCCTAGTGGCCTCCTGCAACTCCAACAAAGTCTCGCACCTCTGCGTAAACACAAACTGTCTGATATCCCTCTTGAGCATGCTCAGATATCGAGAGATCTGAGCCTGCTCCGAAGCGAACTCAGGGCAGAACATCGCCTTCTCTGTGAACACCCTGGTGATCTCATTCACCGACTCTGAACCCTGCTTCAGCTCAAGGAACTCCTGAGCCAATCTCTCTCTCTCTCTCTCTCTCTCTCTCTCTCTCACAACTCGCGGAACATAACGAGTGCTGAACATCTCTCTGAACTGATCCCATGAAACCGCAGCCCTCTGCGCATCCAAATATGACCCCATGGTCAATCTCCACCAATCCTTCGCCCCGAGCCTCAACAGGTTTAGAGCACACCTCACCCTCTGATCAGCAGGGCATGAACACGTGAAGAAACACCCCTCCACGTCCGATAACCATCTCATAGCAACAATCGGGTCCTGAAACCCATCAAAGGTGGGAGGCTTCGTATTATCGAAGTCCCGATACTGAAAACCCCGACCAGTTCCTCCCCCTGTCGCTGCTACAGCTGTTGTAGCCGCCGCGGTAGCCGTCTTTGTGAGAGATGCATAGCGCTCAATAAAATACTCCACCATGGCGGTCTTGATCAACCCAAACAGTTCCGGCAATTCAGCCCGGAACAACGTAGCAATCTCATCACGCAGGATCTCATGAATCCTCGCATCCAACTCGCATGTGCTCATCTGACCAATAACCTCGGGTGGTACTGACCCGCCCGGAACTCCCTTTCCTGCTCCCGATCCTGACCCGGATCCACTCCCAGCATGCCTCAGAATCTCCACACCACAAAATCTCAGATTATTCCCACTATCCCAGGAACCAACTCTCAACCCAACCCTAGAGGTCATGGTTTCCCTGATACACGTATGGGTCCTGTGCTTTCAGTAGTATGGGCCCATACTACCTTCCACACCTACCCATACTTGTATGAAGTACTACCACAACACCCTAGTGAAAGCATACATAACAATCGCTCAACCCTCACTATTAGAGGAACACTGGAAATCTCACACAAGGAAACCCTAGGCTAACAGGCATCATAAATCAGGCAACATTATCATAAAATCTTGAAGATCCCTAGCCTAGCACTAGCATGTTGTTCTATCAAAGCTCAAAAACAAATATTATGTATGGTATTTTGGGGATACTAACTGGCTTCGGCTGATCGTACCTCCACGTCCTCCTTTACTCATTTTGAAAACCATTTTAAATTCTCTTTTGAAAACTCTCCTCGATTTGAGACTGGAGTCACACGAGTGTTCCTCCAATTCATTCAAACCAAGGCTCTGATACCAACTTGTAACGACCGAAAAATTTCAACCAATTTAAAATTTTCAAAAACAACCCGATTTCATTAAATTATTACAAAAAGGTTTTCAATACAATTCATTAGAGTATTCCCAGAATCACATCACAACATAAACATGAGGAGTGGTACGATCACGCCTTCGCCTTGCCACGGTCTCTTGAAGAACCTGAAAAACATTAAACCACAACTGTAAGCCCGAAAGCTTAGTGAGATATCCCCAAAACACCAACCACAAATACGCCCTTCCAGGCTACGACCTTCCGGTCCAAATCATAATGCCTTCCGGCCCATAACATAGTGCCTTCCGGCCCATATCATACATAACATACATAACATAACAGAACACAGAACAACCATGCACTTCGGGTCTACTGTGAGACTGGTCCGCCGCACTGGCCAACAACCACCTGGTCCACCCTCCGAATCTAGCCATATACATCGAGTCTGCAGTATGATTGGTCCGCCCGCACCGGGCCTTCAATCCAGTTGGTCCACTCTCTGAGTCTACAGTGTGACTGGTCCGCCCGCACCGGGCCTTCAGTCGGCCTGGTCCACTCTCCGAGCCTCGTCACGTCTGGTCCGCCCTCTTGGGGCCTACAGCCTATCCGGACCGTTCGCTAGGCCTTCGGGACAACCGGACCGCCCTGGGTATCTTGGCCTACAGCACAAAGCAGGACCTGCCTCAACCCAAATCCAGTCCAAACAACCAAGTGCACATAAACATACAATCATATAAGCATTCATAGTCAACAAGCCGATCAAACAGATCACATAACATATTATCATCCTAACCAGGATACCGACCTAACCGATCACTAGCATAGCATCACCCTACATATCAGGGAACCGACCTTAACCAGGTCTCTAACATATACCATCCTAGCTACCAGGATGCAAACATATCAAAGCAATAACATAACAACAAATACCCGAATCTCAATCCGATAAAGGGCTGGCCTTGGTGCCTTAGACCCTGTCGATATTGTGAGGATAAATCACCTCGCACTGCCGAAACTCTGAATTGAGGAAGCAGATTCTCGAATCACCGACTCACCGAAAATCCTGAACTAGCCAACATAGCACAAATAAACATTAGGCCAACCACAATACTCTTCTAAAGGTAAATTGACCATTTTACCCCTAACTCAATCCGACCCAACACTAGGTAAGCTCCCAAGCCCACCAATGTCCCAAAGTCCAGAAGTCCAAAACAAAACCCATTATTGGCCCAATTTACTAAATTGGGCCCACCTCACCAAATGGGCCTAAAATCATGATCCATAACAACCAATGGGCCCAAAAGACTCTACCCATAATGTCCAGCCACGGCCCAAAATCCAGCAACTCAAATAACAGCCCAAAACCCTAAGGCCCAAAATGAAAACCCAACAGAGGGAGTACGTTGGGCGTACCCTCCTTGGTACGTTGGGCGTACACGCTGATTCGCAACAGGGGATCGGGGTACCAACTCGCTACGCGGGGCGTACTCACAAGTTACGCGGGTGTAACTTCGCTACTCATTAAGTCCTTATAACTTCTTAATGGCTTAAGCTCTTAAGCCCAAACTTCAAATCCCTAGGCCAAACATGCCTAAGATTCATAAAGTCTCAAACTTTATCACTTGGGACGTCCATAAAGCTCTTAATCCAAGGTCTTAATCCATTAAGACCCACATATCTCACACAAGAAACAACCACAGCCATTGGGACCTCATTTTTCTCACTCAATACCTTTCCAAAGGTCTGAAAGGACAGATGATCTCGGCCAACTCAAAACATGCATCAAGATGAGGACTTTTGGGACAAGAAAGATGCTAAAACTTCACAACACTTAGATCTATGCAAAATAAATGGCAAACAAGAAGCTTTATACCTCAAATAAGCTCCAAAGGATGATATATCTTCAGATCTACAAGCTCCAATCGATCCTTTCCTTCCTTGACAACTTCTCCTTTCTTCTTTTAGATTTTCTTTTGCTAAAATGAGCTTCCAAGGCCAAACACGCCCAACAATGGAGGGAATACGGGTTTCTAGGGTTTCTGAGGTTAAGGGTGAGCTTAAGGAGGCTAGGGTATGCACCAACATGTTCCTTATAAAGTTGCTGACCCTAAATTTAGGGTCTTGGAACTCTAAGAGTACGCTGGGCGTACTCAGCCTTGCACCCGCGTCTATGCACGCCTTACGTTGGGCGTAATTCCAGCTTATGCTGGGCGTACTCGGCGAGTTCCTAATTTCATACTTGCCCCTCATTTTCCACTTTTCCCACAAGATGACCAAAATATCATTTCTCTTAAATCCCGGGGACTCACAATTAGGTACTCTTAGGAACGGGGCGTTACAGTCGTGCCAGTTCTATCGCGAAACTTCGACAAGTCATAACTTCTTCGTTATAACTCGGATTTCAACGTTCTTTATATGTACGAAATCCTTGTAACATATACCACAACTTAGTTTAGATTGTTCATTCTAAATAATCTTCTATCAAAAAGTCATTTTTGATGCTTAACGTCTCTAAATTGACTAGCCCCGATCTACGGGTGTTACATTGTGCCTTTATCTTCTACTTTAATTCCAAACTTGAATTAGATTTATGTAACAGCCCGGATTCCCAGGTATTATTTATTCTTCTTAATTTTGGTGTTTTGTGAGGAGACTCGGCGAGTTGGAGCTCAAACTCGCCGAGTATGATTGCGGTTTGGGAAAGGGTTCGTGTTCGGACTCAGCAAGTCCTAAAGGTGGACTCGGCGAGTCCACGCTGTTTAATGAAACCCTAAATTTCAGGGTATGAGACCTATTTAAAGGGGCTTATGGTCGTCATTTGCGGCCACCAACCCCAGAGATAACCCTAAAAGAGTCATGGAGCGTTTTGTGGGAGAAAAGAGGAAGATCCTTGATTATTTGTGGGTGATTTTGCATATAGAAGAGGATCAAGGCAAGAGGAGACTAAAGGAGGTGCTAATCCAGTGATTCCTGAGTCCAGAGACTTCATTTGAGGTAACCATTCGTTCCTTTCTCAGCCCTTGGTGTAAATCTTAGAGTTAGGGATTCTTTGTGGAATGATTCATGGAGTAATTGGCCTCTTTTTGTGTTGATGCTTTAGATCTGGACCCAAAGAGGTCCAGAGACTCTTTTCCCTCAAGCTTTATGAGTGTTAATGGAGGCCATGAGCTTAGAATAGCATTGTAGAGACCATATCATCAAATAAGGTCCTTGGACCTTTGCATGAGCACCAAGATTGTAACTTTACATGATAAATGTGCTTGGAAGAACTGGATCTATGAGTTATTGGAACGAATGTGACCTCAGCAGTGAGTTTGAGTTCATGCATGGCTTAGACTCGCCGAGTCCGAAGAACAGACTCGGCGAGTAGCATGAAGATTGTCCATAACCACTCAGCGAGTGGTCTTACCGAGTTAAGGGTTGACTAAGTGAGTCAGGGAGAGTCAGAGAGGGTTGACAGGTGGACTGAGTCAAGTTGGAACTCGCCGAGTTGTTCTTGAGACTCGGCGAGTTGAGTTGTGGTGGCCCCGCGATTCATGCCAGGTGGAACTCGTCGAGTCAGGGGAGTACTCGACGTGTCAAGAGAGGATCCTAGGGAGTCAGTGAACACGTATAGACTCACCGAGTCGCTAGTGCACTCGTCGAGTCCGGTCAAAGTGATCGTTGACCGTTGACCAGAGTTGACTAGTGTTGACTTGATAGGGGTAGTCAACCTTAGTTGTGAAAGTGTTAATTAGAGATATATTGTGTTATAGGAGGATTATAGCTAAGAGGATCGAGCGCAAGTGATTACCGGGATTCGCGAGTTATCAAGATACGCAAGGTGAGTCTTCTCACTATACTTTACCTTGAGTAGGTAATCAGAGTTATGTGACAGAGTATTTGTATGCTATATGTATGTTATGTGTTGTACTACATTATTTCTATGTGATTTATGTTGTGCATGTTTATAAAGTTGGAACCGAAAGGTTCCCAGAGTTAGAACCAGAGGGTTCACAGAGTAGGGTCTACGGGCCCACAGAGTTATAGCCTCGAGTGGCTAATATGTGTTATGTGTGGTATTTTGGGGAACTCACTAAGCTTCATGCTTACAGTGTTTTTTGTTATGTATTTCAGGTTTCTCTCGGGATCATGGGACGGCACCGGCTCGATTGTACACACCAGAGAAAGAGTCATGTTTTGAGGATCCTGGTTTATTATGCAAGTGAAAATGGAATTGTGTTTCGTAATTCGATTATGAATGAGATTTTAAACAAAGTGTTTTAAGAATTAAACGATTATTTTAAACAAAATTTTCAAAGAAATAATTTTCTAAAGCGAATAAGAGTTCAAAGAGAGAGCGAGAAAGAGCAGTGTGTACAATCAGCCAAAGCCCGAACGGTGATTTCCCAAAATAACCTTACTTTTGTGTTATGAGATATTTATGGTGCACTTTATGAGATATTATTTCATGCTAGAGACAGGCTAGGTATTCCATATCATAGGACTAGAGTGGCCTGATTTGTGATTCCTTAGCCTAGGAATTGCTGTTATATGCGATGTGCTTTTGAGTATGTGATGAGTGAGAATATTTAGTTGGAATCCTTTAGGGGATTTGAGTAGAGGAGTAATCTAGGGGAGATACCTAGATAAGTACCGTGGTACTTAGAGAAAGAATAGTTAGAACCCGCGAGGGGAAGAGTTGTAGAGTTCGATGGTACTTTCGAGGATGAGCAGAGCAAGCGGAGTTATCACCCATAGTGAGTCATATATATTATTTGATGCTCGAATGCTGCTTGCTTCGTGCTTTGTGGAACTCTCGATGATGGGAGTCAGCTACCAAGCGAATATGACGATATTCAGGAGGTAGATGGTTGGCATCATTAGGAGCTCTTCAGCAACTGATGGCAGAGAAGTGTGGGAATCTAGGAAGAGCCTAGGGAGTAACCTTAGCCAGATGAGTGCGCTGGCAGAGTAGAGAATTTCGCTGGGGAGCGAGCGTGCGATGGAATTGGTGAACGGGAAGGTCGAGCAGTTACTTAGGAGCTCCGGGATAGTCCGTGTGGAAAGTATGGGTAGATGTTGCAGATAGTATGGGCCCGTACTACTGAAAGCAGAGGACCCATACTTGATACAGGGAGTATTCTGAAGGTTCTAATGAGCAGATTGAGGAGTGATGTTATGGTTCGAGTACCATACATCTGAGCGGATTGAGAAGTGATGTTATGGTTCGAGTACCATACATCGGAGCAGATTGAGGAGTGATGTTATGGTTCGGGTACCATACATCAGAGCGGATTGAGGAGTGATGTTATGGTTCGAGTACCATACATTGGAGCGGATTAAGGAGTGATGTTATGGTTCGAGTACCATACATCGGAGCAGATTGAGGAGTGATGTTATGGTTCGAGTACCATACATCAGAGCGTATCGAGGAGTGATGTTATGGTTCGAGTACCATACATCGGAGCGTATCGAGGAGTGATGTTATGGTTCGAGTACCATACATCGGAGCTGATTGAGAAGTGATGTTATGGTTCGAGTACCATACATCGGAGCGGATCGAGGAGTGAAGTTATGGTTCGAGTACCATAAATCAGAGCAGATGAAGGAATGATGTTATGGTTCGAGTACCATACATCGGAGCATATTGAGGAGTGATGCTATGGTTCGGGTACCATACACCGGAGCATATTGAAAAGAGATGTCATGGTTCATAGTGAATGATGCTTGTGGTTCTCCGGTTATCCGGTCATGATTGATGAGGTAGAGATTGGACGCTATGGGTTTTAGGCCTGTGGGTCATGATTGAGTTCGAAGAGGCGTCCCTTGAGAGGGAGGTCGAGAGCCTATCAGAGTATTTTGGTAAGGAGTTAGAGGGAGGGGAGAATTTCGGTCCGAGTTGAGTAATCAGTCGATAGAGGAGATGTCATCTTCTATGACCTGAGTGGTGCTATTTATGTTCGTGTGCGGAACATGAGAGGCCTGATGTTTAAGTTTCGGGTTTGGGGGTAAAACCCTGCAGGTTGTCATTGATGATGATTTTCCATCATAGTATCAGGTAGCATGTGTGCTGCGAGACAGTGATTTACCATGAGCAGACAGTCAGTTGGGACTGAGATAGTCAAGGACCACGTTACACTTGTTTGAGTATAGTAGGGTGTATTGTAGAGGTATTAGTGGGGAGTCCAGTCGAGTTAATCAGTGCAGTGGTTTTTCTATCTATGTTGGGTATTGAATATGAGAGTGGGTCCCTGTTCTTGGGATGATCCATGTGTTGGAACGTCGGTTGATGAGTCGAGGTGGGGGAGTATGATGATTTCGTGGTCCAGTCTATGAGTCAGTGATGTTACTGGAAAATTGAGTTGTTTTGTATTGGATTGGTACAAGACTTGGAATGACTAGAGGCAGTCGTGACGAGAAGCTTTTGAGGATTTCATTTGAGGTTCAGAGTTATGAGATCGATTGATTTCCTTAAAGGGGACTATCGGGCATTGCGTAGCACCTTCCAGGGGCAGGTGCGTTATTGCTGGTGAAAATAGTTCGTGAGGTTGTTGATGTGTCAGATAGTGATGGTTCGAACCCTAAGTGGGGGAGAACCGGGTGGTTTATTGAGAGAACTAGAGATTTGTTCAAGAGCGGTTAGGGGTTGGATGCAGAAACTTGCGGCTTGAATTCATGAGATCAGGGTCATTGGTGATCAAGGAAAGGTGCAGGGCGAGATAATGCATGTGGTGTATGCCGGAGAGAAGGATGGGTGTCTCCACGGCGGGTGGTCAATGGTCAGGAATCTAGTGGTGGTCAGAGTCGTTTCAAGTGGAAGACTCGTAATGATGGTATGGGCAGTTGAGAACTTCTGGGTTGAAATATGGGTAGAAGATTGTTGAGTATCCAACTCCCAGCCTGGGATGTGTATTCTTACTTGAATTTTGAGCAGTAGTGGAAAGGGTTTTGCAGGATCATCAGTGTGTTCTGAAGGGTTAGCGCCTTCCTTGTATTCCCATTGAGTATTTGGATGCACTGAAGTTGTGCATTAAGTGAAATAGGAAATTATTTTGGGTTTCAGAGGAAATGTATTGTTGTATGTGTATGGTGTTGGGAGTAAGGGAATCAATGGTAGAGGCAGGACATTGTGATGCTCTGTTAGGGTGTTCCGTGGTTTTCGCGTATAGCGTCCCAATTTCGGAAGTTATTTAGAGTCTTGGGTTTAAGATGACTAGTGATGTATCATGTATCCACGGTTCCAGTGGGAGCCCTTTGTGTATTGTCATCAAGAGGGATTATTTAAGGAAGTGGATCTCCGCAGAGGTAGGTTCTGTGTTCTGGCGGTTGCCGCCAGAGTCTGTAATGCATATCGGGGCAAGTGTGTGTGTAACTATCTATGATAGTCTTCGGTGCATGAGTTAGTGAACTTAGTGTGGCGTTGTAATGAGAATGAGAGTATAGGGTGATGCTACGGGGAGTTGTAGTACTCACAAGTCAGAGAGAGATAGAGAGTCGTGATGCTACGGGGAGCTGTAGTATTTTCCAGTCAGAGGGTGTTGTGATGCTACGGGGAGCCGTAGTACTAACAAGTCAGAGAGAGAGAGAGAGTCGTGATGCTACGGGGAGCTGTAGTATTTGCTAGTCAGAGGGTGTTGTGATGCTACGGGGAGCCGTAGTACTCACTAGTCAGAGGTTGTCGTAATGTTATGGGAAGCCATAGTACCCACTAGACGGCAAGAGAGTGTGATGATGGAGTGTTCTACGATAAGTGCATGATGCAGAAGAGTTTTGGGCTTGAGTAGCCCTAGTGTTGAGTTTTTGGAGCCTAGTGGTTAAACCAGGGCGAGACTGGGGTCTCCGTCTCTGTCGGGAGGGTCATCGAGGCGCGCGGGAGAATATGCACAGCAGACGCCAGAGGTTAGAGCTGAGTCAATCTTCAATTGGATTGTATTTTTTTTATGAGAAAAAGGGAATTTCGTGACTTGCGTGTCACTGGGCCGTGATAGTGGTCACGGGGAGGATGTTAGTGAGATGTTTTGGATCATGTTATGTGTGACCTTTGGGGGTTCAGCTGTGGGGCCAAAAGCTGACCTGGTGCTCGGTATCGAAGATGAATATGAGAAATGAGCTATAGTTTACCTTGGTGATGTCCGCGGACACTTCAGAGCGAGCGAACGATTCAAATGCTCGAGGATATGTTTCGGGCATGTGTATTAGATTTCGGGGGGAAATTGTGGCCCGTATTTTCCCTTGGCAGAGTTTTCCTACAACAACAGCCATCATTAGTGCATCAGTATGCCACCCTTTGATCTGTTGTAGGGAAGGGGGTATCGGACCCCATTTGCGGGGGAGAGGTAGAGCAACGTGTGATGGGAACTACAGAGATCGTGCTTCAGACGTCAGAGCAGATACAACAGGTCAGGCAGAGGTTGTTGACCGCTCAGAGTCGCCAGAAGAATTATGCGGACACGCGCCGGTCCGAGCTCGAATTTGTGGTCGATGACTTTGTACTCCTGAAGGTCTCTCCATGGAAAGGAGTGATTCGATTCAGGAAGAGGGGAAAGTTGGGGCCCCGATATATTGGTCCATTCTGAGTGATCGCGAGGGTAGGCTGGGTAGCCTATCGTTTGGATTTGCCAGCAGAGTTGGGGCAGATTCACGACACTTTTCATGTGTCGCAACTGAGGAAATGTATAGCCGATGAGTCGGCAGTGGTTCCATTAGAGGATATTCAGGTGGATGCGAGCCTGAATTATGCTGAGAGACCAGTGGCAATCAGAGATCAGAAAATCAAGGTTCTGAGGAACAAGCACAAACCCTTGGTTTTGGTTCAGTGGCGGCATCGTAAGGGGTTCGAGATGACTTGGGAGCCGGAGCTTGAGATGCGTGAGCAGCATCCGGAGTTATTTGCAGAGCGAGACTTCGAGGGCGAAGTCTAGTTCTAGTGGGGGAGAATTGTAACAGCCTGGATTCCCATGTATTATTTATTCTTCTTAATTTTGGTGTTTTGTGAGGAGACTCAGGGTATCCAAAACCTCTCGCAAGTGCTCCTCATGCTACTTCTGCGTCTTGGAGTAAACCACTATGTCATCAATGAAGACGATCACAAACTGATCCAACATTGGTCTGCACACGTGGTTCATGAAGTCCATCAACACAGCAAGAGCATTGGTGGGCCTAAACGCCATCACCACGAACTCGTAGTGCCCACAACGAGTCCGAAAAGCAGTCTTCTGCACATCCTCGTCTCTAACCCTCATCTGATGGTAGCCTGAATGTAGATCTATCTTGGAAAACCAAGATGCCCCCTGTAGTTGGTCGAAGAGATCATTAATTCTCGGGAGTGGGTAACGGTTCTTCACCGTTACCTTGTTCAGCTCATGGTAGTCTATAAACATCCGATACGACCCATCCTTTTTCTTTACAAATAGGATCGGGGCTCCCCCAAGGCAAACTACTCGGCCTAATGAATCCCTTGTCTAATAGCTCCTGCAGCTGTGTAGACAACCCATGTATCTCAGGAGGAGCCAACCGATACGGTGCCTTGGCTATCGAAGCCACACTGGGGACTAGGTCGATCCTGAACTTCACTTGACTCTCCGGAGGTATCCCAGGCAGCTCCTCTGGAAATACGTCTGGGTACTCTCGCACCACTGGTACATCACTCACAGTCCCCTTACCCGCCTTTGGGGTATCCATAACGTAGGCAACATACCATGTGCAACCCTACTGAAGGTAGCGTCTATCCCTCACTACTGAACACATAGTTGGTCAATGCTACGACATCTCGCCCTAAATCACCTGCTCTCCCCACTCGGGGTCCTGACATGCAGCAACTGTTGCGCACAGTCGATCACCGATTTCATCCTTGGACTCGTCGAGTTCTACTTCATACAGGTCGAGACATTTTCTCCTTGACTCGCCGAGTTCATCCTTGGACTCATCGAGTTCTTGACCTTTAATTCCAAAGCACGTCTAACTGGCTGTGTCACCTTCTAGATTCAACAAGTTGCCAAGTAATAGAGAAGGTTGGGGAACCACGACCCAACTCGCCAAGTCCTAAGAGCAACTCGTCGAGTCCCCCATGATCTAAATCTATCCAGTCGATTTTAGTCGTGCTTAATGCATCCAAAACATAGACTTGGCCTCCTATGGTCGATATATCACATAAAGTTTCAAACTTTACGTTCATGCATGGGCTAATTAGCTCAAAAAGTCCTAAATAGTGGTTCATCGGGTGCATGGGACTCCCATGGCCATAAAGTTGGCACCTTTATGCCATGGAGTCCCTCAAAGACTATCGATCTGAAGTCAATACATCAAAACATGCTTGCATACATGAATGGTTCCAAAAATGGCTCCTTAAACCCCTAAACTACTCCAAGAAGAGATCTAATAGATGAATGGACAAGGTATAAACTTTACACCTCAAATGAGATGGAAATGGAGCACAAACTCTGGATCCACTTGCTTCCTCTCGAACCCACAAGCTTCTTTTTTCTTCTCAAGCTTTAAAATCACCAAAAGTACACAGCAATCGCTCAAGAACGCTCAAAATGGGTTAGGGTTTCGAATTAGGGTTTTCTGGACTAAGGGAGGCGATGAGGGAGGCCACAATGGGGGTGTTAAGGCCTTTAAATAGGGTGTAAACCCTGAAAATTAGGGTTTCATTCTGGAAGACTTAGTCGTCGAGTCGAGGCTCCTCGACTCGTCGAGTAGGCTTCAAGTCCCGCATCCAACATATCTAATTCCTACTCGATGAGTTTGGGGTCTCTAACTCGTCGAGTCCCTTAACAAATATTAATAATTCTTATTTAAATATGTACCAGAAAATGGGCATTACAAATTGATATCACATTCTCCAAGCACATGAATGGAAGGTTAGAATACCTTCGCGATTTCAAGTCAATCACCGGTGGTGGACATGTCACATTTGGAAATGATGCAAATGGAACAATATGTGGTTATGGAGTTTTAATAACTGGGAGCTTCTCAAGTCAACAATTAGCTTATGTGGATGGGTTGAAACACAACTTAATCAGTGTTAGACAATTATGCAAAGTAGGTCATTATGTAGAATTTGATGATAAATATTGTTATATCATGACCAAGGACCTTGATACATGTCTTATCAAGTCAAAAGCAGAAGGTACTATGTACCCACTTGATGTCTCTCTGATCATTAGTAGACCACACCTTTGTTTTCTGTCAAAAGTAGTTTCTGAGGCCAGTTGGTTGTGGCACCAGAAAGTTGCTCATCTTAATTTTTGGTATATCAACAACCTGGTTACCGGGGAAATCGTGTGAGGATTTTCTTTCCTCAAAATTGGAAATGACACTTTGTGCCCTGATTATGAGTGTGGCAAAACAACCAAAGGAAGTCATCCGTTAATTATAGATTCGTCAATTTGTTAACGAATGGAGTTACTTCACATCGACCTCTACGGTCTATCCATTGTTGCTAGTCTTCACCATAAGAAGTACATCTTAGTCATTGTAAATGGCACACTACAAATTTTGATAAACTTCATCAAGGAAATCGAACTTCAAATAAAGCTTACCATCTGGGATATATGAAGTGACAATGGAACTAAGTTCACAAATCGACCACTGGGTGACTTCTTGGTGTTTAAGGGAATCAATCATAACTTTTAGGAACCATACACACCACACCAGAATGGCGTAGTATAAAGAAGGAATAGAACTCTTGTGGAAGCTACTAGATCAATGCTCAACCTCGCAAATTTGCCTCTCTATCTTTGGGCAGAAACAGTGGTAATAACTTGCTTTGTTTAGAATCGAATCATCATCAATAACCGCCTCAACAAAACTCCAGTGGTAATAACTTGCCTCTCTATCTTTGGGCAAAAACAGTGGTAATAACTTGCTTTGCCTCTCTATCAAACACAGTTGTGGAACATCATCAATCATGACTACACATCTAGATTAGAGATCATCCGCCTGTCCAAAATATAGGAATACCTTATGCAGGTATACAAACCCGTTCTTCTAATGATCTAAGCAAAAATTGTCATAATACAGCTTTCATGTCATTAACTGAGCCTAGAACCATCAAAGAAGCTCTTCTATAGCATGACTGGATCGTTGCAATGGAAGAAGAATTGGTAGAATTTGAGAGGAAAAAATTTTGGAAACTCGTCCCAAAACCAAAGGAACATAATGTAATGGGAACTCGCTAGGTATTAAAAAAAAGTGGATGAATCAGGTGTGGTAATTCAAAATAAATCTCAATTTGTAGCAAAGGATTACAGTTAATTAGGAAGAGTTGACAATGATGAAATGTATTATCTAGTTACTAGGCTAGAGGCCATACGCATCTTCCTGGTGTATGCGGCACATAAGAATCTAAAAGTACATCAAATGGATCTAAAAATCACTTTCCTCAATGGAGAACTGAAAGAAGAGATATATCTTCAGTAACCTCCAGGTTTTGAGAACCTCGATCTTCATCATTACTATTAAAAATTGGATAAAACTGATTTGATTTGAATTAAATAAGGATTTCAATTTGGTATTTGTCCTTATCAATTTTCTTTTCCACCAAGTTACCTTCAGCTATAAATACCCCCAGCCTTCTTTGAATCTCTCCTCAATGCTCTCACCTTATAACTGGCATTTTTATCTTCTCATTTCTTGAAATCTAGTGGACTACTCTTATGTGTTGAGACAATAAAATAAGCTCGATAAATTCAAGAATAGGAATAAGAATCAAACACAAAGAATTAAGATGAAAGTTGTGATGAATGATTAGAATCAATTCCTTAAAAGAGCTCGATGAAGAAATTCTATTGTAAAGGCACGATGGGAATCACAAAAACGATTATCCCTAATACAATACATGCATGCAGTATTTAAAACCTAACCCTAGCGTCATAAAGATGGATGGACAGGCCTACACCGTAAAAGAGATAACTACATACATAATAAATTTGACAAAATCTAATACACGACCCAACAATCTCCCCATTTGTGTCAAATAAGGAAGGCAGATTCTTCAGTTCTATTCCCGCTTCTGGACCTTGAAGTGCTTTGGCATGAGACTGATTAGGGTGCTGCGAAATGAAATATACCATTTGATAATATTTGCGAAGCATTTCTTACTTGCAACATCATTTTCTTTAGAGTGACCGATTAACTCCAAAATGTAGTTCAAGCATGAAGTGGAGTATAGATTCTTATCTGAAAGAAAGAAGAAACACCTCTGAACATTTGAACCATCTCTAGCACTCTTTTGAAAAAACATACTCCAATCGTCCATATAAATCCTTCCAAGCTTCACCTTGTAAACATCATACGAAGCTTCTTTGGTTTTGACAACGGGTTTCTTTCGGAGTACTGTCGCTATCTCTACATCCATTTTGCTGACTTCGTGAATGTACAAGACCACCATCCTTTTGAGATGCGTTACAATAGGTTCATATTTATGTTCATCCTTTAGCAATATATGAAACAAAGATATCCAGTCAAACGGGTTAAGGCACGGCAGATATGTGAGCGTAAATTGAAGCACTAGACTCGGAATTCGGAGCTTTCTCAACTTTGTCAAAACTCCGAAACAGGAACGCCTTCGGAGTCATAGGAAAATAAAGTTGTGAATCCAAAGTTTTTTCCAATTCAAACAAAGTAACTGGTTCTGTCCAGTAAACACTTGGATTGTAGATTGCTTTGTTCAAGATTCGTTCAATTGACCACGGAGGAAAAAAAGATTTTTGAGTTTCCAAAGTATTTTGGGCTTCACGAGCTTCCTTCTCTCGTACTTCAGCTTCCCTGACAATTCTCAAATTATCGTCAATCTCTACATCACGAGATTTTTGCTTAAGCTTTGCATTTCCATCCTCAACATCATCATCAATAAGCTTTTCTTTAGCTTTTGATCATGAAGCTTCATTATCCTTCGGAATATATGACTTTGTCTTTAGCTCATGCTTATCAGAACCTTTCGTAGTTTCTCCCCCTTGTTTTGGAAGAGCATTGGATTCTGAAACACCTTCTATGCGGTTGAGAATGGAGAACACATGCTTGAGTTTGTCAACCAGGTGTTTTCCAACAGAGACCGTGAGTAGAGAATCACAAGTCTCTGTAGTGATAAAGAACATGGTTTGGCATGCGGAATTAAAGCTTGCACAATTGAACATGGTGATTTAGGTGTTTAAGAGATATATTGAATGTATATGGTGTTACAAAAAAGATCTAGATCTAGACTACATAATTAACACACACTTACACACTCACTTCTACATCTCTCAAGCACACCTCTACAAGTGGACAAACCCACCTTATATAGAGGTGTTCACATGTCTCTCTCTCACTCTAAGTAACAAATGGGTCTAAAGGCTAATGCACCACATGCAAGTGGGTTTTACAAAAGTCAAACATTTACAAAGTCATAAATGAAGAACTTTGCACCCCAACATTCTCCCCCTCAAAGTTAGGAATGAATGACCCACTTTAAATCTTCCAAAATCAAGCACTACGCGGTTCGAGCCTCAAAGGTGACACATGTCGAAACGAACCTCAATCTTCAATTCTTTCATGACTCTTCAATTTGGGCTCTAGGATGTGAGACCTTACAAACCGAGCAGCAACGAATGATTAAGAGTATTCCAAACTCCAAATAATCACCCAAAAGTTGCGCATAAAAACACACCCCAAAAATCTTCAATAAAACCAAACCCATTTCGAATACATCACTTCCGAACTTCCAATTACATCATCTCGTAGCTTCAAAACTTCAAGATCACTTCGGTCTTCAAATCCGCGTAATATGAAAAATTCAAGTTCGAATTTCCATATAAAACTTCTCCCCCTTTTTATAATCGAAATTTCATTATAAAACTCCAAAGGAAAAAGAACGTGCTCTATTCGGAATTTTTCGTGTCAAAACTCCCCCTTAACATGTGGCATAAACTTTGTGCTTCAATCCGGAAAATCCAAAAAATATTGAATTTTTAGTTTCGTTCACGGATCGCCTTTAACAAAATTTCTCAAAAATGGGTAGAAATTGTCAATTTCAAAATTCTGCAGTGACCCGTTGCGCCCAAAACAGCAAAATATGCAAAACTCTCCCCCTTTTCCAAAGTTGGGTAGAAAGCGTCAATTTGCACAAACTACAGGGGCCTAAAATGCACTTTCTTCAATTTTCAGCAAAAATAGTCATTTTTCGAATTTGGGTGAAAAGAGCCAAAAATTCGAAGTTTCAGGGACCATCTTCGAAAATTCTGCTCTTTGTGTTCAAACATACGAAGCATGCCCACAAAATTCGAAGCTTCCAAAAAATTTCGAATTTGGGTGAAAAGTGTCAAACATTCAAAACTTGTGTTAATTTTCGAAGTGACAAAAATTCGAAGATTCAGGGGCCGTTTTCGAAACTTTTGCTTTTTCATGCCATACATACGAAGACGGCAAAACATACGAAGCTGTTTTTTTTATAATTTGAGAAGTGACAAAAATTCGAAGGTTCAGGGGTCGTTTTCGAAAATTTGCCATTTCATCAAATCATACGAAGGTTTTGATCATTCCATTTGTCAACCATTCGAAACAATAAGGGCCATTTTCCTTCTTTTTAATTCATACGAAGACTTAAGCATACGAAGGGGATACGAAGACTTGTTCATGAACAGTAATGAACAATAAAATTCTTCGTAGAAATTTTCAATATACCCCCTTCGAATTTAAAACACTCTTCATTTGAATCTCCAATAACCCCTTCGTAAATTCACCATTATACCCTTCGTATGAAATACGCTTCATTTGCTCTCACCCCTTCGTTTCTTAATCACCAAAAACCTCTTCGAATCAAGCTTCCATTTACGAGACCCATCAAACATTCTTCGTATATCAAACATTCGAAAATCGACATCATACCCAAAAACGACTTTTTCTTCCCCAATTTCGTTTCTCAGTATGAACAAACACAGAGACCATTCGTACAAAATCATCAACTATCCTTCGTATCTTCAAAATCCAAACCCACTTAATCATTTACCCTTCGAGTATCATTCAATTTCCCTTCGTTCAAACTCCCAATACCAGCTAACCATTCGAAACAAAATATGAAGACCCTTCGTTAACAATAACTCCATTTGTTCTTCATCATTCGGAAATCAAACAAACTCGCACAAAATGGAAAAACCTTCGTACATCAACATTGATTAAACTATCGATCGACTTCAAGGCTTCAACTTCAGTTGATATCTAACAACAAAAGAACATTGATCCTTCGAAATCAAAAACCCAAATCATCTATTGATCTGTTCGACATCAATTATCGACCATCGATTAACCGTTCATCCTTCACTTTTATCAATCGTTTTCTGATTTCAGTTCTAAGTCGATTAAACCCATTTCGATCTTGAGCCTTGATTTGTTCGACCTTTAAAGCAGTTACTCACTTGAAATCAAACTTGCAATCATCGACTTTTAATCTCATCATTCACAATCAAATCAACCCAAACTAACCATGCCGACACCCAATTTATCCAATTATCACAACATACGAACTTCAAATCAACGATTTCTAGTCAAGTCGAAACCAAATCAATAAACTCATATCTACATTAGCAAGCTTATTTCATCTTCAATTACTTCATTGGTATTGACAATCGTTCTTGATTGTTCATCAAAATCAAAGAATTAATTGATGATTTCTCAAGATCTAGATCATCATCTTTAATCGATTCACTAGTTTTGATTAACAATTGCTTCAAACCGATTGATCAGAAATATTGAATCGAAATTGAAATTCAAGATACAAACAATTAAAGATCGAGACATGAGTATCAAATTGCTTATTCCTGTAAACGATGTCGAACAAAAGTGAATAAGGAGTTAAATCGATTTAATGAAATTTTGGGCTCACATTATGCTGTTATCGGATCAAAAGAAAATGTATGGGCTCAAAAATATGAATATATTGGATCATTAATGGATTCATGAACAGTAACATATTCATGTTCGGATCTTATACTAAATGAATTTTGATCATTAATGGATTCATGAACAGTGAACCTTAATTGATTGGTTTTGGTACAAATTTTGATTCAAATGAATATTTGCAAACTGAGAATCAAATCAAACGAACAAATATGAAATTGGATTAGAACTTGATCAACAAAAAAATTATTGGATCACAACAAATGGATTTTTCAATGAAAATTTGATCCAACAAGTCAAACGATCAAAAATCAAAAACGTAACGCACGAATTCAACGAGATTAAGAGAGATCATAGAGAGAGACTCACCAAAATTGTTCAAATTGCGACAAATATTGCCAAACCGAGAATCATTCTTCAATAATCACCTTGATCTTGAAGACCCGCTCTGATACCAATTGTAGTGACAAAGAACATGGTTTGGCATGCGGAATTAAAGCTTGCACAATTGAACATGGTGATTTGGGTGTTTAAGAGATATATTGAATGTATATGGTGTTACAAAAAAGATCTAGATCTAGACTACATAATTAACACACACTTACACACTCACTTCTACATCTCTCAAGCACACCTCTACAAGTGGACAAACCCACCTTATCTAGAGGTGTTTACATGTCTCTCTCTCACTCTAAGTAACAAATGGGTCTAAAGGCTAATGCACCACATGCAAGTGGGTTTTACAAAAGTCAAACATTTACAAAGTCATGAATGAAGAACTTTGCACCCCAACAGTCTCGATGATATTATTCAAGTAAGCATTCACATCGTCATCAAAACTCTTTATCACAGCTTTCTCAGACTTAAGCTCGTCAATCTACTAGTTCGCATAAGACAACTTCACAGAAAGAACTTTCATCTTCTCAGTTTTGACTGCGAGTTCATCCATAATCTTGTTCTCAATGGTCAAATCGCATTGAAGCTTGTCAAGATTGGAAGTAATGGATGTTTGCAGTTTAGCATGATCATTTTGAATTTCAGTTCGAACCTTTCCAAGAGCTGTTTTCTCGGTTTGAAGAGTTGCATTGAGACCAGATATCACGTTATTCACATTTGTTGTGTTCGATTCGAAAGAGTTTTGGAAATTACTCATGAAAGATGTAAAATCAAAAAGTAGTTTATTGACTTTTTTGTTTGTATCCTTGCAAGTCTTCTCAGAATCAGCAACTGCTTTGTTTGTGAGGGTAAGATTCGCAGCATGCTCCTTTTTAAGTGTTTCAAAGAAGGATTTGACAGAAGCCTGGGAGTATTCACTACTGGATGAGGCTTTGGTGGACTCAACCAGAGAATCTAACTTGGTATTTAGGGCCTTGAACTGCCCTTTTGTCATTGGAGCATCATCTTCATCACTCTCTTGTTGTATAGTGAATAGGCTCATAATGGAAGTCCTGAAAGTCATCAAAACTATCCCCAAAAACTGTATTCGGATCAGTTGTCATAGAGGAGAGATAGGTGGAGAAATCAGACCAACAGTGACACCAAAAGCACCTCCCCCATATCAGATACGTTGATAGTGACCAGCGGTGTATTAGTGATAGTTGTTGTTGCAGTGGATTTAGTGAAAAGGGGAGTAGATTGCGCAATAGAGATCTGGAGTTGCGAAAACCCCATAGATACATTTGGCTACGGAGCAATGGTGATTGGAGTGGTAGTAGCCGTTGAAGATAATGGAGGAATGAAGTTCTGAAAGAAATCATCAGTGATTGGAACTGAAGTAAGCATAGTAAAGTTTACCTCCGGATTGGTTTGAATAGGCTCCGAAGCCATAGGTTGCGAAGATGCAACCATGTCTTCATGTTCGTTCCTGGCTTGGAGATCCTCCAAATGAATTTGAGAATCTGATTCCTCTTGAGTAACCGGTGAAGGATACTTTGGCTTGCGAGCTGCTCATTTGACTTGCTTCTTCGGACTGGCAGCTGGTTCGGAGGGACCAGCTTTTGCCTTTCGCTTCCCACCCTTCTTCGACTTGTTCGCTTCTTCCAAATCCTTTTGTATTGCAGGGGTTAAAGGACGAGGTCCACATGCAGGCCTTGATCGATACTCATTTATAATTGCGGTGTCGGCAGGAGCATAGTTGAACATCATTTCTGGAATAGAGTCGATAAATGCAAACTTCGTAAGATCAACTAAAAAAAAGTTTGAAGTATGAAGAATAGGGATGGATGCGATGATAGACCCTTTGACCAATGGAATGTTGAGGCGAGTAATGGCCCTCTGAATGACGAGTGACCAGAAACGAGCACATGAAATCTTTGAGTATTGTGTTGAGGAAACGGTGCTTGGAACCAATTGTGCTCAAAGGACGGAACCATAGTCCAAGTTGATCCCTTAGTATAATCCATAGAGAATTGTGTAGAAGAGCTTGCTCGCACTATCCGAACCTATAATCTGTCCTGAAAAACTCTTGAAAAGCATAGTAAACAGCCCGTTCCACATTAGAGGAAGATTAGGCTTCCTGAACTTCGACAAATTCGTTAGGGTGTCTGAATAATGCATCTGATAAAACATCTCTAAAATAGCAGCAGAGGAGATGGAATCTGGATCAACAAGATCCCTACCTTTAACAAACGCTAACAATCGACTAAACCTTGACTTGGAGATATGGGTTTTTTGGGTATCAATTTCGAAGGTAATGTTGGCTTCACCCTCTTGATAGCTAGTAGTGGAGTATGCTTTGGAGAGGTGAACCAAAGGAACATTCTCAACCATGGTGAGCGTCGGTGCCAAGGGTGAGTGACGAAGATACTCGATCATTGGTTGAAGAGACACAACATATTTTGATGAGTTGAGATCGAGGATCAAATTCTGGTTAGCCTTGATGTTAAGCAGTGTTGATTGAGCCATTCGCTTAGCCACAGAAGGAGATTCAGAGGAGGCAGCCATTGTTGCAGGTGAAGAAGATGAACAGTGTGAGAGAGTTTTCACCAGGAGAAATTTGAAGTTTTTGAAAGTGGTAACTGATAATGAAGCGACAATTTCCCTTTTATATGGTATGATAGGATAGAGAAATCCAATGTTTGGCACTCCACATTCCCGATAAAGTAGTCTAGAAAGGCGTGATAGTTGTTGTGTGTCTGGCGGCGTAACTGACAATGTGATGTCAGGAACAGTGTGGGAATATCACGCGCCTAATTTCAAATATTATCCCATCAATTTCGTTGTTTCATTTCTGCGTGTTCGCAACGTTTCGCCAATACTTGGTCTCCGAATCTGAAAGTAACCATTTGGAATAATTAAAACCAGACTTTTGAAAAATCTTAAATATTTTTGTGCAAGAGTATGCCAAAGATAAAGAAATAAATCAAAATAGTTATGTGGGATTCTAGTTGTATCACAATGGACATAAAGCAGATGGATCCCGAGCAACGATCTCTTCCTTCGGAGTTGAGAGAGACTCGAAAGTGTCTGTGTGGTATCCCGTTGAATTACGATCATCTTTTTGTTGAGAAACGGTGAAAGGCTTCTTCTCATTTAGACTTAAGGGTGGCTTTGTATTCAACCAAACTCTGAAACTCAATATAAGTCTGAACGTTCGGAAGAAGTACTTAGCTGACCAGTGTAGCCAAAAAAACAAGTATGCTTTGGGATTATTTCAGTGGCTGAACAATTTGGAAATCTCAAATAAAAAAATAAAAATTGGATCTCATGGGAAGAAATTTCTTAGGTCAAGAACATCTCATTAAGATCTCGCAAAAATAAAAAATGATGAGATTTCTTGGTACAAACCATGAAGGCTGTTACTCGTCAATTCCATGGTGAATTATCTAGAACATATTATTTTTTCACTACCAATTCAGAGATAGGTTTTAGATTTTTGGTTTCACTCAATTCGTGGTAATAACGAATTCGAGATCATAAACACAGATGTTGTGTAACCATAAACTTCAGTGGTAATTTCTGAGAGTCTCAAGAGTTATGTTTATGAAAGTGAAAATAATGGAGAATTGTTTGAGGTGGTTTCGATGATGATTTGTACCTCTGCTATTACGAATGACCAAGCAATCAACTCTTAACTCATGTGAGAAGAGTAAGGTAGCTCAATGACTTATGCGAATGAACAACCTATTTGGAAAGAAACGATTGGTATTATCGATTCATTAAGGCTTCAAACATAGAGTCTCAAAGGCTTTGGACAGCATGCAACAACATGCTTCTAGGGACACTTAACTAGTGCAAAGATTCGTAGCTACATATCTGCCCCATTATTCCGAATTGAGACGAAATAGCACCTTAAAACAAATTATAAAAGCAACATACAAATAAACAAAATATTTTTGGAAATTTTAATTTTCTTAAAAGATAAAACGTAAACAAGAAAGAAAATATTTTTGTATTTTGGATTTTCTTGAAAAAGAAATAAAAACGGATAATTAAAATATTTTTTATTTTGAAATTTTTCTAAAAAAGAAATAAAAACAAAAAATTAAAATATTTTGGGATTTTGTGATTTTTCAGAAAAAGAAATAAAAATAGAAAATTAAAATAATTAAAATACATAGTATACAAAGGATATATGATGTGTCGAATTTCAGATGAACAGTGGGATCCGAGTCACTCCCAGGCCTCGGTCTCATTCGCAGTGTGAACGGACTCTGAATCGCTTTGAGCGTTCGGACCCATTTGCAGTGAATTCTTACTAACTACGAATATGGTTTCGGAACAGATTCATTTTCAATCATTCCTAAGCCTTGAAAAATTCGATTAAAGGCTTGTTCAGGTAAGGCCTTTGTAAAGATATCAGACAATTGATCAGCAGATCTCACAAAGTGAATTTCGACATTGCTATCCTCCACATGATCCTTAATAAAGTGATACCTCAGTGCAATATGTTTAGTCTTTGAATGCTGCACTGGGTTGTGGCAAATGCGAATTGCACTTTCAAAATCGCAATATAAAGGGATTCTCTTCATATTAATTCCATAATCCCTTAGCTAAATTTGGATCCAAATGACTTGCGAGGTGCATGAGGCGGCTGTTATATACTCAGCTTCAATGGTGGATAGGGAGACGCATGTTTGCTTTTTCAATTTCCAACTTATGAGTTTTCCATCAAGAAACGGGCATCCTCCAGTTGTATTTTTGCGGTCAAGACCGCATCCACCAAGATCAGCATCTGAGAATGCTTGCACAAAGAACTTCGAGCTAGAAGGGTACCAAATTCCGAGTGAGGAAGTTCGTTTAAGGTATCAGAATATGTTTTTAACTGCAGTCATGTGGGGTTCATGATGATTTTCTTAAAACCTGGCACAATAGCAAATAGAATACATAATGTTTGGACGACTAGCGGTTAGATACATCAATAAACCTATCATTTTTCGATATAAAGTCATGTCAGCAGTTGGTTTGTCCAAAGACGGTGTTAGCTTCATTCGGAATGCCATTGGAACCTTAACCTTTGAATTCCCCCACCATTCCAAACTTTGCAAGTAAGGTCTTTGTCTAATCCTCCTGATTTATAAATATATCCTCTGGACTCTACCTAATATTCAAACCAAGGAAAAAGTTAACCGGACCCATGAAGCTCATCTCAAACTTAGTTTCCATCAACTTTCAGAACTCAGCAGTTAAACCGGGATTAGATGATCCGAAAATGATATCATCATCGTAAATTTGGACAATCATTAGACGGTCACGATCTTTCTTGCGAAAGAAGGCTAGTTCGATCGATCCTTGTTTAAATTTAGCCTGTTTTAAAAATCGAGTAAGGATTTCACACCATGCTCGTGGAGCTTGCTTCAGACCATACATAGCCTTATCCAAAATGTAGGAGTGGTTTGGATACTTTTCATTAACAAACCCTGGTGGTTTTTACACATAGACTATTTCTTCTAACTCGCCATTTAAGAATGCACACTTCACCCATTTAATACACTTCAAAGTTCTTGTGAGTTGCATATGCTAAGAAGATGAGAACAGACTACAGTCTTGCTATAGGTGCGAAAGTTTCTTCATAGTCAATACCTTCTTCATGGAAATATCCCTTTACAACCAACCAATCCTTGTTCTGAATTGAATGCTCCCCCTGAAGCGGTGTTGGGGTAGAAGTGAAACCCTCCCCCTGAACTGGAGCATTCGTAGCTTGTTGGTGTAGATGGAATCTCAGAGGCCTTCGAACTGGGTTGCTCGTTTTCAAGATTCTTCTCTTTCTGCTATGTACTCTAATTCACACATTGAATCAGCTACAGTCTCCTGTTTGGAACTTTTCCATGTTACTGCTCCTCCATTTAGGGTAAATACACAGCTCGACTAAGAGCAGAAATTATCTTTGTTGGTCTGAAAGCTGGCGTCACTATACCCTGTCACTCTTAAGTCATCACCCCCTCCATGGGTAAGGACCCAGTCCTTAGTCCTTCGCAGGTACTTAAGAATGTTCTTACCTGCCATCCAATGAGCTTTACTAGGATTCCCTTGATAACTGCTAACCATGCTCAAAGCAAAAGCCACATCAGGACGAGTACATGTCATAGCATACATGATCGAGCCAACTGCAGAAGCATATGGTACTCGGCTCATTTCCGCTATCTCGGCATCTATACTCGGACTTTGAGTCTTAATCAGTTTGGTATTACTCTGGATAGGCAGTTCACCTTTCTTAGAATTCTCCATGTTGAAACGTTTCAACACTTTGTCCAAGTAGGTAGTTTGACTAAGTCATATTAGTCTTTTACTCCTATTTCTAATATCCTTATCCTTAGAATGTAAGTAGCTTCCCCAAGGTCCTTCGTAGTGAAACATTTCCCAAGCAACGACTTAACCTCCTGTAAGGTCGGGATGTTGTTTCCTATGAGCACGTATGTCATCCACATACAATACTAGAAAGCTAACTATACTCCCACTAGATTTGACGTATACACAGGACTCATCCTCGCTTCTCGAAAATCCAAACTCTTTTACTTTCTCATCAAAACAAAGATTCCATCTACGAGATGCTTGTTTCAATCCATAAATGGATTTCTCAAGCATACACACTCTATTAGGGTATTTGGCATCGACAAAACCCTCTGACTGATTCATGTAAACATCTTCAGCCAACTTCCCATTATATAATCATGAAACGCAGCTATGGCTAGCATAACCCTTATAGAATTGATTTTGGCCACTGGTGAGAAGGTCTCGTCATAGTCAACTCCAGGAGTTTGAGTAAAGCCCTTCACAACCAATCACGCCTGTAAGTGTGTGCTTTCCAATCCATGTCGGTCTTCTTCTTGAAGATCCACTTGCACCCGACCGTCTTACGACCTGGTACATTGTCAACCAAGTTCCAAACTTGATTGTCATACATGGACTGAATTTTGTTGTCCATCGCCTCTTTCCATTTTGCAGACTCGGGAACTACCATGGCTTCATTGAAGTTAGATGGCTCATCCAAATTTACCAATCTACTATCACTGATAAATGTATCACCTTCTGTAATAATATCAAAACCATAAAACTATGGTGCCATCTTAACTCTACTGTTATGTCTCAGAGGTAAGGACTCGTCAACCGGTTCAACAGGAGTTTCCTCCTTAGGTTGAGCGCTAGTGTTTGAGGTTCCTTCATCACTTAACTCTTAGCTCTTCAAGGTCAATTTGCCTCCCACTGTCCTCTTGGCATATGAGTTCTCTTTCGTGAAAAACCCCTCCTCGCAATGAAGACAACATTGTCACTCGGTCTATAGAAGAGATATCCAAAGGACTTCTGTGGATAGCCGATGAAAATACAACGCTCACTACGAGGTTCAAGCTTGTCATGAGTCTCTCGTCTTACGAAAGCCTCGCAACCCCAAACCTTGATATATGCTAACGAGGGAACCTTCCTTGTCCACATCTCGTGAGGTGTTTTGGTAACCTTCTTAGTTAGGACTAGATTAAGGATACGGGTGGTAGTCTTTAAGGTATACCCCCAGAATGAGATAGGTAACGAAGCTCGAATTGTCATAGAACGAACCTTGTCCAACAAGGTTCGATTGCGCCTCTCAGCCACACCATTAAGCTGTGGTGTCCTAGGTGGCGTCAATTGTGAAACAATTCCACATTCCTTAAGATAGTCGTGGAACTCAATACTAAGGTACTCACAACCTCGATCGGATCGGAGCATCTTTATCTTCCTGCCCAGCTGATTCTCCACTTCTTGTTTAATCTCTCTAAACTTTTCAAAGGTTTCTGACTTGTGCTTGATTAAGTTGACATAACCATATCTAATATAATCATCAGTAAAATTCACATAGAATCGGTTAGCATCCCTTGTGGCAAATATGAAGGGTCCATACACATCGGTTTGTATGAGATCCAAACAAACCCTCACCCCTTTCACATGAACTAGTGAATGGTGACTTGTTCATCTTTCCAATCAAACAAGATTCACATTTGTCATCCAAATTTAAGTCAAATGACTCCAACACACCATCATTTTGGAGTTGGGCTATGCGCATCTTGTTCACATGTCCAAGACGACAATGCCACAAGCATGCTTTATCCAAACCATTGGACGAATCGATATGCAACACATTATTTCCTAAGTTACCAATAACCATCACAGTTTCATACATACCATTACAAGGAAATGCTTCAATATAAAATTTACCATTATAAAAAGCATTAATAGAACCAATTTCATTATTAAATGAAAATCTAAAACCTTGTTTATACAAACCATGAAAAAAAATAATGTTTCTCGCCATATCTGAAGAGTAGCAACAATTATTCAAATCTAATTCTAACCCACTACTAAGCATTAAAGAATAAGCTCCAATATTGGTTACAGGAGACGCTTTCCTATTCCTCATGATTAGGTTCATCTTCCTGTGCTCCACATCCCTACTTCTTTTTAGTCAATGCAAGTCAAAATAAATGTGAAAACCACACCCTGTATCAAGGACCCAAGAATTAGCATGTGATGAGTTATTATACAGAATCATATAAATACCTGCGAAGGTGGGCTTTATCTTCCCATCTTTGATATCCTGCAAGTATTTAGGGCAGCTTCGTTTCCAGTGCCCTTTTTCATGACAATGGAAGCACTCTGCTTCCTTTGGATTGGAAGAGGAGTTAACAATACCACTTTTGGTCCCAATAGAAGAGGATCTGTAACGGGAATTTTCCTTGTGGCTCTTAGAAGGAGCCTTTCTCTTTTTCCCTTTCCCATGTCCAATTGCCTGGACTGGGGCAGCAACAGTAGTATGAGTGGGAACAACATATTTGCCTTTCAAACTACTTTCAGTAGTTCTCATTACGCCTTAAAGTTTGCTTAGAGTGACCTCCTCCTTTTTCATTTGATAAGTCATTCTAAACCGATCATAACAATGAGGTAAAGAATGTAAGATAATGTCAATGGCTAACTCTTCATCGAATTTGACATTCAACTTCAACAAGCGGTCCACAAATCTTTGCATCTTTTACAAATGGGCCATGATAGACTCTCCATCCTTCATTTTTGTTGTTATCATGGAGGAAATGATTTCATACATTTCCTGTTGGACACTTTGATGATACATTTCCATCAAATCTTGGTGCATCTCAAAATGATAGTTGTCCTCATAGGACTTTTGGAGTTCAGCTGTCATAGTGGCAAACATGATACACGACACCTTTGTCGCGTCCTTCTCATGAGCTCTATATTCAATGACCTCTTCAGGAGTGGAAGTTGTTTCATCCACCTCCTTAAGGTCTTTATCAAGGACATATTCCTTGTCCTCATAACGAGTGACCATCCGAAAGTTCTAAATCCATTCATTGAAATTCGATCCATCGAAAATGACCCTCCCACACTAGTTCATGAGGGAGAAAGAGTCGGAGCGGTGGGAGCTAGAAGCGGTGTTGGAAGACATCTGAAAAGAAAGACAAAGCTTTGATTAGATAATAATCCTTAACATAACACCCAAATGAAATATCAAGGCTAGGACCCAACACAATATTTTCCAATTCGGAAGAGGGATGTCGTAATCCAATTGCAAATATTTGAAGGTAGGTAAATGATGATTTACCAATTTCCCCCATGAAAAACGAAAAAGAGTATTAAGTTTTAAATGAATTGAAATTCCTAGATTCTTTTGAGATTCATTGAAATTTTCAATTGCATGTTTAAATCTTGATTGTTCCCTTCAAGTTTGTGACATGGATACCAAGGATCACAAACAAGGTGTGAATAACCATGCAAATGTACTTGGTACTCTTGATGTCATTTATCATCTAATCAATGTTCCGGTAAATCACACACGCTCCATTGATCTATGATAAACATCAAGATACCCTTTTCCACCCTTGTTAGTCCCAAATTAGTGTGTCAGTTAACCACACATGCTCCACTAATGACTTGGCAAGGTGCAAAGTGCAATTTCATGGAATAGCACCATTTTCACATTTTTCCTAAAGTAACTAAAATTGGGAATCTATAAAAGTTTAGTTACTTTATAATATCATTATACTTATTAATGAGGATTAATGTCCTATCCTACTCGTTTGGCTAACGACCCTCCACTAGTCAAGGGAGCGGTGGGTGAGAGTGGGCACCCATTCAATCGTCATTTTATAGGCAATTTCCTTATACCCCCTTATAGACTAACGGTAAGACTAATTTGTCTTATACATATATATAAGTATTAATCTTTTAATATTATAATAGTATAAGGGTTGAATTTTAAACTTTTAAAACCTAGGGTTTAGAATTAAAGTTTCATGAATGAGACTTTTAAAGTTCCAAAACTTGAGGGCAAGTTTTGTAACTCTTCAAAACCTTTTGAGTTCCATAACTTATGGAGTTAATGTTTAATGAGTGAGACTTTTCATATTCCATAACTTGAGGCCAGCTTATGAAACTCTTCAAGAAACATTTAGATCAAAATTTTAAACTAATACAATTATCATATAATTTATCATTTACCAATTTGACCTAATTTAACTTATATAGCAAGATGATTCAAATTCTACAAATAATTAGTTTTTCACAAAATCATGTAATTATCTTAAAATTTGACAAGATAAACACAATTTAAATTTTACAAATAATTAGTTTATCATATAATATAGTAATTATCTTAAATTTTGACAATTATCTTTTAATTAAGACGAGGATAATTATTTTCATAACATAAAATTGAATATTGATCAACAAAGAAATTTATAGTAGTTATCCAAATCCAAATTAAGCCAAGAAATCTGAAATCTGTCATCAGACCCGTCACCACGTCGTGGCATGCATTGCCACGTCATGGAAATCATGCAGAATCAAATTTGACAGGTTTTCTAGCTTTGAAAATAATACAATTGCATCAATATAACAGAAAACACCTTAGGCTCTAATACCACTGATGGGTTTTAAGTACTATAACACTCCTATGGTGCACATACAGCCCTAGTTTCTTTGGATCTATTTTTTTCTCTAATTATACATGCAATTTTAATTTTTCCAAAGCATGAAGCTTAACTAGCATACAACTTGATATTTGAATCATAAAAACTAGTTAGAAGATTACCTCTTGTTGTAGCTTGATGAATCTGGCCTTTCAAGAGCTTAACACCCAAGTGTGATGCCTCAAATGTTTCACAAAACACCACCAATAATTGGAGGATTATGAGAGAGAGGTTGGAACACCAAAATCGGCTATATGCTTCTTAGAACACTTGTGTGTCCGATTATAGCTAAGGGGTTACATATATATAGTGTAGAATTCCAAGAGTCTCATGTAAACCCTAATTCTAACACTTAGGCTTATGATCCATAACTCATACGAACTAACTCTTCATGGAATCTCACATAAACTTAGCCCATCAAGGATCAATAGCCCAAACCATATGTATCACTAATTTACAGTCCCCATTAATTTAGTTAGTCTCTGTTGATCACTAAATTAATTCCAAATTAATTCTTGATCAATACTAATTAAATAATATGATTTCTCAATTAATATATTATACTTATAATATATCAATAAATCACAAATAACCTCTTTCTCAAATACCCATCTATCAAATTGTTCTGGTGAATGCAACCCAAAATGGACCATGCTACTATCGGGTCAAGTACATATCAATTATACTTATGGGCTTAGACACTTAATCCAACAGTTATTAGGACTCAAATTTTTGGTTTGGACTTAGGGTTTAAGCATTAAGTGCTTAATGGCAAAAGTGGGATTAAGAGGGAAGTACGCTGGGCTAATCGATGCGCAATCGCGCGAGTTCATCTCATCGAAGATTACTCATAGAGTTTTTGAATGGACATTAGTGCTCTTTCATTCATCCAAGGAAGGGATTTTGGGAGCTCTCGATAGTAGTCTCGGAGCCTTTTGAGCTAGAATTGTCGCGGGGCAGTTAGGGCTCATCTGGAGCCCAAAGCCTATGGATCCCTAGAATCCTTCAGGAAGGAGGATCCTACTGTTAGTTCCTATCATTGGGATTGGAAGGGAGTGTTACACCATATCCTCAGGATGGTCGAGGTAACTCAAGAGGAGGTGGTTAGGATTCCTTCAGATGTTTGCAGGTATGTTATCTTCTGCCACTTCAAGTGGATATCGGGACTTTGTATCGCTTTGGAATTTTGATTGAGTTTGAATAAGTTAGTTCCCGTGTCGGTTCTCTGCTATTGTTTGAGTTATCAAGGATTGTCATATGTCATTCTACACGTCGAGGTGTCTTTGAGGAATCTTCAGATGGACATATCTTGTAGACTGGGTCCCACGTGTACCGTTATTGTTCTGTGTCTTTGTCGGAATCTGTTCAGGAGTATTGCCCAGAGGATCTTTGGTCAGGAGTTAGTGGGATAGTTCTCCAGTTAAGTAAGGGTTCAGTGGTTCTGTCATCTGTTCGGGTATAATCGACATCTGCCTATGGAAGAACTTTGTAGTTCAAGGAGCTACCGTTGCTAGGAAAGGAATGGTAGCATGAAGATGGTGGTGTCAGTTGTGTGAGTTGTTTGTTCATTAGATGTGTCAAGGGAAATCGTACATTCTCATGGACTATTGGTTAGAGTTCAATGATTCGTTGAGGATAGAAATTAGAGTAGAGGTTCGTTTGTACCTGGAAAGAGTTATGGTTCTTAGTCGTCAACATAAGAACTCAAGGAATTGGAACGGTATCATGGAAGGTGATTTGGATTATCGGACTGGCTAAGGTCTCAATAGTATTCTTCTGGATCAGGATTTGGGTAATCATTGAGATTGGCTTATGATGGAGCACTAGTTGTTAAAAGCTAGTTGTCATTGGGTCGATCGTTGTAAGGTAAAAAGGATTGGGAATCGTTCAATTCTCGTGTGCGTTGGTAATTTAGTCGATTCAAAGTGGGTGAGAATCATTCAGGTATTCAGGAGCAGGAGCAGTTATGACACTAGGATGAGTTTCGCATCCCCGTCAAGGAGGAGGACAGCCCAAGTGGTTTTTTGGTTTGAGGGTTACGTGATTTGGGAGTTCAGTAAAACTCCCTAACTTGTGAATCACGTCTTCTTGGTGCTTGATAGCAGACTTTGGGGAATCAGGTTGGGGTTCCAGTCATGAATTGATTTCAGTTGTGTGTTCGGTTAAGTGCGTTCTCGACTCTATGTACGTTTCAAATTAATAAATAAAGGGTAAGGCATTAGGTTGCAGTTATGTTAAGGCAAAATTGTTGTAAGACTATAGGGAGTCGTAGCATTCAATAGTGGATCTCATGAACCGGGTGTGTAGGCCCATTTTGGATCGATCGGTGATCCTTTTCATTGATGACATTTTGGTATATTCGAAGACTAGGGAACAACATGAGGAGCATCTCCGGAAGATTCTTGGGGTGTTGAGGATGGAGAGGATTTATGCCAAATTCTCCAAGTGCGATTTCTTGTTACGAGAGATCCAATTATTAGGACATCTCATCAATCAGAATGGTATTTTGGCTAACCCAACCAAAAGTGATTTAGTAATGCAGTGGGAGGCGCCGAGATGCCTATCCGATATTAGGAGTTTGCTTGGCCTGATAGGTTATTATCAGAGATTTATCGGGGATTTCTCCAAGATTATTGTTCCTCTCACCAAGCTGACAGGAAGGATTTTGTTTTTATTTGGGGGCCTGAGCAGCAGGCATCATTTGAGACTTTCCACCAGACATTGTGTGAGGCTCCGGTGCTAGCCCTCCCGAAGGGGGTGGAGGACTTCGTTGTTTATTGTGATGCATCGATATCAGGATTAGGTGTTGTGTTAATGCAGAGAGGGCATGTGATCATATATGTGTCAAGGCAGTTGTAGCCTCATGAGATGAGGTATCCCACCCATGATTTGGAGTTGGGGGCGGCGGTATTCGCCCTCAAGATTTGGTGCCATTATCTCTTTGGTGTTCGTTGTACCATTTACACAAACCATAAGAGCTTGAGCTACCTTATGTGTAACATCTTGTTCCGAATTGTTCCTATTTTGAATTGAAGATCAAAGGATGAAGTGCGATCAAGCTACGGATACCTGAGGGGTTGGGTTTTGGACCCAATTATAGTTCAGTAATGTACCTTAGATTGCTCAGGTATTCAGTTTGAGTTTTTGGATCAAAGGGTATTTCGGTAATTCATCAGCTCAGACTATTATGGAAAATGGATTTTAGTTCGGGATATGTTATGGCAGGCAAGAATTGATAATAGCGTTGATCGTCTCGATACCTTTCTATGGATATATAAATGGTGGGAATAGGAGTTGTATCGAGTGAGTTATGGTCTTCGGGAGAATTAGGGTCTTGGGAAAAGTCGTAGTATGCGGGGCGTACCAAGGTGGTAAGTAAGGTGTACTAAAGAGAAGGAACTACACGGGGCGTAGCTAGGAGGAACACATAGCGTATATGCAAGGTTAGGTCGGGGAGCACGGCCTCGTACACGGTGCGTACAAGAAGGTAAGTTGGGCGTACGAGGGTTAGATTGAAAACCCTAATCTTAGGGTTTTACCCTATATAAGCAAAATGTTAAGCCTCCCTCTTCATTCTAAGACAACCCTCACCCTCTAAAACCCTAGAAATCGTCCTTAATCACTCATGGTGGCATTTTGAGCTTATGGAGTCCATTTTTCGAGTGTGTGGTCCATTTTCAAGAAGGTGGAGTTTGATGCAAAGATGAGGATGAAGGAGAAGCTTATGGATCTGACTTTTGTGACTCATTTATAGATTGATGAAGGTATAAAGCTTTAAACTTGATCATTGATGTCTTATATCTTCCATTTATGGGTTTTGATTCATTTTGGTCCCAAGTATGAGATCTAGTGGTCTTGATTTCATTCCCGGAGCTTTGAGTTACCCCTCTTAGTGTTTATGAGGTTCAAGATCCATAAAGTTGGCATCTTTAGATTTTAACACCATCTATGTTGGAGTTTGAGCCATTTCCTTGAAATTAGAATGCTATCTTGTCTTTTTGGGGCATGCAAAGTCACCAAGTCAGTGACTTTATGGTTTTAGATGTTATTGGGACTTAGATCTGTGGTTTGGACTTAGGGTTTAAGCATTAAGTGCTTAATGGAAAAGTAGGATTAAGAGGGAAGTGTGTTGGGCCTATAAGCCAATACGCACAATGTACAAGTAGTTAAGAAAGTACGTGCATCGTAAATCTGAGTACGCCCAACATACTCAGTCATATTGGACTTCGCGTTTGTAGGCCTCGGGTTGGGACATTTCTTAGACTAAGTTGTTGTGGGCCTTCATGGGACAATTAGGAATAGGTTTATAGACCAAGAAAAATTGGGCTTTAGGATAAGGCCCATTGTAAAGGATTGGTCCCAATTTGTAAAATTAGGCCATAATTGGGCCTTGATGATTAAGAGATATTTGATTATCGGAATGCCATGTGTTTGGACTAGAATAAATGGTTGGTCCTTAAGGTAAGACCATGAAGAGGTTTGGACCAAATTTGGAAAATTAGTCCATATGTTGGTCCTTGGTTGATTATTTGGCTTTTGGGAGTTCAATGTGTGAGTTTGGCCCTTGTTTTTGAACCAAGCTAGGGTAGGGGTAAAATGGTCCTTTTACCCCAAGTGTGGATTTATGGTTATGCATTAAAACCCAAATGGTTAATTGGGTGTTGTTTTGATATAGACATTTCGGGAGTCTATCAACCAGCAGCTAGAGTTTTATCTGCGGGACTTCCGCAGTGTGAGCTGAGTCTCCTCACCATACCAATGGGTCGAAGGCACAAAGGCTGGCCCATTCAGTTAGTTATGATGATTATTATGGAATCATTAATTATATGCCTACTATGTATGTGATGTGTGGTATGCTAGTTGTTTATGTGATATGTGATATCCTATTTGTCTTTGTGATACTTGGAAGACCCTAGGGGGAGCCCGTGGCACTTGGATATCAGACCATGTGGGGGAGCTCATGGCATTCCAGGTAAAAACCATGGGGATAGCCCATGGCACTTGGATATCAAACCATGTGGGGTAGCCCATGGCATTCCAAGTAAGACCATAACGGAGCCCATGGCACATAGGTATAAGACCCTGGGGGAGCCCACGGCATCCTAGAGTAAGACCCTGGAGAGAGTCCACGGCATCCTTATATGTTTATATGCGTGGCTTATGTGATTGATATGGTTTATTTGGTTATGTGGATTATGTGGGGTATGTTATGGGGAACTCACTAAGCTTCGTGCTTACAGTTTTGTTTATGGTTTCAGGTATCATTGGTTTGGAAATGAAGGGCTCGGCTTGATCACAACGCACACACCCGTGTTTTCCGCATTATGTGATTTTGGGATGTAACTCTGATAAATGTTTTAATTAAGCAATGCTTTTGAATGATTAGATTAAGTAACATTGTGTTTCACTATAATGAGAAATGAAATGTTTACTGTGGATTTTTGGGTCATTACATTATGGATCAACCCAACCTAAATATGAAGAAAAGGAGGTGGTTGGATGTAGTTAAGGACTATGGTTGTGAAATCTTGTATCATCCAGGCAAGGCTAATGTAGTAGCCGATGCCCTGAGTCGCAGAGCAGTGAGTGCACCGATATGAGACGTATGTATGAGGATGACAGTGATGACTCCAATTTTATATGTCATCAGGGTGGCCCAAACGGTGGCCATAAAAGCAGAAAACCACAAAAGGAAGTGGGTGATCAGGAAAGTTTCAACATTTAAGACAGATAGTAGGAGGTTATGAGTCTTCATGGGCAAGTATGGGTGCCATATACGGGTGTAGCTTGACGGATTTTGATGGAGGATGCCCATAAGTCGAGGTTTTATATCCACCCGGGGGCCATAAAGATGTATCTAGATCTAAAGCATAATTATTGGTGGCCCTACATGAAGAGAGATGTCGCATGGTTTGTAGAAATATGTCTGACCTGTCGCAAGGTCATGATAGAGCACCAATGCCCTCATGGCAATTTTTAGCCTATGGAGGTTCCCCTATGGAAGTGGGAACGAATTTCTATGGATTTCATTACCTAGTTACCAAGGATTGCAAGGGGTGTGGACACTATATGGGTGATAGTAGAAAAGTTGACAAAGAGTGCTCACTTCTTAGCTATAAGTGAGAACTCTTCAGTGGAAAACTTGGCAGAGATCTGTGTTCGAGAGTTGGTGGCTCGGCACGGGGTGCTGACATCTATTGTGTCTGAACGTGATGTGCGCTTTACTTCCAGATTTTAGAAGAGATTTCATGAGGAGTTGGGTACCCTGTTGGATTAATGTCTAAGTCCATAACTATATTTGGTAAGACTTGACCCGACCCGGCATGGTCCATTTGGGTTGCATACCATCATGCACTTGAATGAGAGAAATAAGACACTTATGGTTATTAATATATTATAAGTTCTAGTATATTAATAATAAGAATAATAAGATTATTTAATTAGTATTGATCAAGAATTAATCTAGGATTAATTAAGTGATCAAAAGAAGACTAATTAAATATATGGGTTGATTGTGTAAATCATCCATACTTGTATAGTGGGCTAATGCTCCATGGATAATCAAGTTGGGCTAAAACCCATAGGATGGTCCATGGATGCTCCATGGTGTATTTGTACCCATGGATCCAAGGAAATGGAAAGCCATGACAATTAAGAGTTTACTCTAATTGTGTAACTATATAAGCATCTTATTATTGAGGAAAAATCGGCCACTAGAGATAGTGAAGAAAGGGCTAGCCGATTTTGAAGAGTGTAGAATTCTCTCAAGTCATTCCAAGTGTTTTGATGATTGTGATTCCATTTGAGGTGTCACACTTGGGGCACTAGGCACTCAAGCTTCATGAAGACTTTCTACATCAAAGAGGTATGTATTCTATCTTGCTATAGTTATTGTTTTGTATGCTAGATTAGGATAATACCTTGGAAGTTCTTATTTGCATGTATAATAGAGAAAACATAGATCCAAGGTATTTAGGGTTGCATGTACACTTAGGAGTGTTAGAATGCTCAAAACCCAACAGTGGTATCAGAGCCTAGGCTTGCTTTCTCTTATACTTGATGCAAATTGCTGAAAAATGCTGAAAAACTCGATTTTCTGGCTTTCTGGGCACTGTACTCGCCGATTCCACTGATGAACTCGTCGAGTACATGAGTAAAATCATCCTACTCGCCGAGTAGGTTGATGCCACTCGCCGAGTAGGAGCCCCAGACAGCATATATTCGAGGTTTTTGGCTAGAAATGGACTGGGAACATTACCCTAAGTTGTTTTTGAACTTATAAACTTATTTTTGGTGTGGTAATGTTCATGCTAATCCATTTTCAAAGATAATTGTCAATAGATTCATGTTTTGTATTAGTTTAAGGTTTAGACTAATTACATGAAAAAGTTTGATTTGAATTATCTTGTTCTTATGAGTTGCTTAGATTAATAGAAATGTTGAGTGAAATAGTTGTTTTCAATCCATTTTAATCTAAGAGTTGAGTATAAAATGTGTTTGTGTAACTTGTCCTCAAGTTACATGAAGAGTCACATTAAAGACTCATAAAATTCATAAAAGTTGGCAATGGTTACAAAATGAAGAGTCTTGTGTCATTGAATAACTTTTTATGACTCCATAACTTGTCCTCAAGTTATGGAAGTTCAAGAGTCACTTCATTAAAGAAAAATATGTAACCATAATTAAATCCATAAGTTATAAAATAAAGAAAAAGTTAGTTCTTTTATTAGTTTAAAGTCTTCCATAACTTGTCCTCAAGTTATGGAACTTGAAGAGTTTTTGGATTAAAACTACTTTAAACACATAAGTTATGGAATTAATTAGTTTTGAATAGTTTCAAAACTTGCCCTCAAGTTTTGGAATTTGAAAAGTTTTCAAGTATGAATACTTTAATTCCAAGTTAGCCCTTAGAATTTTAAAAGTTAAAATTCAACCCTTATACTTTATAATATTATAAGTTAATAATATATATATATATATGTATAAGAGTAAAGTCAGTCTTACCGCTAGTACGCCTCATTCACGAAGCCGGTCTATAAGGTGGGTATAAGGTTGTTGCCTATAAAATGGCAACTTAATGGGTGTCCACTCTCACCCACCGCTTGCTTGACTGGTGGAGGGTCGTTAGCCGAACGGGTTTGACAGGACTAGAATTCTCCCTTCATTAAAAGTATTAATGATAATACTAAGTAACTAAACTCTTAATAATACCCAATCTTAGTTACTTAGAAAAAATGTGAATAAGGTGCTAATCCATGAAATTACACTTTGCACTTTGTTTAAGTCGTTAGTGGAGCGTGTGTGGTTAACCGGCACACTAACTTGGACATAACAAGGTAGGTAAAGGGTGACTTAATATTTATCATAGTATCGATGGAGCGTGTGTGGTTAACCGGCACATCGATTGAGGGGTAATTTATTAAGGGTACCAAGTGATTTGCATGGTGACTTCACACCTTGTTTTGTGATCCTCGGCATCCCAGTCACAAAACCTGAAGGGCACACTCGAGATTGAAACATGCCATTGAACAGTTCAATGAATCTCAAAGTTCTAGGAGTTTCAAATCCAATTAAAACCTAATTATACATTTCGTTTATCTTGGTGGAAATTGGTGAATCGTCATTCACCTACCTTCAAATATTTTATAGCTTGGATTACGGCATACCTCTTCTAAGTTATAAAATAGTTTGTTGGGTCCTAGCCTTAATATTTCATGTTGGGTGTCATATTAAGGACTTAAGATCAACTATCTTGAATATCTCCCAAAACATGTCTGGTTTAGATATTTATGATCTTCCCAAATCTCTTGAAACAAGCTTTCCTAATGAAGATGATGTCCCATGGATATCATACTTCTTTCTCCTCCTCGAATTATTCCCCCTAACCCACAAGCTCTTGAAAAGTTTAAGGTCACTCAGGCCCTATTGGCAAGGCAAGGTCTAGGTGTGGTCACATCTTGGAGATGTAGTCACATATTGACAAGACGGGAGAGTTGGGTGTCAAAGTCTTGAGAAAGTTGGTGGTTCAATCACTTTCTAAGTCACATAGTGAGTTCCTTTGGGACACCTATGAAACAGACTATGACAAGACCCTTAATGATCTTATCTATTTGCTAAGATCAACTTCCTAAAACTTTATGGACATTGACAATGATGACATTGGATATCCAGTAAAGCATTCTCTTCCCAATGGAAAGGGATCGGCCATAGTCAACTCGGTTGACCAAATGGTAAAGAGAAAAGCTAAGTCTGTGATAGTCTCGTGTACCATTATCAAAGGGTCCATATGTTTATATTCCCAAAGGAAGGGGCATTGGTTGCGAAGCTGCCAAAATTTACCTAAGGATGTTAAAGTCAATAAGTTTGACTCTACTTCAGGTAAAGTCCACTATCTAACTCTGTTAAGTTTCTATTCTGAGATTCTTGATACATGATGTGACTGGGTCACATGGTGATGTTTTAAGAATCAAAGGAAAAAAAGTGAAGAAACTTAAAGAAAGAATATGTTGAATCTGATGGCGTAGATGGATTTCTATCGCATAGTTTGAAGATCGGATTCTTGAGCTACTTCTGAGGAGTTATGAGATATCGCTTAGGAATAGATAACAACAAGTTTTCATATGGATTGTAAGGATAAGTTTTTTCCGCAAAGTTTTAAAATAAAAGAAAATTTTTTGATTTTATTTATTTTAAAATATCCTTACAATGGCATTGGAGGAAAAATTGTTGCTTATATAATTCCGTTAAGAGCAAGAGTGGAAATATGAAATTGATTCTTTCATTTGTGGTAATGTCTAAATTTACCAAATAAGGAAAGATTCTCATCATCCAAGTTTCAATTGGACCGGAACTTGGAATCATGCAAGTTGTATAGCATGATGAATGAGAACTTTCAAGTTTTGGAAAATTAAGACTAATTACTTGTTCACATGGATGTGTGAATCAAGTAAAGGACTAAGGGATCGAGTACACATTCTTGTGCACTGGTCAAGTCCACCACAAAAAGATTGATAAAACTATTCGTCATAGTTTACTAAAGCACAGTAAATATGATTATACTTACAAGCTTAAGTGTAATTCTGCGACATTGGAAAAAGGTTCCAATGTATGGCAGAGCGAATAAGAAGAATCAATTTAGGCAGAAGGATAAAAGTTTCTCAAATCTGAAAAGATGGGAGAGTACTTTAGTATCAGTTTTTGTGATCATCTTAATGATTAAGAAACCATAGCACAATTAGTTCTCTAAGGAAATCTTAGTGCATTCTTATGACTAAGAAGAGGGATCTTGAATTGTTGAAGTGGTTAAATCAAGAAGATGAGTCATACTTCGTTCCAATACAAGTCTTAGAGTCATACTCCAAGATTGTAATTTGAGTGACATGTCTTAAAGAAGGTTTAAAACACTTGTCAAATGTAAGAGTAAAAGTTTTCTACTCTTGTACATTTGAAATTGGTAAGTTGTGATGTTTTGGATAAAACAAAGACCAACTAAGGCCAATTGTGTGAAGTGTTTGTCTTGATTAGAATCCACACTATCTCTTGGATATTTGACAAGGGAGTCTTATAGGTCAAGAGGACAGTGGGAGTCTTAAAGGTCTTGAAAGTCTCAAGAACTAATCAAGAATAAAACCTGAAGTTCTTCACTAGCACACGACTTGAGGTTTATAACCTATCGTGTTGACTTATTCTGTGCCCATTCCAGTTAAAGTTGGCTTTGCATATGAGTTCTTAGAGTTCTCAATTAGTTGCATAACAACTTGGAAGCAATGGCAGGCCCTTGAGCTGCCAGGTGGCAAGAAATTAAGATTGAGTTCAGTCCATATGAGTTTGGATTTGTCATTATCCTTGTCTTGTGACTATGATTTTGACAATTCACATGGATAAGAACACATACACCAGTAAATCTAAGTGTCATAAGGTTTCTCTCCGATTCATGAAAATGATGGTGAGGAGACACTTTCACTAAGTAGATTTTAGCTAGATAGCAATTGTGATATTTGCATTCTCAAAGTCGTTAGTGGAGCGCATGTGGTTAACCGGCACACTAACATGGACTTGTGAGAAGTGGCAAAAAGGTCTAAACATTATGATTACGGCATCCCCCTTCATAATTGTTTAGATACACAAGTGTGCTATCTAAGGGAAGGTGTATGATTTTGATAAAGTCTTATCAAAACAATCTAGTATCAGAAATCTGAACTTTGGTAAGAAAGTCAATAAAGTATTGATTTCTAGAAGTCCAGCTGATTTCTGGGTACATGTCAAAGCTAATGGGAGCATAAGTGATATGCTAATAATCATCATGTTAGTGGGAGCATGATAATTATGATAAGTATTGCAAGTTAGCAATGTTAATTATAGAAAACAAAAGTTTCAATTGGGAAAAAGTTGTTTTGCTATAATTAAGGGAGAGGAAATTATACTTCATCTCAAATCTATAAGCTTAGATCATGAGGTTTTAATCATTTAGTCAAGGATATATATATGAATTTCATGTTGGAATGACTCAACATAAGGAAATTCTGTATATGAGTCCATTATTTGCGTTCTAAAATTCGATTATGATTACGGCATCCCTTTTCATAATCTGAATTATGAGAACTTGGCAAATTGAAATGGAAATATTATAGCAAAAGACTGGTTTAGTCTTTATGTGAGACATCATGAATCGTGTCCCATATGCTTCGGATATAGGATCGATTACATGTGCTATATTCATCCGTTCTAAAATTTTCCAAATGCCTGGGGCATTAAGAAGGGAAAAGGTTTAGAACTGGATATGACTAAAAGGATTAAACAATTGTCGAGGACAATCTAAGGTTTACCAAAGATTGGTTACTCAAGGACAATTGGAAGTATAGTGATAATTCTGGAAGGACCATATTGACATAGTCTGTAAGGAGGCAACTCTTGTTCAGAAGTGATGATCAAAATGGAATCTGGAAATGTTTCAAAGTTAGGATTTTCAATCTGTGTAAGATTAAGGAAACTTAGTGCAAGAAGGATGTTTCCAAGAAGTTGATCTCCTTTGGAATGCTCTGTAATGTTTGTTGTCAAGTCTTTATGACTTTGTGCATAATCATTACAAGAGGATCAATGCATATAAGTTTAGAATCTAACAGATTTCAGTAAATGGCATGAATTTGGAATTCTTGCATTTGCAGTAAGGATTTGGGAGTGTGAAAAGAGAATCATTGAAGTTATGTTCAATTGATCTAGTTCACAAAGTAAAGATCATAGACAAACATAGTATGCATACTTGGTGTATGGCATGACTAGTGTTTAAGAAAACATAGTGTACATGCTTGGAGCATGGGACAACTATTGTTTTAAATTCAAGAATAAAGTTGATAGCTGAAACAGTATACAATGAATAATGTGTAATCATATGGTGATAAATAAAAGGTGTTTTATTTATGTTCAAAGGGTTGATACCATATTGGATTCTATTATTATTGTGTTTCACTTTGCATGTTTTGACTTCCCGAATAAACTGGGTTATTCTTCCGGAATGACTAAGTTATTCAAACCATCCACAGTCGGTCATATGTTGGAAGTAGATATGAATTAAGACTGTCATGAAGGGTTGCAGAGGTCTAAGGTGTTGGACAAGGCTACAGCAATCATGAGTGCTCATAAGTTCTGAGTATTGGATTCAACCCGCGCTCGTTGGAATCACTTCATGGATTTTATCACGAGTGATCATGAGACGATAATATCTTATATTCTTCAAACCTAGAGATATGAGTTGTTACTATGAGTTGATAGTACATTGATTGCACGAAACCGCATTTGGTAACTCTGTGCTATAAAACGTGCCTTTGTGTATGATTCAACAAGTAGTAGAACAAGCCATATGAGTCGAAGTTTATCCATTCCTTTTACCTTCGGGATAAAAGCGATATCTGTGGGCCCCTCGATGATTTGATGATGACAAATGGAAGTGCTCGGCCGGGCCAGGACTGATTTGATTTGTTCAATTAGTCAGTTGTCATAAATCGGAAATCGGGAAACAACAAATGGACAGAGAGAATGATTATAATCCATGTCTCAGTCCATATGATATCTAGAATGGAGGAATATATGATCCCTTATCTAATGGACAAGTCACTGACAAAGGTCAGAGTTCATCTACAAGGTCAGAGTTCGACAGAAGCTTTTGAGAGCTACGATTGCCGGTTGGTTCCTGAAGTCATACGCAATAATAGTTTTAGACTTATCCAAGTGGGAGACTGTTGGATTAATGTCTAAGTCCATAACTATATTTGGTAAGACTTGACCCGACCCGGCATGGTCCATTTGGGTTGCATACCATCATGCACTTGAATGAGAGAAATAAGACACTTATGGTTATTAATATATTATAAGTTCTAGTATATTAATAATAAGAATAATAAGATTATTTAATTAGTATTGATCAAGAATTAATCTAGGATTAATTAAGTGATCAAAAGAAGACTAATTAAATATATGGGTTGATTGTGTAAATCATCCATACTTGTATAGTGGGCTAATGCTCCATGGATAATCAAGTTGGGCTAAAACCCATAGGATGGCCCATGGATGCTCCATGGTGTATTTGTACCCATGGATCCAAGGAAATGGAAAGCCATGACAATTAAGAGTTTACCCTAATTGTGTAACTATATAAGCATCTTATTATTGAGGAAAAATCGGCCACTAGAGATAGTGAAGAAAGGGCTAGCCGATTTTGAAGAGTGTAGAATTCTCTCAAGTCATTCCAAGTGTTTTGATGATTGTGATTCCATTTGAGGTGTCACACTTGGGGCACTAGGCACTCAAGCTTCATGAAGACTTTCTACATCAAAGAGGTATGTATTCTATCTTGCTATAGTTATTGTTTTGTATGCTAGATTAGGATAATACCTTGGAAGTTCTTATTTGCATGTATAATAGAGAAAACATAGATCCAAGGTATTTAGGGTTGCATGTACACTTAGGAGTGTTAGAATGCTCAAAACCCAACATACCCAACTACATTTTAGCATCGCATCTCATCCGCAAACGGACAGGAAAAGCGAGCGGACGATTCAGACGTTCAAGGATATGCTTCGATCTTGTGTTATTGATTTAGGTGGGAGTTGGGACTCCTACCTTCCTTTGGTTGAGTTTTCTTAAAATAACGGCCACCACTCCAACATTAGGATGCCTCCCTTTGAGCTTTTATATAGGAGGAGTTGTCGGACTCCTATCTATTGGGGGAGGTTGGACAAAGGGTTATGGGGAGCACTGAGATAGTGCTGAAGATGACAGAGCATATCCAGCAGGTCAGAAAGAGATTGCTGACGGCCCAGAGTCTTCAAAAAAGTTATCCTGACTGACGACATTCTGAGTTAGAATTTCAGGTCGGTGACTTTGTTCTCCTGAAGGTATCACCATGGAAGGGTGTGATTTGATTCAGGAAGCGAGGAAAGTTGGGACCCATATTCATTGGTCCTTTAAGACGGTTGCTCGAGTGGGAAATGTATCTTATCGATTAGAGCTGCCTGAAGAACTGAGTCAGATTCATGACACCTTCCATGTATCACAGCTAAGGAAGTGTGTAGCCGACGAGACAGTAGTGGTCCCTTTAGAGGACATTCAGGTTGATGATCTACTGAACTATATTGATAGGCCATTGATGATCTTGGATAGGAGAGTAAAGACCTTGAGGAACAAGGCAGTGAACTTGGTCAAAGTTCAGTGGTAGCACTGTAGAGGCTCGGAGTGTACTTGGGAGCCGGAGTCTGAGATGCATGAGCAGTATCCAAAGTTGTTTCCGGAGGATGACTTCGAGGGCGAATTCTGATTCTAGTGGGGGAGAATTGTAACACCCCCAAAAAGCCTTTTATATATATGTCAAGTATGATTCTAATAGCTTCTTGTGTCCCTATTTAAAGAACATGATGGCCTCATTTCTAGCCACCATTATCAGCTTCCAACCTACTCCAAACCCTAATCTCGTTCCTCTAGATTGTATGAGTGTTTATGACTCGTTTGAGTGTTCTTGTGAAGCTTTTGGTGGAGAAGGAACCTTGAAGGAGGGATAGCCTGTGCTTCTAGCTCTTGGATCTGAGTTCTACTTCAGTTGGTGCATCTTCCAGAGGTATCAAGTTCAAAACTTGTTGTAAATCCCTTAACTAGGATCTTCTCAAGGTACCAATGCAATATTTTGATTAATGTGGAATCTTAATCAAACAATGATACGAAACAATATATCAAGAACACATTTCAAATGAATGCACACAATTCTACTGTTCAATTGTCAAGTACATCCAATCTCCTTTCAGCGAGAGTCACTAATATACTCCAAAAAATGCATTCATTTAGAATAGCTATACATAGAACATATGTATACTAAACCAATAACCTAAAGCCCAAACATAACAAGCCCACCGAAAACATTAAGCCCACTAGTAATTTCTTTCCAAAACCAAAACACATATTAGATACAAAAACAAAGAAAAAACGACAAAATATAGTCCAAAAATCTCCCCCTTTGTTTAGTGCTTTCTGTTCTCTTCAAGGCTTCTCTACGAGATGCACGTCTACCAAGTCAAATGCCCCTACCAACAACTTCTTGTCAATTATGGTCGCTACCATTCCGGTGAAGGCTTTTGCGACTGCTTCATCCAATTCATTCTCAACAATTATTTGAAATTTTGACAAAGTTCGGATATCACGTTCACAAAACCTCAACAAGTCTTTGGGATCAACAATGTGATATTGGTTTTTCTTCAGCTTGATCACCACTGATGCAGTAGCCTCATCATAAACCCAGAATTGCATTGAGTCCAAAGTGCCTTCTGGTAAACGTTTGGGAAGCGGAATCCTTTTAGCTTGCTTTGTAGGCGGCCGCATGACATTCACCATGGTTTTGTAAGTGCAAGGATCAATGACATCCTTGGCATTTTCGTAAATGATGAAGCAATCTTCAAGCCTTCAAAGTTATTTTTAGCTTTATCCTCAAGAAAACTCTTAAAAGATCAGGCCATGGGATCATTGGTTGGATTGTGGAAAGGTGTGCGGATGATTCAGAAAGATCAAATTTTGTCCAAGATAAGAAGTCGACTTTCTTATCATAATATTCAATCCGTCCGCTCTTTTGCTCTACGATCCACATTTTCTTATCAGCATCATATCCTAACATCAAAATGCCAGAGCGGTCCCTATATTTATCTGTAAATTTCTTCCTAGTTTCCCTGAAAAACATCTCAGGGTGATCACCTAGAGCATTTTGGTATGAATGCTTCATCACTAGCATCTTCCCTTTCAGCTGTTCAACCCTGATTTGTTTCTCTCTTCTTTCTTGATCAGAAGAAGGACCAGAAGATAAAAATGTGTCAAGATTAGCATCCAAAGCAGGTGTTATAACGCTTTCACTAGTAGGTTGAGAAGTTGGATTGGCTGGACCAAAACTAGAAGCATAAATCTTTTCTTCTTCAGCGCTTACAGGTTGAAAATCATCACCAAACGTTTGATGTAAGCGTTGTTTCATGTCAAAGAATAATGCAATTAGACTACCAAGATTTTATTGAAGTTCTGAAATCTTTGCATCTTTAATGGATTTCTTCTTTTCAAGCTCACTGATTCTAATATCCTGTTTTCCAATAATCAAATCCTTTTCAGTTGAGCTTTGTTCCAAATCAAAAACTTTGTTTTGAAGCAGATCGGCATCCACAAATTCAGACTCAGGCAGCTTGCTTTTGCCTTTTGAAATGTCCAGCTCAGGGGCTTCAAAGGAGCTTCCAGAAGCTTGTGCCCCTTCTGAAGGTAAGACTTTTTGCTCAACAATAGGGCTTTCAAAATCCTAATCCATAGGAGTGGATTCAGGTAACGAGCTTGAAATGTCTTACATCACTGGAGAGGACTCGGTGAATGTACTTTCAGTGTTTTGGGCCATAGAAATAGGCTTAATCGGAGTAGATACATTTTGAACAAGGTCTGTGATAAGCACTCCAGGTCTTGGAACTCTTCTTTTACTTTTCCTCTGGAGTAGGACATGAGCTGAATGTTCTTGATCACTCTTAGATGGAGATTCAGTTGTAACAGGAACTATTTGGGGAGGCTTCCTCGCACTTCACTGAAGTTCTGTAATAAGAGCATCTATATGTTTAGGGGTAGGTGAGTATGATTGCACCAATATATCACTTTCCTTCTCAGACACAATCAAAGGTGTGAGAGTAACATCCTCATCTGGGATTGAGATACTTTGTTGAATCAATTCTTCAAACTCATTCTCTGTCACTTCCATTTCTTGACCCTCTTCTTCTTCATCATCAGATACTTCAATTTCTTCAAAGGCGAATTGAAATTTTGGCTTGGTTGCCACGTGTTACTCGGCAATTTCAGCATTAATTGAACCAACAGCCGGAGTGTCTTCAACCTCAACAAACATTCCAAATTTAACCAGCTCCTTTAGCCCTTGATAGGTAAATTTGGCAGCCTTTCTTGATTGCTTCATGAGTCCAAAAGTGTTGGGACCCAAGGATTTCATATCCAAAGTATGAGACGACCTCTCAATTTGGGGATATTTTTCATTGAAGATCATTTGAAGGAACCTGTGATACATCAAAAATAGGTCGTTCTTCTTTCCTTGAAGGTTTCTTTTCATTTCTTCAAAAACAAACTTTGAAAAGTTGTAATCCCAGTTCATTGCTAAAGAGACAATAGTTGAGGTCACGGTCTGACTAATTTCATCAAATCCTCCCTTCCTTCCAGAAATGCAAATGACAAAGTAGTGTGCCAAAAACCTCCAGTATGGTGGCAGCAGCTTCTTGATGGTGGGAGGATAGGTTCCTTCATAACACATCTTCTCAAGGACTTCCTTAACTTGATCAGCAGAGTACTCAACTGGAAATGTAGATACGTCACCAAATTCAAGTACCTCTTGGATAAAATGCTCAGAAATAATTACTTGTGTTCCTTCACCATCGATTAAACAGTACCAGCTCCATCTGCTCCCGGCTTGTTGATTGAAGCATTTTTCTAGAACTCAGTAATCAAGTCTTTGTAGATGACTGGATTAGCATGAAGGGCTTGAGAAATCCTACAGTTGTTCAAACCCACCATCATCGATTTGAATTCTTGATGAGCAGTAGTGGATCCATAAGATATCCAGCAATGTTGTGAGAGTCTACAAATTTAATTTTCTCTGCCATTTATCTGCACCAAACTAGCCAAGTGAGAACTAATTTAAAAATTAATTAAATTAAGTTTGAAATTTGATTTTGGTTAAAGTCAAAGTTTTAGTCGATTTCGGTCAAAAATAAAGTTTTAGGCGTTTTCCGTTAAAGTCAAGATTTCCATCGATTTCGGTCAAAATTGATCGATTTCGGTCGAAGCTGATCGATTTCGGTCAAACCACTTTTGACCAGACGTTTCCGGTCAATGATACGTGATTTCGGCCGAGAACTCGGTTTCGTTCAGGTCTTCATTAGATTTCGGTCGGATCCGGGTTTAACCGAATACCCGAAATCCCATCGGAACCTCTTCCAAATCAGTTCTTCGAAAACCTTAAGAAATTCACTCGAAAACATGCAAATCAATGACACCAAGTACACTAAAAACAACATCAATGCCATCAATACGATCAAAAGTCCAAAAACTACCTAATTCACTAAACGATTTTGCAACAAAACAATGATTGAGTAGATTTTGCAGAAAAAACTCAAAGATAGGAAGGAAAAGAATGAAGACGACGATGATGATGATGATGATGATGATGGTTGTTTGGGTTTTTTCGGTAGAAAACCCTAACCAGCTGAAAACTTAGTATGTATATATATATATATATATATATATATATATATATATATATATATATATATATATATATATATATATATATATATATATATATATGACCAAGAAAAACCCAAATGGCCCACTTAATCCGATTTTGCCCCGTAATAATAGCCCAGATTTTAATAAAAAGAATTTCTTTCAATTTTTACGTTTCAAAAAAAAAACTAACTACAAAAATTAAAATAAAATTAAAGTTAAAAACATTTTATTAATTTTTTTAATTTTAATTTCTAATTATTAATATTATTATTATTTATATTTTATTGTTTTTTTTTTGTTTTTTCAAACGTTATGGAGCAAATCAATGAGGTTTATCAACACACACGTTCATGAAAAACTATGGTTCATCATTGATATTGTGACCCACTTAAACACAAAGCACATATTTCTGGACAGATCATGAGTGATGATATATAGCTACTATATTCCTAGATAGACCATTTTGTCTGACGACGACCAGGGATATTGTTGTCCACTTAAATTTAGCCAATAAAATCTACGAGTCAGCCTTTTAGTTATGGGTGTAGTTAATGTTAGTACACTAGAACATGTTCCCCACTTCATGACATACCTCAGTAATCAAGGAAATTTCTTCAGAATCCTTTACATCAGGTGAGTAGACAATCATTGTGGAATTAATATGATGTGTCCCAGGTTGGATCTACCGATCTTGCAGACGGGACAACATATGACTAACATAGATAGTAGAATATTTTAGATTTGTAGAAGACAATATACCGACTAAAAAGTAGTGAACATCATCTCAGTGCATATGTTGTGTCCCAAGTCGGATCTTCGATCACGCAATGGGGACAACATATGGATGACTAAGAAAGAAAGAATAACGATTTTAAATAGACTCAAATTTATCAAAAATCCTCAGTCACCCCCTATCAATACAAGAATTAAGGACACAAGTCCATATGCCAATGAAGTGTTGAGCCACAAATCTAGAGGATAGTTAGCTTCAATTTATGTTAGAGGCTTCCTTGTCTATTTTACTGTTAAATCTATCCAAGCGTCGTATTGTCAGTCCAAATGAAGTTTTCTAAGTTCAAATTGTCTAGTCCATTAGTCTAAGTCCTTTATGCCTACCAACACAATGAACACAGAGTTTATACAATTTAGCTTTAGTGTTTTACACGTATTTCATTTGCCCTTTATCACTAACTCATATCACTTCCCAAAAGATTGTCACAGAAATTAAGAAATACTAAATAAAACTGAAAAGAAAGTTCAGTCTTCGAAACGCATCATCTTAAGAAATCCCACAATCTGAGCTTGGTTTTAAGAAAAAAATTGGTTTTTATACAATTGAACATCAACATTATTATCACACAGAAGAGAAGAGTCGGAAAATTCAAACCGTAATTCAACAATCGAAGAAATCCCCATTTGTGATCTTTCTTTTCCTTTTTCCTGCAAAGGACACATGCTCTCCATTAAAATTCTAAATGACATGCATAAGAGAGATGTCCCCTATTATGTGCCTAGAACAACCACTATCAACGTACCGAAGTCTAATGATATTCCTCCATAGTTGCTCCGGCACAGAGTGCGGAATCAATTGGTCTTGGGAACCCAGACCATTTTGAAACTGGGTTGACCTTTACCATCTACGCATGAAATACGTTCCGAAGTCATATCCTGGTTATCAAACACAGAAAATGAAGAGACGTTAGAATTTTTAGGTGATTTGGGAATTGAAACCTTTGGTACCCATCTGTAGTCAATTTTAACCATTTTCTTGTTCAATTAGATGAATTCTTTAACACTCGCTTTGGAGCTTGAGACTGATTATTGAGATGACTTTGAACTTACAGATCTTGGTCTCAAATCAGATCTCTTATCAGACATGACCTTTTTGTTCTTGAGAGTCTGATTTTTGGTCTTCTTAGCATTCCAATCACCATTGCTTGAACGTAACCTTGAAGGATTTCTTGTGGAGGATCTCCCCCTTGGCACGTTCTACCAACCTTTTTATAGTAGGGAGAAAATGAATGATGTGGGCAATTTCTAGCAATCTGGATGTGAGTCCCACAGTTGAAACAAGTTTGTCTTTTCAAATAAATAAGATTTTGACTTGGTCCTTGGCCAAATGAAGTTTGTTTCAAAGACCTTCCACAAGCACAGGCACATTTATTATATTGTTTTAACAAATTTTTATGGCTTGAAATTTTCAATAGTGGGATTATTATTATCGCAAGTTTTTTAATCGGTTTCAGCATAACTAAAATTATTTTTGTTCTGCTCGTACACATCTTGCACAGTTACTTTATCTTCACATGAAGTAGAAGCATTAGAATCATTCACATTAATACTCTCATTTGATTCAGATTGTTCATTCTTGATTGAGGCAGTTACAGGGGGCTGGCCATATTTTGTAGGAGTTTGTATCTCTTTGGTTTCAAGGGGCGAAGTATAGTTATCACTGAAAGGAGGTGGAACACTATGATACCCTAGACCCTCACCCTCTTTGTCTTTCAACTTTAATTGTTTTCTATCATTGACTCAAATTTCTCACTTGACACATCAAATTTCTTAAAAGTAAAGTCAGCATCCTTAAATTTAGCCTTTAATGCATCAAGTTCAATAGTCAAGTTTGCAGTTTTCTCCTTGGCAAACCAATAGTGAACACATTTGGTGTTGTACTCTTCTTTAATCCTGCTTAAATCTTTTGTTTGTGCTTCTAGTTTTTCTTTAAGCGGTTTATTTATTTTCTAGATTTCATATATTTCGTTTTTAAGGTCAAAAACCACTCTAACCAACAATTCGTTATGTTCATGGTATTTATTTATTTTGTTTTCACAGGATTGAGAAAAGGAGGTTTCACTTACCTTCTTGGTGATTGAAGAACTCATTATTCACCAAAAAAAATCTCACTGAAAACCAAAAATTAAATACTCTCTGACCAAAAACACCAATAGTCAACACCCTGTTGACCGAGAACCTTGAAGGTCAAATTGCTAGACCGAAAACGGCTGACCGAAAACTATGTATCTTGGTTGAGAACTCTTCCAGGCCGAGAACCCTATACCTTTGTACCGAAAACACCAATTAGCCGCCAAAAACTCTGAGTCTTAGCCGAAAATGAGATTTTTTTATCGTGTTTCCTTATCTAGTGAATCCCAAAATTTGGTAAGTAACCAAAATGGATTTCCAACGTAATATATTCCAAAATTAGTGAAGAATCACCAAGAAAATGATGAACATGAAGAACAGCAACAACAACACGATGGACAACTAATTCTTTTTCAATACAACCCAAAAACACCACAAATTATTAATGTTTCGAAAATCAATTGATAACAAAATAGCCTTAAGTCGTTTTTAAGGCTCTGATACCACTTGTAAATCCCTTAACTCGGATCTTCACAAGGTACCAATGCAATAGTTTGATTAATATGGAATCTTAATCAAACAATGATACGAAACAATATATCAAGAACATGTTTCAAATGAGTGCATACAATTCTATTGTTATATTGTCAAGTTCATCCAATCTCCTTTCAGCCGAGAGTCACTAGAATACTACAAAAAACGCATTCATTTAGAATAGTTATACACATACCATATTCATACTAAACCAATAACCTAAAACCCAAACATAACAAGCCCACCGAAATCACTAAGTCCACTAGTGATTTCGGTCCAAAAACGAGAACACATATTACATACAAAAACAAAGCATAAACCACAAAATATAGTCCAACACTTTTTCATTGTTTGTTCTAATTCTTGTTTTGGGTCCTTTTTAGGGTTTTATGTCCCAAGTGTGGAACTTTGTGAGTTTGGTGAACTCCAAAGCTATTCTTCTATCCTTTTAGGTGTATTAGAGTATTCAAATCCTTAAAAATGAGTGCTTGGACGTCATAATCTTTCCATGCATGAGTTGTATGGTCTTTTATGTTGAGAAAGTTAGAGTTTTTAGGATTGGGTCTTGTCCAGCCATGCAAAGGCTTATTGTCAGCAACTTTATGAATCAACAGGCCTTATTTAGCTCAGATCTATAGTTAGAATGATTGTCTTAACGAATTAAGACCATGTGATGTGGAAAAAAGGGAGTCTGAGGAGTACGTCATGCGTACTCCTAGCTACGCACAGCGTAGCACTTTGAATACTCGTCACATGCTTAGCTAGTAGTACGCCTAGCAGGAAGGCGTACTCATCTGCTAATGCGGATATTTGTGGATTCTAGGATATTTTGACTTGTTTTATGATGTTATGTATTTGACAATTCTATTTGGCATGAGATGGTGTTAGAAACTATGTTTTTGGGAATCTTAAAAATGAAAATTTTTGTTTGAAAATTTTGAGTGTTACACAAAATTTCTAATGATTTTATGATGTGAGCCCTAATGCTCACGCCGTGAGATGCCTTATAAGGAAACTATAAATACTCCTTTACATATTCAACTTAAGGGGTTTGGAAGTGATATTTTGTAGAGGTAGTTGATTTCAAAAGTCAGAGAAGTGAAAAAAATCAACCTTTAGAAGAGGAGGAGATTAAAGATTAAGAGTTTGAAGATCACACATTACATTCAACTTGCATTAGATCAATAATGTATAATTCTTATGAGTTTTTGTGTTTATTTTCTTCCATGAGTAACTAAATCATTAGGCTTTTGTTTAGTGTAGATGAACCCTAATACTATGTGTTAGTTTCTTACTTTTCATGGATTTTATGAAGTTCGTTAAAGCTTATGTTTGATTATCATAACCTAGCATTTTAAAGTTCTAATCTTTGTTGCTTTGATTCAAGTTAAGTGTAGTCTAATGACCATTTTGATTACAGGAACTTGATTAAATGGTAGTTTATGATCATTAAATTGCTAGAGCTAGGATTAATAAAATCTTGGATTAAGTATTAAAGGTAACAAATTTAACTGTGTTAGAGAACATAATTTTATCATAATTGTGTTTAATTAATTGTCTTGATCATAGATAATTACCTTAGATATATCTTACATTGCCCAATTTTCCTTAATAATCAACTATGTGGTTTCTTATGTATGATCATTACATAGCAGTGCATTAATTAGTGAAAATAATACGAGATTGGATCAAGACTGCTAATTATATTAATATTGGTAACCAACCAAATAAATCCATGTTTAGAAACTATCAATAGTAAAAAGGGGGGATTCAAATCTAAACGGAAGTATTTTCATAATCTTGATAACAATCATTCTTAGTTGAGTGTTTATTAGTTTTTAGTTAAGTGATTATTTTAAGTTAATCTGAACTTGCAAAATCAGATAAAAACCCCTTTTTAGTAATTGTTTTTAGATTAACTTCTAGTAATTATATTGTTAGCTAAATTTGTTCCACGTGTTCGATACCCAACTTACTTTACTATACTATAAACTGACTAGGTACACTGCCTATAGGTACATTAGTAGATAAGTAGTTAGGTTTATAAATTTAATAGTTGATAGGTATATCCATTTCACATCAATAAAAATACATGTAAATCAAATTTTGATATATATATATATATATATATATATATATATATATATATATATATATATATATATATATATAATCGGTTTAAAGTTAAAATTTTAAAAGATAGAATTAATATGCTTAAACCTTGTAATTTTAAATTAGGATTTTAAGAAGTCAAAAGGTTGGATTTTGGAGAAAAAGGATCCTCGAGACATGAGACGTAGAGGCTTACGATGTGAGATGGGTTACATGAATATTTTGTCCGACAATGAGCTCACGACGTGAGCAATAAGAGATTACGAGTGATCTAACCCAATCCTATGATCGTTTAGGGTTTCGTTTGTATTTTAAGCATCTTTAACCCCATTTTAGGGTTTCTTATCAGCCACAAACCCTCCTTCACCTCAGAAGAACCCTAGTGTCGATCCTTGCTTGATCTTTGATGGTTTTGGAGCTTTTCTTGGATTGGAAGAAGGAGGAAAGAAGAAGAAAAAGGTGGTCTTGTGTTGTCACTTGCAAGTAATCATCATCAACATCACCTAAAATTGTTTTTGGACCAATGTAAGTGATTAAGCTCCTACCGTTATGGTTATATAGGCTAGATCTAAGTTTTGACCCACTTTTCTTCTTTATTGAGCATGTTGAGTGAACAGAAACCATAAAGTTGGCAACTTGATGGGTTAAGAGGGCCTTATGAGAGTCTTGGAGTTCAGATCTAGAAAATGGTTGAGTTTCTAAGCATTGCTTGAAAGTTTGATGTCTTTTCTTCAAATTTGGACCTAAATGAGATCTAGACATGTATTGGACATATATTTCTTAAAAGCATCAACTTTCTAGCGTGTTAAGATGTTATAAGACCTTTTGGAAAGTTAGAGTTCAAGGCTTAATGGATTAAGGACTTAAAAGTTGGATTTTTGGCCTCAGATTTTTCTCACGATGTGAGACACAGGGTCTCACAACATGAGGAGCGGTTGATCCCATTTCTGATGAGCTTGTTGGGCTCACGACCTGAGGATAGGTTGCCCATGTCATGAGGTTAGCTCATGTATCATTCCTTGACTGAGCTGGCTAGGTTGAGTTGTGATGATTTGGGATTTGATCGAGTGAGTTATCACAACGTAACTAAGGATTGGTCATGACGTTAGATGTGATTTTCGGCTTTTGGGCCTTAGTTTCCTGCATTTGGGACTTCTAGGATTTGGTCCCATGTTGAGTTTTGGGCTTAATTAGGAAGTTGGGCCATTTTGGGCTTTTTGGTGCTATTGGTTTGGGTCTCAAATTTTGGGTCGAGTAAGGAAAGGGTAAAATGGACTTTTACCCTGAGTGTTGAACAATCGGACTAGCATTCCAGCGTTGGGTTGTGGATCAATTATTAATTGGTTATTATTTTATGATATTAGCGTGGGGATTTTCCGCATCCGTAGTCTCAACTTTTATTTGAGACATTCAGCGGCCTGAGGTGAGTCTCCTCAGTGTACCTGTGGGTCGAAGGCACCAATGTCGACCCACTTAGGATATGTTATGCTATTTGTCTTTGTGACTTATGTATTGTATGTTGGGCTAGGCCTATTTGTATGTTGGGCTAGGCCCATTAGTATGTTGGGCTAGGCTCGTGGACTAGGAAGGGCTACGCCATTATATGTTATGTTGGGTGCTAACTATCTCTGTGACCTTTGCATTTGTATGATCAGGCTAGGCCCATTGGTGTGGCAGGGCTAGGCCTATTATGGTGGGTTGGGCCCAATATGCGGGTTGGGCCCTTTTTGCTGGCTATGCCCAATGGTATGTACAGTATATGGTATTTTGAGGAAGTCACTAAGCTTTGTGCTTACGATTTATTGTTTATGGCTTCAGGCACTTCTGGTAAAAAAATGGAAGGGTCCGGCATGACTGCATTGCATCCACCCATGTTTCTGCACCTTTATGATTTTGAGATTGTACTCTGATAACTGTTTTTACCTTAAAATACTTTTAAATGATTGGTAATACTAAATGGTGTTTATGGTTGAATTAAAAATGAAATTTTTACCTTACAATTTTTGGGATGTTACAAGTTGGTATCAAAGCCTTGGTTTGAGGGATTCAGGCACACTCTCGAGTGTGAATGAACACAAACTGAGGAATTGATAATCTTTTGAAAGAAAAAAAATCATCTAAAAATATTTTAAAGAAGAAATGGGTGTGATGCGTGCAATCGTCTGAGATCAAGTAAGTGATTCCCAGAATACCCATACTTATTTGTTATGATTGTATGCTTTGAGAGTTGCATGCTAGATTAGGGATAAGGATCTGCTCACGATTTCATGCTACGAGAGATGCCTTTATATGCTTGATTGTTTGAGCTTATACAATTGCATGCTAGATTTGGAAATATGTATTGGTAGAAGTAATTGCTAAATGTATGATTTAGAAATTATATACGGTTAGGATCATGTTGCCTTACAATGACTTATTTGAGCTTATTTCCAATTCCTCGTTTGGTTGTGGTCCTAGGGTAGAGTCTTTTACTCGACAGTCTATTTGATCCTTTATTGTGTATAATTTGCATGCATAAGGCAACCAGAAGTGAGAGTGGAAGTTTCTAGCATGAGTTTTAGTAAGTGAGCTTTGTATGTTCCTTGTTTGTGCTATGGCTTGGAGTGCTACTGCACGAATACTTCTTGATTTTACTTCTTGATTTGTGCTTTGTGGAGATGTTGGTGATGTGAGATAACTATTAAGTGAATATGTCAAGTCACATGTTTGAAAGGTTAAATAATCTCAGAGTGATGGATTTGACTCAATTGCATAGCTCTCGTTTGAGTATAATCGCTGTAGGGTTGAGTCTGTTACTTGAGGGATTAACTAACCTTTGTGTAATGTGATTATATTCATGAAGTATTTAGATGATATTAGTGGGAGTTCTTCAGCAGCTGATGGCAGCATCAGACCAGGAATCTAGGAGATATAGGATATGCTTTAGTGGGTTTGGTTGCGCTGTTTGGCAAGTATTTGGAGTACTAGTTTGAGAACGTGACTTAGAGGATTCAGGATGATTCTTGAGGAAGGTATGGATAGGTGTGAAAAGTAGTATTGGGCCTGTACTACTGAAAGCATAGGATCCAAGCTAGAATCGAGGAAAGTCATGGAGACTCTAGGAAGCCTATGGGTTGAGGATGCTTGGGTATGTTCTGATCATTTGCATGTTTGCTTTTCAGAATGGTCATGAGCATGCGTGGAGGAGGTTTAGCTTCTGGTTCAAGCTTAGTTGCAAGTGTTGAGTCGATTGATGAGCGAATGCGGGGTTTTATCTCGTCAGAGATCACCCGCGGTATTTTGGAGCAGACTCTTGTCATCTTCGGTATGGTCAAGGAGGGGATTATGTAGACTTTGGATGAGCGTTTGCATGCATTCTGTACTAAGTTTATGGTGATTGTGGGGGCTTGCACTCTTTCCTTTTATGATTTCCATGCTTGTGGAGCTCCTAAGTTCTTTGGGGAGAAGGACCCCATTCTCAATAGGAGATGGTTAGTGGATATGGTAAACACTTTCCGGATGAGTTTTTTCATCGAGGGGTTGAAGGTCATATTTTCTTCCTATCTTCTGAAAGACAGAGTGCGAGATTGGTGGGAGGAGGTAGACTTTGCTTTGGGAGGTAAAGCCTTGGAGACGGTGACTTGGGATGAGTTTGTGACCCAGTTTTAGGGCCGAGTTGCACCAGCTATTAAGGTGCAGCAGTTGACGAGGGAGTTTCAGGACCTTCTCTAGACGACTAAGACTATGGCAGAGATCACTGCCAGGTTTTGGGAGAGGGCTTTATTGGTTCCTCAGTATGCAGTAAACATGGAGATGAAGATGGTATGGTATCATGACATACTGAGGGATGATATTAGGGAGTTTGTGAGTTTGACAGGGTGCGAGACCCTGAATCATATGATTGTTAGAGCCTAGGAGCGGGATAGCGAGCACCTCGGGAAGAGGAAGTCAGAGCAGAATCAGATCACGGTAGGCCAGACGAAGAGGCCCAAGACTCAGGATTCACATTTGGGAGGCCATCAGGGCCAGGGTCCTTGTGCCAAGTATGGGGGGACCCATTGGGTAAGATGTCGAGAGACAGGTCGGGGGTGTTTCAGTTGTGGTCATATGGGTCATTTTAGTAGGGATTTCCCTCGTGGGTCGGTTCTGATGTGTTTCCACTATAGCCAGGTGGGCTAAAAGAAGGTCAACTATCTGATGTTGAGGGGTGGAGCGGTGAGTGCACCTGCTCCAGTTATTTGAGGATCACTAACGGTCATGAGGGTAGGGCATGAGCCCTATCAGCGAGGAGACAAGCATTGCAGTGTCAGTCAGGGGATGCCAGAGTTTCATCAGATGTTGTCGCGGGTATCTTATATTTTGTATTTTGTTCATGCCTTATTGTAAGTGTGTGTGTATATATATATATTCTTTGGAATCTTGTGATGGTATGGGTAAGCATTATCTTGGTTTAGTTCTCTATTATTGCCTAGTTTATATTATCAAGGATTGGTATATGCCATCTTTGCATGCCGAGAGTTTTGAGTAGAGCCCATCTTGTTGATCTGGATTTAGTACGTCCGATTGTTGTTTTGGTTCATTGATGAAAACATTTCACGGGTATCGCTTGGAAGATGTACAGGACTTAGCATGATTAGCTCAACAACAAATTCCGATTTTACACGTGTTAGCATTTCCTCAAGTAGGAATGACATTCGTTCATAGAAGTAACTTTGGGTCCAATCACTACCGTTGCTAGGGAAGGAGCGGCAGCTAGAAGATGATGATGGTAGTCGCATGAGTTTGTTTGGACATTGGAAGTGCCGAGGGAATTTCATAATCACAATGGTTGAAGATGGTATGAATGCAGAGAACCTTTGAAGAGTGGGAAGTTGGAGTGGTGATTCACCAATTTCATTCAAGGATTATAGTCTTTGACACAAGCATAAAGGATTTAAGGATTTGGTGTTGTATCATCAGTAGTTTTTGGGGTTATCAGACTTGCTAAGATTTCGGGGAGTGTTCGTTTGGATTTCAAATATTGTGTGATCATTGAGATCGGCTTGTAATGGAATGCTAGTTCTTGTAAGCTCAGGTTGTCGACAGCTTGAATTTTAAGGATGTGAGATGGGTTTGAAATCCATCAAGCCTTGTGGATTGGATGAACGCAGTCGAATCCAAGTGGCAGAGAATCGTTTGGTCTAAGGAATTGCACAAGAACGAATATTCGGGTTAAATTGCTCATCATTAGTGATGCTTTGTGGATATTTGATCATGAACAGGTTAAGGGTTGTGTTAGAGCCTCTCTTCCTGTTGTTGTCTGATTATGGATTTGGGGTTTGAAGCATAACCCAAACACCTGGTTTGGGTATAGTTAGATACAGGTTCGACTCAGGATGTTTATGGTTAGAGTGATAGATGAGCAGTAAGACCATGTGCGGTGACCATGGTAGTGTAGGAGTGTTGTAAGACTGCAGGGTGGCCGTAGCATTCACTCAAATGGAAAGTAGCGGTAAAAGTGTTGTAAGACAGTGAGTGGTGGTCGTACCATTTATTAGGTTGGCAACTAGTGTGGTAGTGTTGTAAGACTGTGGGGTAGCCCGTAGCATTCACCTGGTTCTTGAGAAACTGTGAGAGCAAGCTAAATGTATGATTGGCCCGTAGTTCCTCTAGGTGGGATTAGACCATGGCAGGACAGTTCGTGAGACTGCGAGAAGGCCACAACATTCATGGAATTAAGGAAGGTTGCGGGTCATATGAGGAAAGAGTTAAATGGACTTTTACCCTGAGTGTTGGACAATCAGACTAGGATTCCAGCTTTTGGATGTGGATCAATTATTAATTGGGTATTTGATGATGTTAGCATGTGGATTTTCCGAATCGGCATTCCGAGATTTTATTTGAGACATTCAGTAGCTTAAGGTTAGTCTCCTTAGTGTACCCATGGGTCGAAGGCACCAATGCCGGCCCACTAGGATATGTTATGATATTTGTATTTGTGACTTTTCCATGGTATGTTGGCCTAGGACCATTTGTATGATGGGCTAGGCCCATTAGTATGTTGGGCTAGGCCCATGGATCAGGAAGGGCTACGCCCATGGTATATTATGTAGGGTGCTAACTGTCTCTATGACTTTTGCATTTGTATGATTAGTCTAGTCCCATTGGTTTGGCACGACTAGGCCCATTGTGGTGGAATGGGCCCAATATGGGGGTTGGGCCCTTTATGCGGGCTAGGCCCAATGGTTTGTATGGTATGTGATATTTTGATGAACTCGCTAAGCTTTGTGCTTATTGTTTATTGTTTATGGTTTCAAGTACTTCCGGTACAAAAGGGAAGGGCTCGGTGTGACTAAACTGCATCCACCCATGTTTCCGTAACTTTATGATTTTGGGATAGTACTCTAATAATTGCTTTTAGCTTAATATAATTTTGAATGATTGGGAATACTAAATGGTGTTTATGGTTGAATTACAAATTAAATTTTTACTTTGAAATTTTTGGGATGTTACAAAATTGTTTAAAATGCACCCTACATATAGTTATACTTGTTTATATATAGTATATGTATAATGATAATATGAAATACATCGTTAGTCAAATCAATATTAGGTTGCATTAATGAGACCATTTTAATAATATTGGTATAAGGAAGCGAACTATAAAATGACCGTTAAATGAGTGTTTTTTTCACTCACCGCTTCTTTGTATGGTTGATTGTTGTTAGCTGAACGAGTTTGATAGAATGATGTCTATTCAAAAGTATAACATATAAAGTACTAAAAAGAGATTCCCGTCTTAGTTATATTTCAAAATGTGAATAATTGCTAGTTTAATAAAAAAGAACATTATTCCTTATTGTCAATTTATGGATCGTGTGTGGCTAACCAACAACTAAATTTGAGACATAAGAAGAAGATGATGTGGAATATGTGGTTGTGGTTTGTTAGCGGAGCATGTATGGTAACCGACACGTAAATCAAATACCATAACATAATCAAGGGGTCACACAGGTTTTTGCATGGTTAGTTCACCATCTTATTTGTAAGACCTCACTATACCAGACACAAATAGAAGATTTATAGTCCAAGATTAACATGTCATTAAATAGTATTAATGAAACCAAACTGGCAGAGCAAACTACCGCGATTGGATGCAAAACCTTAGGATAACTGTAAGGTATGATAATCGTTAGTATGTTTGAATGTTCAATTCCTGAGATCGATGATTTCTCTATTGATGAAGAAAAGGATACATATCGCACACACTTTGATGACTCAAATAATGTATGTTGCATCATGATTATTGCAATGTCCTCGAAGCTCCAAAAGACTTTTGAGAACACTTGGCATATGATATGAACTTATAGTTGGCTGACATGTTTCAGCATAAGGAAAGGCAAGAACAATTTGAAGTTGTTAGATCCCTAACGTCATACAAGATAAAGGAGGGAGGATCTATGTGTGCTCAAGTTCAACAAATGAAGAGCTACATAGAAAAACTTGAGAATCTCCATATTGTCTTTGACAATAACCTTGTTGTTGATCTTGTGCTAGGATCTCTCCCTAGTTCATATGATAAATTCATAATGACTTATCGCTTGAATAGTGTGGAGAAGACATTGATGGAACAAAGGAAAGGTTATGGTTCGATGTAACATCTAAAAAATATGGTCCCAAAAATTTCATTTTTATAATAGATAAAATAGTATCGCCAAATATCAATCATACATCTCAACAAAACCAATGCATCAATTGTTATCAAAATCAGAGTGAATATCAAATGCGGAATCCCAATGGTGTGTGCGATGCAGTCAACTCGAGCTTTTCCCCTTGGATCCGGAAGTACCTGAAACATAAACTAAAAACCGTAAGCACAAAGCTTAGTGAGTTCCCCAAACTACCTCATACCATACATACAATAATCATATAATGGGCCCCACCCAGTCAACTGGCTCCGCCCGGTCATCAAGTTGAGCTCAGAAGTAATTCGGGCCCAACCCAGCATGCATATGCATATATCAAATAAACACATTCACATGCAACATGGATACATAGCATACAAACAGTCATCAGGCCCCGCCCGACAACGGACCTTAGCCCCGATAGAATATAAACACATACACATGCAAGATTCATGAAGATAGCTAGCATACTATCATAGCATAAACATGGGCTGACATTGGTGCCTTCAACCCACAATGCCCAAAGAGGAAAACTCACCTCAAAAAGCTGATCGAAATGAGTAATCCCTAATTGTTTGTCCTACGACTCCCGAGCTATTAATTACTAATAAAAGCTAATTAACATTAGGGATCTACCTCAAAACTAAAATCCCTACTTGGGTAAAAAGACTATTTTACCCCTATATTAACTTAGTCCAGATTGAAACCCTAAATTACAATCTAATGGCCCAAAAGCCCAACAATCCAACATATGGCCCAATTTCCAATTGAGCCCAATCCTATCTCATCGGCCTTAGCCCAAGGTCCAATAATATTTCTCTAACCGAAAAAGTCCAAATCCAGATGGTCCACCACGGCCCAAAGTCACCAATCCATGAAAGTGGCCAACCCGAGGCCTAACAACGTGAAGCCCAAAATCAGTGAGTACACATGGCGTACTCGACTGTACGCTAAGCGTACAGACTACATGGCTTGTACACTCAGCGTACAAGCTTGTATGCTCAACGTACTCTCCTATTAATCCATAACCCCAAAAAGAACTTAATCCCTAAATATATGAGGCTCCAAACACATATCTAGGTCCAATGAAGGGTCTTAACCTATAAAGTCGACCACTTGGTGGCTTGTATGCCCCCAATTGAACCCAAATTTGTAATATGACAACCTACTTCCTTAAAATGAACAATACTCATACATGGATACTTCAAGACCTCCAAGATCGCAACTTTCTAACTTAGGGACTCAAATAACACCAAGGATGGCAACCCTAAGCTTAGGAAACGACCTTGATCCATAAAGCTTCATCCTTGGGACCAAAAAGGTCCAAAAACTCAACACAAGAGATCTAAGAATTCAAAAGGAAAGTTCAAGAATTTATACCTTGCAAGAGCATGAAATAAAGCAACCAACTCGGATCTACACCTTCTCCTTGAACCACCACCTTGCTTCAACCTTTACTTCCTTCGAAATATGGATCAAAACACAAAGAATGCACTCAAGGGACCTTACAAGCACAAGAACACACAATATAGGAATTAGGGTTTCGTAGGAGCTGCTTAAAGATGAGAGGGAGGCTGGTCCTTAAGGCAAAATGTTCTTTATATAGTGCTCAAACCCTAAAATTTAGGGTTTTGGGTCTGGACACGTACGTATCAGTACACAGCGCATACGTGTATGGCATTCGCGTCCAAATTCAACCAGTACGCCCAGTGTATGTAGGGTGGTATGCCTAGCGTACGGCACCCCCTCAAGGAACAAAATGATGAAAGTCCAAGAATATCCAAGGTCCTACCAGAATATTTACGAAATCAATAAATAAATAAATACCTTGGAAATTAAACGTTACAATTCTCCCCCACTTGAATTAGACTCCACCCTCATAGTCCGTCGCCTCGAACAACTCGGGATAATTCTTCCTCATTTCTTCCTCCATCTCCCATGTCCATTCAGACCCCTTGCGGTGCAGCCACTGCACCTTAACCAGCTCCACAACCTTGTTCCTCAAGGTTTTGATTTCCGATCTAAAATTGGCATCGGTCTCTCGATGTAATTCAGGTGGTCATCCACCTGAATATCCTCCAAGGTTACAACTGCAGAACCATCTACTAAACATTTCCGCAGCTGAGAGACATGAAAAGTGTTATGACTTTGGCTGAGCTCAGCTGCAAGATCTAGACGATATGCAACCTGGCCCACCCGATCCAAAACCCTGAAGGGACCAATATATCTTGGGCCCATCTTGCCCCGCTTCCTGAACCGGATGACACCTTTCCAAGGTGACACCTTCAGGAGAACCATATCTCCCACCTAGAACTCCAAATCTGACCCGCGCTTGTCAGCATAGCTCTTCTGCCAACTCTGAGTTGTCTAGAACCTGCTCCGAACATGCTGAATCATCTCAGTGGTCTTGAGTACAACTTTGGTACTCCCCATGACTTGCTGACCGACCTCGCCCCAACAAATCGAGTTCGTGCATTTCCTCCCATAAAGTATCTCGAAAGGAGGTCAATCAATGCTAGCGTGATAATTGTTGTTATACAAAAACTCCTCTAATGGAAGATGCGTATCCCAACTCCCACCAAAATTTAATACGCACACACGCAACATATGCTCAAGAGTCTGAATCGTCCGCTCACTTTTCCTGCGGTTTGTGGATGAAACGTTGTACTGAAATGAGGACTAGTGCCCATCTCGTCATGAAACTGCTTCCAAAACCTAGAAGTAAAATGAACATCCCGGTCGGAAACCACCGAAAACAGCACCCTATGATATGCCACCACCTCACGAACATAAATCTCAGCTAGTTTCTCTATAGAAATACTCTACTGGATTGGGATGAAGTGTGCGCTCTTGGTCAATCGATCCATGATGACCCAAATAGAATCCACTACGCGCGCGGTCCTGGGAAGCTTCGTGATAAAATCCACCGTGATGTCTTCCAATTCCATATAGGAATCTCCAACAGTTATATCTCGTTGTGAGGTCGCTGATGCTCGGCCTTGACTTTCCTGCAAGTCAACCACCGCTCCACAAACCATGTTATATGTTGCTTCATGCAAGGCCACCAATAATCAGGGTGAAGATCCCTATACATCTTCGTCGCCCCGGGATGGATGTAGAATCTCAACTTAGGAGCCTCCTCCATTAGAACTTGGAGCACCCGCCCCAATACGGAACCCAGACTCTCTGATGTAGAGTCAAAAACCCGCAGGTATCATAATCGAAGGAAGCCACCAAACCCACAATTCGCTTACACTTCTGACGCTCTTCTTTCATAGCCTCAACCTATGCCTCCCGAATACACTCCAACAATAGAGTAATCACTATCATCCTCAAGCATATATCTTGAATCGGTGTCATGATCACCTTGCGACTGAGAGCATCGTCCACCACATTGGCCTTCCCTGGGTGGTACAAGATCTCACAATCATAATCCTTCACCACAGCCAACCATCAACGTTGCCGCATATTCAGGTCCGGCTGATCTATCAAATACCTCAGGCTCTTGTGGTCCGTGTAAATAGTACAACAAACCCCATAGAGGTAATGTCGCCAAATCTTGAGGGTGAAAACCATAGCCCCCAACTCTAAATCATGTGTCGGATAATTCGCCTCATGAGGCATCAGCTGTCTCGAAGCGTAAGCGATCACGCAACCCCGTTGCATCAATACTGCACCCAAACCCATGATCGAGGTATCATAATAGACCACAAAATCATCAACACCCTCTGGCAAGGTCAGAATTGGTGCCTCACAATGCCTCTGTCTAAGAGTTTCGAAGGCTGCCTGTTGCTCAGGCCCCCAGCAAAAGGTCATCGACTTCTTGGTTAGTCGGGTCAATGGAACAACAATCTTGAAGAAATCCTGGATGAATCACCGATAATAACCAGCCAAACCCAGGAAACTCCTAATCTCAGATGGAGACCTTGGAACCTCCCACTGTGTCATGGCCTCGAGTGTGGCCAGATCGACCAGAATACCCTTCTGTATAACAAGGTGCCCCAAGATTTGCACCTCGCGTAGCCAGAAATCACACTTAGAGAACTTTGTGAAGAGTCTCTCTCTGCTCAAAGTATCCAACACCTCTCTCAAATTCTCCTCGTGCTTCTCCCGAGTCTTAGAATAAACCAAGATAACATCAATAAAGTCTATCACAGATTGATCCAGCATCGGTCTGCACACGCGGTTCATAAGATCCATGAACACGGAAGGAGCAGCGGTAAGCCCAAATGGCATCACCACGAACTCATAATGGCCATAGCGAGTCCGGAAAGTTGTCTTCTGCACATCATCCTCGCGGACCCGCATCTGATGATAACCTGATCATAAATTAATCTTGGAGAACCAAGATACACCCTGTAGTTAGTCGAAAAGATCATCAATCCTCGGGAGGGGATAACGGTTCGTCATCGTTACCTTATTCAACTCCCGATATTCGATACACATCTGATGAGCCCCGTTCAGCTTTAAAAACAGAATTGAGGCTCCCCAAGGCAAACTGCTTGGTCTGATAAATCCCTTGTCTAATAGCTCCTGTAACTGTGTAGACAACTCCTGCATCTCGGAGCCACACTCGGAACCAAATCAATTCTAAACTCTACCTGTCTCTCCGGAGGTACCCTAGGAAAATCCTGCGAGAACATATTCGGATACTCACACACAATCGGTACATCGTCTACGGTTGCCTTACCTAAATCTCGGGTATCCATGTCATAGGCGACAAAACCGAACAGCCCTGATGGAGATAGCGCCTGGCCCTCTCTTCTAAACACATAATCGGCCCACGTTGCGGTCTCTCACCCAGAATCACCAACTCTCCTCCACATGGAGTCCGAACCCGAACCAACTACTGCTCACAGTCAATCACCACCCCCATTAGGGATCAACCAATCCATGCCCATGATAACCTTGTTCCCACGCAAAGGAATGGGAACTAAATCCACCGGATACTACTCGTTGAATAACTGAAGGGTACACCTTCGATGAACCCTCTCAACTCGAATAGACCTATCATCAGCAATCTCAACATCTAGCAGACAATCCAACTCTCCGGGAGCTCCAAAAAATCTCTTGCTAAGTTCTAGTGATACAAACGATCCAGTACCCCCGAATCAAATAATACTTAAGCAGAGATGTCGTTCACAAGGAACAATCCTAAAAATAAAACACATAAACATAAGCAACGGTTCAATATAAATAAAGAGATAAGGACAAGATACATACTCATCACCACATCAGGAGCTGCACGCTCCTCCTCTGTCGTCAATTGGAAATCCCTTCTCTTCGTCGCAAGGGCATCTGCCCGACCCAGACGATCGTCGGTAATCCTCAATGCCACAAAAGTGGGTGCTGATACCGGTCACTCCACAGCTAACCTCGAACATTGGGCCTTCTTGTGGACCCTCTAATTGTACTGAAAGAAAATCAGATCAGATACCAAGATAGTGGGGATGACATCAATACAATCCCTACTGATATGAACAGTCCGACCATACTTGAAGCAGCCTGAACCACTTGCTTTGCACGTCCTCTCATGCAGCTTGCCGCACCTACCACAGCAGCTACGGCCATGCTGGCCTTTCGGCCTAGAATCAGACACCATGTGCCTCTTTCGTGAACCCTCCATGCTCGGCACACAATCTGGCTTCCTCTTCTTCTCCATCTCTAAGTCAATCTCCCTTTCCCTAACACTCACTATCATGTCTTCCGGCGTTTTGCAACTGGATCAGCTCACAAACTGTCGGATATCGCTCCTCAGCATCTCATGGTAACGGACCTTCTTCATCTCCTCGTCTGCCACATACTGCGAAGCCAGAAGTACCCTCTCCCTAAACATAGCAGTTGATCTCAGCCACCGTCTTAGTAGTCTGACGGAGATCGTGAAACCCTCGTGCCAGCTGCTGCACCTCAATCACTGGTGTAAACTCGGCTCGAAACCTGGTCGAGAAATCACTCCAGTTCATCAAATCAATAGCCTCACCTCCTACAGTATGCCCTACCTCATCCCACTAATCATGAGCCCTATCCTTAAGGAGGCAAGAAGCAAGTCTGACCTTGTCCCCCTCTCTATATTCGGGATCTTACATAGATGCATCGTATGTATGATGGAATATGTGGTATATTAGGGAACTCATTAAGATTTACACTTACATTTGTGTATTAAAAAAATTTGTAGGTCGTTCGTGAGAAGAACTCTGTAGGACTGTACACACGCATCGAAGACGTTTATTTCTGCATTTTTGTAAACTTAACTCTGATCTTGTATGGTTTTAATCAAATGAATGTTACTTGATGGCTTTTGAAACAAAGGTTGTTAATTGGTTATTATATTTAAAATTAATAAAATCTATATGTAATTTTTGGGACATTAAAAGGTGGTATTAGAGCCGTGGTTTGAGGGATCCGGACACGCCTTATGGTGTGTATGAACTCAAATTGAGGATTGAGAGATTTTCTAAATGAGTTTTTGAAAAGAAAATTATTTTATTCAAGAAAACTATTTTCTGAAAAGAATTCATAACAAATGGAGAATGTGATGCGTAAAGTCAGTCGGAGCTCAAGAAGTAATTTCCAATATACCCATATGATCTTGTATTTGTTCTATGAATTGTTATGCATGCTAGAATGTAGGCTGTATAGCCACTCGGGAATTGTATTTGTTCAAGAAGTAAGTAATTTCCAATATACCCATTAAGGATGTCATGATTAAATATCCAATATAGGTTACAACATAAAGACATAAGGTCATGAATACCATTACAAGCTTGTCTCTTATTTCACTCGACATCCTACTTAATTTCTAGCAGCCTTAGTTCTGCTACCTGTGATGCATATAAACTAAGCGGGTCAGGTTTGGGAAACTTGGTGAGATACATAGCATTCTCAAGCCCATAATAATTTAAGGATATTAAATCATATTATTAATCCTTCAAAAATAAACATTTTCAACAATACAGAGATATGAATCCAATGTAAATATATATAAGATATTCTAGCCATACATACCTAGCCCAATCGATTCTCATAAATCATAATTCAACAGTTATCTGGAAAAATCACCTAACCTGATAAATCGTTTGAGCAAATATTTGACTACACAGCTAGGGGAGTCCTTGGCCAGTGAGTCTTTTAAATACAAACGATGTTCAGAGTATTTGATAAATATAGTATCCCATTATATCTATGTTTGTGGATTATAAATCTGCACTTGCAACGCAATTCACAAGACAATCTAGAATAATCAAGTGTTGTCATCTCACTCTGGAAGATGATCCAGACATACTTGTCAATTTTCCGATATGGACCTGCCAATACTGATTATCTAAAAAAAAGGAGGACTACTACACTCTGCTTTAAATCTCACACATTACGCAGCTATGAGACTATTCAGTTATTCAACTTAATTCGATCTAAAAGAAAATCGACTTCAAATAAAGTTTCCTAATTTCACAATAATATTAAAACTTAGTACATCAAATCAGCATAAAATACATCATTATATATACTTATAAAGGATGCATTTTTCCTTTTACCACATTCATTTGAAACTCCCATGTATTTTTCCTTTCACCATATTTATTTGAAACTCCCACGACTTTTCAATTTCTTTCTAATAATAATTATAATTTTGTTAATTAGGTTAAATAAATATCCAACCTAAATTTAAATCATATATAAGCTAAATTTCATTATTAAAATAATATTTTTACTTCTACTTATAAAATTAAGTTTTTTTTAACTTTTAACATATTGTACTTAATTTATTAATTTTAATATATTCTAGAATGTAAACCATTATCATTTTTAATATATAATTTTGGAACAATTTGTATAAAATACTTAAATTATTAGTTTAACTATAACATTACAGAGTCAACTTAAATATACATTTTAGGTTAACTTAAACAACCAAAGAATATTTTGTAAATAGTTAAAAGTGATACATTGTAGTGTCTTTCTAATAATAATTATAAGTTGGTTAATAAGATTAAATAGATATCAAACCTAAAGTGTAATTTGAATAAACTAAATTTCAATTTTAAAATAATATCTTTACTTCTGCTTATAAAGTTATGTCTTTAACTTTTAACATATTATACTTAATTTATTAGATTTAAAATGTTGTTATATGTAAACTATTATCAGTTTAAAGCTACAAATTTAGAATAGTTTGGACAAAATACTTAAGTTGTTAACTTAAATATAACATTACAATGTCAACTAAATATAAATTCCAGTTCCACTTAAAAAACCAAAGAATATTTTATAAATTGTCAAAAATGATAAATTATAGTGATAAATGCAAAAACTAAATTGTAATCTCAATTTAACTAAAATATTTTATAAAGTTATTTTTATAATCGTTAAAATTTTTCAAATAAGTAGCTTAAAATAAATTACAATAACAATAGTTAAAAATAACTCTATATAAATGATTCTATTGTTACCTTTAAAATCAAAAAATAATGTTTGATGTTTTAAATAATTATAATGATAGAAATTAAAACATTAAACAACTAAATTTTAAAAAATTATTTAACAATAACAACAACTATAAATAACATTAAACCATATATTATATTTAATTTTATTCACGTGTAACTCGCGGGTAGAAATCATGCAAACGATTGGCATTATGAAGTTATAATAGATATATACATATTATCATATAATTCGAAATAATCAATATATTATATCAATTTAGTATACAAATTATTATATCAAATTTAACAACAACCTTGTTGTTATATTAAAAAAACATATATTTGTAAAGACTTTAACTATATAGCTGTTTTTGCGCATTATAATGTCAAATTAAATATAAATTTCAGTTATACGTAAAAACCCAAAGAATATTTTGTAAATAGTTTAAAGTGATAAATGCAAAAACTAAATTGTAATATCAATTTAACTAAAATATTTCCTAAATATATTTTTATAATCATTAAAAGTTTCCAAATAAATAGCTTAAAATAACTTACAGTAACAATAGTTAAAAATAACTCTATATAAATGATTATATTGTTACATTTAAAATCAAAAAATAATGTTTGATGTTTTAAACAATTATAAGGATAGAAATTAAAACATTAAGAAAATAAATTTTAAAAAATTAATTAACAATAACAACAACTATAAATAACATTACACCATATATTATATTTAATTTTATTCATGTGTAACTCACAGGTAGAAGTCATTCAGATGATTGAGATTATGAAGTTTTAGTAGATGTATATATTATAATACTTCAAAATAATCAATATATTATATCAATTTAGTATAAAAATTATTATATCAAATTTAACAACAACGTTATTTTTATTTTAAAAAATATATACATTTGTAAAGACATCAACTATATAGGTGTTTCTGCGCAACGCGCGGGCACTCGTATATTAAACAGTTAAGATTTTAACAGTCCTTCAAAAGATAAATACATGTGATAACTTATTATAATTATGAACTTGTAAATATGTGCTCCAGATACGCTTTAGCTTTTTCTTTTAAAAAATAAGCTAGAGAAAATATTATTGTATTTAGTCATCGTTTATATTATTAACGGTTATATTTTTTGTTTCTTAGATTTATCAATAATCTCAAACAAAATACCGACTTATAGCTGATAAGAGACAATCAGGTAAGATCATATTTGAAGTACGATCTCTTTGGTATATAAAGATATATTGTTTAGAAATTCCACTTGAAACACCATACTGTTCTTACCTTCTCATCACTTCCATAAGTAGATTGAGCAATATAACAACTGGTATTACTGAAAAAATATTATTTATAACTTCATAATAATGATTATAAACATAAATATAAGTTATACTTAAAGCACGGTAAGCATAACTCAACTTACGAGTTGTTTAAGGAAAAATTGGACTTTGCATAGGCAGAAATTCAAAACTGAAAACTCTATTTCAACGGGCTCTCTGGCACTCCAGAGCTTCACTACTAATGCCTAGGAAGTACTAGCACTAAGCCTTGAGGTTTCGAGAGAGACTGGAAGCTTTTTTGAGTGAATTGACAAAGTTTAATGCATGAAATCGTTCATATTTATAGCCAAAATAGAAGGTCACAAGATGAAGAGATTGACCGATTAATCCCGCCAAACCCGATTAATCCTAAATTTCCGATTAATGCCCTAATCCTCGACGGTTGGAGAATGCCAAGCGTTCTGCAACCATGAAATTAGTTAGTCTAGTTGTATTTATTTAATGTAACAAGATGAAGAGATGACCTTTTTGAAGATTACTTAACCACTTGATACCATAATCCCAACCATGAGCTTGTACTCTTGGTGTTGGGCTTAATTATAGTCTCAGTGGTTTAAGTGCAACCCTTTACAACATGAAGACTTGAAATTCTTTTGCAATCAAGAGTTAACTTGAAAAGTAGGAGATTGAATACCTTTTGAAGTGTCCCTTAAGTCCTTTAGTAAATACTTAATAATTCATGTGATGGCTCACAAAAATTATTACTAGACTTGGTTTGGTTTATACACATTATAATGCATACATGTGATGTTTATTTTTATGTTATTGTATGTTATGTTTTGTGTATGAAAATGAGTTTTACATGTAAATAACATTTTAACATAAGATAATATCACTTGGATTTTGAGTAAAAAATATTTAAAAAATAACATAAGATGTCTATAAATGACTATTTATAAAAAGGTTTTATCGGTTACCTGTTTACCGGTTAAAAATCGATTTTTTGTTGAAAATAGTTTTATTGTAAAACTTATAAATACCCAACTTGAAAATATTTAAAAAGTGTTTAAACATTACATAAACTCCATGTTTTTATAGTAAATATGGAGTTTTTATTAAAAATACTAAAATCGGTTTATAGCATTATAACAACAAATAATAAAACTAGTGATTTTTTTGCGTCGAAACTTAATATATGATATTTGTGTTTAAAACGTAAAGCAACATTTTGATATTATGTTTTATGCATGCCAAATGAGATTTAAAACATAATTATCATCACCCAAGTTTTGGTTTATCAAAATATGACTTTTATCATAAGATGCATAAAATTGAATTAATAAAGTAAAATGAATTTATTCTACAGATTCATGAAGTCATAAGTTTTTTATTGTTAAAAGGAGATTTAAAATTATGATTTCAGAACTCATCCAAAACTCCAAGTGTTATGTACAAAATGAAGTTTAATTTAATACTATTACTGTTTCTTAATCGCTCTACGACTAAACTTCAAAATATAAGATTTTAGTTTATAGTTGATCGCGGATAATGATAAATAAAATGAAGATTTATTTGGTACCTGAAGAACTTTATAACAAGCGATATAATTTTTACAAAAGGGTACATGAATTGTTGGATGCATGCAATATTCATGAGACCAAGTTTTTATTGCTATAATTGTAAAACATATATAAAACCTTTTCTTAAAAATGCAAGTCATTGTCGTCCTTTTGAAGAACATTCGGTATTGTTTGTATGGTCTTAGTGGCACAGGGTTACCTGATCATTAGGATTGTCTTATGATGTTCGGGGTAGTTTTGTAGTTTTCGGTGACTAAAGGGTCACCTTGTCACTGGTTAGTTGCAATACTGCAAGTTGTTTCAAGTAGCATGACTTGATTGAAATATTATGTGATAAAGGTCACCTAAGGATGAGAAGTTTGAGGGATAGATGGGATTAAACATGCCAATATAATCAATAGTTATTTATGATCCCATTATCTAGGAGTTACCTATCTTATGAAATTGGTAATCACTACCTACCGAGTTTGATTAAGTTAATGGGATAAAGGTAAACTAACCATTTACTTGTTTCTTTACTTGGATCCTAGACTTTAGTAAATTAATACTTTAAGAAAAGATAAAAGGTATTAATTTTTAAAGACTAAATATTGAAAATACTAAATGAAACTTTGTTAAATTCTGTTAATAATTGTTAATACTCTTACGCCTTGCAAAATCTCTCTCTCTCTCTCTCTCTCTCTCTCTCTCTTGTTGAGTTTCAAGAGACGGTAACATTTCATGGTTATAATTTCTATAATTGGTATAATACCTTGAGGTTCTTCCTTAAGGATAAATAGAAATTATATATACTAAAAGATCACATACTTGAACAACCTCTACAGACCAGTTAGTCTGATCATGATACTTTGATAGCAGTATTATTGTGATGATATTGATGTGTCTCACATCATATTGGAGTAATTAACCTTGACTTGTAGAAAGTCTTGGATAATTATGAAACATGTCAGATTTCTTATCAAGTGAAGCAGATATTCATTATGAATAGTATAATAAGCTTCAAATCTGTTCAAACATTGAATAAAAGGAAGTCTCGGAGATTGTGTACTCAAATAGACTTATAGTTCAGTTAAGGGATAAACAACATAAACCCAAAAATCAAGAAAGGACCCTAAATGATTAGTGTTGTTTCTAATGTGAAGAAATTGAACACTAAAAGAGGAACTAGTCTTCTTATCTCACCAAGTTGAGAAAGTTTGGCTTGACTAAGACTTCAGATATCCATATGATAGAACTATTTATTTTTTTTATCATTCATTTGAGTATATTATACTTCAGGTGACACTAATAATTGATATTATGTGCTAATTATTGCAAGAAATAATCAACTAATTACAAACAAATGGTATTTCGTGTTGAATATATAACAAGTGATGTTTTAGTCTTTCTCTAAACAATAGATGTTTTGTACCTATTCTTATAGGGAATGTTACAGTTGTAAATTTATGAATAAAATTTAGATTTATTTATCGTTTAATGGAAGTTCACATTCATGTTCTGAAACGATGTATTTTGTGTTAAAGAATATTTTCTCATAATGTCATTTATGAAGTCAATCTATAAGCTTTCATTAAATTGATAGTTTTGATCATAACACCATAATAATCAAATGATATTTGATTCAAACTTATATATGTAATAATCGTCATGACTATATAAATATGAAACATATATACCAACTTCAAAGGGAATGAATTTTTTAATGCAAATGTGTTTGATTCATTTGATATATGTGAATCCTATTTATATGGAAAGATGATTCGTAAGTGTCTTTATCTATTAGTAGTTAAAGAACAAAAGGTTTGACAAAAAAATTATACATAAGTGATATATGTAATCTTTTCAATCCATGAACAGTTTTGGTAATAGATACTTAGTCAATTTCATTAACGACTTTTATTTGTTATTGTTAAAACTTTTGATTTGCTCAAATTGCTTCATAGTGAAGATTGAAATACAACTTAATGAGACCATCATTAACCTTTTGTTGTGATAAAGAAAATGATTTTTTAAACCAAATCTTCTTGGAACATCTTAGGAGTTGTGGAATTGATTCAAAACTTATTCCGTTAAAAACACTCACTCGCTATAGTATGGATCTTATGGGACAGGATCAGCTGGTCACTTGGATCTATCTTTTGATGTTCAAGGTAGCCTTTGTATTCTCTAGTGGGATAGGGTCGCCTGGCCACTTGTTGAATGTTGATAGTACAAGTTTTTGAAGAGGATAAAACATAGACCTTGCAGTCTAATATATGATGTTTTAAAAGAACTATTTACTTTATAAAAAATTTGGAATTATGATTACTGCAACAAATATATATTGAATATATATATATATATATATATATATATATATATATATATATCTCCAAACAAACAAGTAGATTAAATACTTTCGTTAAACTAAGTATGTAATGGTTTACCCTTATCTAAAGGGTATGGAGTTAAGAAGCTTGTGTTAGACAATAAGTTAAACTCACTATAGCATCTACTAACTACATTTGTGTGGATTATCCTAAATGATTGTTTACGATGAACTAGATAATATGATTGTATTCCATATCTTGTTGCAAGGATTAATCATATATGTCATCATTATGCATAAAGGCCAAAATAAGTCGTATGCTTGGAGCATGTCGAATGATACCAATACAATCTGAGAACAAGTCATGGTGTGACTTAAAGGAACATTATAAAGTGCTTGCAAGAACTGGAGGAATATTCCTAATTTGCGGAGTATTTGAAAGGAAGATATGTTTAAGTTGTTTCACATATGCTAAACTTCTAAACAAATTCAAATGTTTCTCAATCGGGCGTGTTCTCATTATGAATGAAGATAAATTGCATGGATAGTAGTTCCACATAAATTTTAATTACAGTTACACATTAGATTTAGAGTACATTGTTGTTCGGGGAACCACATACAAAGTTGCTTAATGTATAGTTCATTATGACTATGAATAATCCCATTACACAAGTCTTGGTATCTAAGTCATATTTAAGCATCTACCACATTCCAAATAGTTTTCTCTACATATGAGTTATATATATAACTAAAAATGTAGGTATTCGTGAAGTTTATTCAAATCAAGTTTGTCAAATCTACTTAACAAAGCTCCTTCATTAGCTAAAGCATGAAAGTAAAGTTGGTGCTATAGGGCCTTGTTGATATAAGTAGATGTATTTGATTGAAATTTTAGTATTTGGATATTGGAACAGTACAAGCAACATATATTGCAATGAGTTGATATATTGGATACGAGTCTTTCATTAAGTAATTGTTGTTTTCTATATTAGCATGTTTAAATCCTTTAATAACTAGGTTATTCTATATATCCATAGTCGTTCACAGTTATGGGAGAATCTATGAGGTAGGACTAATATGAGTTGATTGTTTGATTCTCATGGAGATGAGAATAGCAAGAACTGCTACCAACTTCGTATATACTTGATTAGGAGAATAAGTATTGGACCTGACCCGTATCAAATCACTTTATGGATCATTGAAAGACCCCAACTTTCATATTTCTGAAAGACCCAAACTTTCATACTTCACAATATTATTACTCCAAAATATGCTACTTGCATATTCATAAAAGCAATATTTTACATTGATAAAGAGGTTACAAACTACTGGATACAAACCGACTATTACAAAGTGTTATATAATACATAACTACCCAGGATATTGTAATTTATACAAACATAGGCTGAAGTACAAAAGTATTATTACAAACTTTTCTAAATCTTTCAACAGTATATGATTATACTGGTTACTTATCACCTACAATTGTTAAACATTGATAGGGTAAGCGGTGACGCTTAGTGAGTTCAATAATAGATACAATATAATGTTATGCCATATATATACTTCAATATGGCAGAAGCAAAGAGAAACAAGGAGCAACAAAGGCATATGTGAATCATGTGTTAAGCTTTCCATATCAATCAATGACTTGATTCAAAGGTATACAATCAATGAGACATAACAATTTCCATACTTGATATACATCAATAAAGCTTCGACCCAAATGGCACAGAAGACATAAGATTTCTGATTAACATCGTGGTAGATTTCAGGCTTATAGCCCTGTCTAACCATTTGCCAATGCCATAGAATAGAAGTCATTCTCTTATGGAGACATGCTCTGCATGGCCAGAGGCTACGTACCAGTACCAATGTGAATCTAAGTCCTTTCACTGATCACATGGTCAAAGGTATTACTTTTGCTATAAAATAGCGAATAAAATAACACGGGAAAATAACTCGGAATAATAACACTAAAAAGCACATAGCACATATAAAACATAACATACAATTGTTCATATATATTGAACTCACCTTGAATTAACCGGGGGTCAAAATAGTAATTTGGGCAGCACTTCGGCTTTAAATATGACTTTCTATGTTGAAAAACGGGAGCTTAATTGAAAATCGGGCTCTGCAAAGGGTGCGCTTCAAAACTGAAAAGATAAATTTTCCGGGGTCTTCGGGCACTTCGGGGCGTGTTTTGGGTGTTAAAAAAAATATCGGGGCTTCGGGGGATGTGGAAATAGCTAAAATATGAAATTTGGGGTGAAAACGTGACAAAAATCCAAACTTACTTGGCAAGTTTCGCAACCCCTATATATACTTGCGAGGTTCGGAGTTTGGCCGAAGGAAAGAGGACACGTGGCGCAGGATGCGAAGCTCGGTACACGCGGCAGCTTCGGATTGGTCCAGCAGCACGGCTCGGATGCGAGGTTCGGACGACAGACAGCTCGGCTCGGACGGTGGCACGCTTCGGGCGCGAGACTCAGACAGCTGTGCGACACGCGTTGCTCCTCTGACGCGCCACGACTCGGATGACGCAGCTGCTTCGTGCGAAGGACGTGGCCGGTACTATTCATGCGAGTTTATCCTAAATTCTCGGATTTTGAGCCAAATTCTTCCGAAATTCATAACTTTCGCATATGAACTCCGTTTTTGAAGTTCTTTATATGCACGCGTAGCTAAAATTATGTTCTACAACTTTCGTTTAGACTTCATTGGCTAATTTTGATTTTAATTGTAATATTATTATTTTTAACAGACCGGGACAGGTAAATCCGTTAAAAATTCATAACTTCTTCATTCGACATCCGTTTTCTTCAAACTTTTTATCGTTGTACTAAAAATGACGAGACCTTCGATTCTCGTTTAGGTTGTATCGGCTAAATATCGCTCGATCTAAAATTCGAGTTTTTAGTTGTCTACTACTATTCCAAAACTTAGAAAAATCATAACTTCCTCATACGAAGTCAGATTTTGGCGTTCTTTTTATCGAACTTCTCGGTTTAATGAATAATACGACTTTCATTTAGATTACTAAGGCTAAAAAGTATTTTCTCAAAAACTCACCTTTTACGTCATTCGGCGTCGTGCCGGTTTTGTCGTGAATCTTCGATTGGTCATAACTTCTTCGTTATAACTCAGATTTCGATGAGGTTTTCGCCTAAATGTTTCTAACGAGATTATCTACAACTTTTAATAATAAAATTTTACTTATTTCAAATTTTATATTTTCACTAAATTTCGCTATTTGACATTTGATTGGAATCTCATAAGACTTCGAATACTTTCTGAATGATTCTAAGTATAGTTTTACTTCAATTCTAGTAAAACTATCTATGAGAACTCAACATTCAAATTCACATAATATTTCATAATATTATTTACTTAAAACACGATTTCAAAACGTGTATGTTACAAATACCTCCTCCTTTTGAGGATTTCGTCCCTAAAATTACATTGATTAAAATAAATGGGGATATTTTGCTCTTATCTCATTCTTATTTTCCCAAGTATAATTTGGGCCTCGATGGTGTTTCCACTTGACAAGCACCAACTCTACTTCTTTATTACGTAGATTAGTTGTTCTTTCATTCACGATCTCTTCCGGTTCTTCGACATATCTTAACTTATTATCCAATTTCACTTCGGATAATGGAACTGTATCATCGTAGATGCTCAAGCATTTGCGCAGATAACTCACATGAAACACATCATGAATACCTGCCAAATCTTTAGGCAATTCTAAGCGGTATGCCTGCTTTCCAATTCTCTGGATGATTTTGAAAGGTCCAACAAATCTGGGACTCAACTTTCCTTTCTTCCCAAATCTTATAAGGCCTTTCCATGGGGATACCTTCAGCATTACAAAATCACCCACTAGGAATTCTATTGGTCATCTTCTCTTTTCTGTATAGGACTTCTGTCGATCCTAGGTTGCTTTCATTCTTTCTCGTACGATTTGAATCTTGTCGGTGGTGTCTTGAGTCATTTCAGGGCCTCCAAGGATCTTCTATCCTACATCACGCCAACATAACGGCGTACGGCATTTGCGACCATATAATGCTTCATATGGTGGCATTTTGATTGAAGTGTGGTAACTGTTATTATATGAAAATTCGACAAGAGGCAAGTATTTATCCCAGTTACCACCAAACTCCAAGACACATGCACGAAGCATATCTTCTACTGTTTGGATTGTTCTCTCTTTCTGACAGTCTGTCTGGGGATGATAAGTTGTGATGAGGGCAACTCGAGATCCCAATTCACGTTGCATACTCTCCCAAAAATGAGAAGTGAAACGAGTATCGCGATCGAAAATGATCTTTAGTGGCACACCATGTCTTGCAACAATTTCATCCAAGTATACTTGTGCGTATTTCTCCATTGGAGCCGTTTCACACATGGCGAGAAAATGTGCACTCTTAGTCAGGCGGTCGACGATTACCCAAATGCTATCATGTTGTCTAGCAGTCTTTGGCAATTTGGTAATAAAATCCATAGACAGCTCTTCCCATTTCCATACACGAACACTAAGCCTTTCTGGAGTTCCGTAAGGCTTTTGGTGCTCTGTTTTGACTTGTAAGCATACTAAGCATTCTTGTACATATCTTCCAATGTCTCTCTTTAATCCAGGCCACCAATAATCAACTCGTATATCATAGTACATTTTACTTGTACCAGGATGTATTGACAGTTTAAGCTTATGAGCTTCATCTAAAATCTTCTATCTTAATCCAACAATCTTTGGAATCCATAACCGATTCTTAAATACATTTAATCCTCGTGGATCATCAAGTAAAACATCAGAATAATGTACCATTCCTTCCTTCTTCACATTTTCTGGCTTTAAGGCCTCAACTTGCCACTTCTCTAGTTCATCAAGAATAGTGAACTTCACCGTAGTGTGAGTAATAGTATAACACATGTCATTACGATAAACCTTCCTGCTAAGTGCATCTGCAACCACATTAGCCTTTCCAATATGGTACAGGATTTCACAGTCATAGTCTTTGATCAGCTACATGGCTCGTTGTTGTCTCAAATTCAGAGTTTGTTGGCTGAATATATACTTGAGACTCTTGTGGTCGGTAAACAATTGGCATTTCGTACCAAAAAGATAATGTCTCCGAAGTTTTAGGGAAAATACCACTGCAGCGAGTTTGAGATCATGGGTGGGATAATTCTTTTCATAATCTTTCAGTTGTCTTGAGGCATAGGCTATCACTTTACCACGCTGCATCAACACACAATCGAGTCCCAATCTTGAAGCATCACTATACACGGAGTGTAGGGTTTCAAAGCACTCCATGGATGATGGCAATGGGCCCCTTTGATGAATTGTTGGTTAAAAACCCAAGACTTGTCTTTTCCCTATAAATAGTCATGTATTATTCATTATTAGGGTTAATAGTGAGGCAAAATGTAGCCGTCACGTGAGGTTTCTTATGTAGTGTTAGATTCTTTAGTCTATGCTGTAAGTGTAATATATTCCTCATATTTGAATGAATCGAGTGATCATTCGACATAATCTTCATATTTATGTTTGTTCTTATTTTCCGCATCTTGTTCATCTTCTCAATTAGGGTTTTCATCCCAACAAGTGGTATCATAGCGGGTCTTTGAAGATCTATTGATTTTTGAAATATCGGTTCTTGATTTGATGATTTTCTGCACAAGTTATTGAAGATTATTGATGTTTTGGCGCATTGGAATCTAAATTCTGTTCAATCAACTGTTCATGGAGACTTATATATTTTGTTACCGTTCATCATGGTGATTTCGATCATATTCTCTTTTTATTTATTATTTGTTTTTGGATCTGATTTGTTTTCGAACTCTAAGCCAAATCATAGAGTCATATTATTATTATTTTTGTAATCACTATTGATCTGCCGATGACATACTGTTCTTGAGCCAATCTTTTATTAATTACTATTCATTCGCTCCATTCATTGAGCCCATTGTGTTCGTTTCCTGTTCATCGTAAGTCAAAGTCTTTCGTTCAAATTAAGCGTTCAATTCATGTCGATTATACGTTCTTAAGTGCTATTGGATTTCATTATTCTCGATTTCTGTTTGATTCTCTTTTTGTTCTTGTTCTCGAGTTTTGTTCTTAACATCGTATTTGATTGAAGATTGATAATGATTTTTTTGAAAGTGAATCATCTCTTGTTATTATTATGTTCAATTGTGATTTTGGGTACAGAATTGTTATTCGATGTTAATTGGGGATTCTCATTGATAAATTGATTGTTTGAGTTTAAAGAACCGATGATGAACAGATGAACAGAATTGAATCTCGATTTGGCTGGTCAAAACCGAAAGTCAAAATCAGATCAAAAGGTTTAAAGTTTAAATTGGAAGTGTAAAATCACTTCGTTGGAACAGAAATCAGATCTAAGGAAATAAGGCGTCAAAGTCGAATCTTGAATCGTGTTTGGCATTGATCGGAACAGAAGGAATTAATCTAATCTTGTACAAAATCAATCTTTGCACATGGTTTCGGAATTAGAATTGCCGCTCGGAATCGGAATCGTGATTTGGTAATTACAATCAGAACGGATGTAATGGGACTCGCAATCGGAATTATTTGGTTTCGTAATCGGAACTTTTGGCATGACTTTTCGAATGATCTGTTTTGATCTCGCAATCAAAATGAAGGAATCGGTACTGAAACTTCTGCCGTGTCTCACATTTCATCAAACAAATTGGGAAGAAGATAGTAAAGTTTCATTTTTACTCCCTGCAACTTCAGCAAATTGACACTTTTGGTCCCTGTCGTTTTCACAGTTTAATATTTTTGGACCAATCTCAGAAATTGTTACAAATAAAGGGGTATATTGATGCAGAATTACCATTCCATCCCCTGTCTTTCAGCAAGTGACAGTTTCGGCCCAATATTCAAAAAAGTTTACTACTTTGAGGGCCGGTGAACAGTTTTGGATTTTTCAATGCTCATATTTTTTCGTGAACAGAAAATTATAGATTTCATCAAGTCTTGGCGGTTCGGAAAGTCGTTTTTCGTGATAACGTCAGATTTTCACGACTTTTTCGGATTTTATACTTCATCGTTAATATCATTTCGTCATGGGGGAGCTTAGTGATTTTTTATCCATTCAAGATCATTCTCATGACCATTTGAAGGCTTTATAATCATGTTTTTGATTATAAATCGGGGGAGAATTTGGTTTGGTCATTCGAAATTCGATTTGTGACTTTTCAAAGTTGAAGATTTTTTATAAAGCTTGTGGTAGAATTATGAAGGTAGCTTTTACAGTAGAAGTTCTTCATCGATCTCTGCTAAAGCTTTTACAGAGAAGTATCCTTTACAACGAAAGTTCTTTATCGAGCTCTGCTAAGGACTTGTTATATCTCCGACTTCTAGTATTTTCTCGATCAAGCAGCATTACGAATCTTAAAGTTTGGGTTGTTACATGATATTTTTTGATGGCTTATATCATTAGCTTATTTGAAGATCATTGTGACTTGGAGGGGGAGCTCTTCAAAGACAAGAAGTGATTCGGTTTCTTTGTTCTGAAATGGGTTTTTATGGCGGGTTTGGTTTTGATGAAGATTTTTTTTTGGGATTACATTCGAAAATGAAGTTTAAAGACATTACTTCAGTGCTTGATTTATATATCCTAGAGCCCGTGTTTGAAGACTGTTGAAGAATCAAGATTCGTTGATTGCTTCATCTATTCCTCGTTGCAAGTTCTTTCTATTCGCTAGATGCTTGTTTTGGAAGTTAAAGCATTGTCATCCATTCCATACTTTGAGGGGGAGATTGTAGGGTTTCAAAGCACTCCATGGATGATGGCAATGGGCCCCTTTGATGAATTGTTGGTTAAAAGCCCAAGACTTGTCTTTTCCCTATAAATAGTCATGTATTATTCATTATTAGGGTTAATAGTGAGGCAAAATGTAGCCGTCACGTGAGGTTTCTTATGTAGTGTTAGATTCTTTAGTCTATGTTGTAAGTGTAATATATTCCTCATATTTGAATAAATCAAGTGATCATTCGACATAATCTTCATATTTCTGTTTGTTCTTATTTTCCGCATCTTGTTCATCAAATCTCAATTAGGGTTTTCATCCCAACACGGAGAAATCATCATCACCTTCTGGGAGTGATAAGATGGGAGCATGAGTCAAAAGATCTTTTAAAGTCGAGAAAGCTTTTTCTTGGGCTTCACCCCATTCGAACTTTGCTTCCTTTCGAGTTAGACTAGTGAGAGGTATAGCTATACGAGAAAACTCTTTAATGAATCTTTGGTAATAACCCTCAATACCCATGAAACTACGAATTTCGGAAGCATTACGGGGCACTTCCCAATTTTGAATGGCTTCGATTTTGGTAGGATCTACGGATATACCGTCACCAGAAATAACATGGCCGAGAAATTGAACTTGGCAAAGCCAAAATTCACATTTCGAGAATTTAGCATAAAGTTTCTCCTTTCTAATAAGTTCTAAGATTTCATGAATATGAACGGCATGATCAGCTTCAGACTTGGAATAGATTAGAATATCGTCAATGAATACGATGACAGACTTATAGAGCATTGGGCGGCATACTCGATTCATCATAACCATGAATACAGCAGGAGCATTTTTCAAACCGAATGGCATGACAAGGAATTCGAAATGCCCATAACGAGTGCGGAAAGTAGTCTTCGGTACATCCTGCTCTTGTACTTTCAACTGATGATAGCCAGATCTCAAATCAGTCTTTGAGAAATAGCTAACACCCTAAAGTTGATCGAACAAATCGTCGATGCAAGGTAGTGGGTACTTGTTCTTGATAGTCACCTTATTCAACTCACGATAATCAATGCACATACGCATTGATCCATCCTTCTTTTTGACAAACAATACCAAAGCACCCCAGGGAGAGGTACTCGGTCGAATAAAGCCTTTGTCAAGTAATTCCTGTAGTTGGATCATCATTTCTTTCATCTCGGCTGGCGCAAGACGATAAGGAGTCTTTGCAATCGGATCAACACCAGGCACAAGGTCAATTCAGAATTCTACTTGCCTGTCTGGATGAAGTCCAGGCAGATTATCGGGGAAAACATCAGGATATTCGTTAACAATGAGAACATCATTCACAGTTTTATTCTCCTCTCTTGAGATGTCAACTATATAGGCTAGATAAATAGGGCAACCCTTCGATATAAGTTTATGAGCTTTGAGGAAAGAGATTATTTTTAAGATCCTTTGCTCACCGTAGACATGAATAGGATCTTCCCCTTTAATATGAATGCGTACCATCTTTTCATAACACAAGAGTTCTGCATGATTCTTTGACAACCAATCCATGCCGAGAATAATACCGAAGTTAGGCAAGGAGATAGGGATTAGGTTAGCAAGAAAATTACAGCCTTCAATTTCTATGACACAATCCCTATAGATTTTATCAGCAAGTAATGATATACTTCCCGCAGTATCTACATGAAATGGTTGCACGAGTGCATAGCAAGCAGTTTCAAAAGAATGCGCACACTCATAAGATACAAAAGAATCTGAGGCACTAAAATCAAATAAGATGTGAGCAGGTCTAGAGTTGACAAGAAATGTACCCGTCACAACATTCGGGTCCTCGCGTGCTTCATCTGTGGTAATCTGGAATGCACGACCCTTAGCTTTTGGCACCTCCTCCTTTTTAGCTGGAGTGTTCTTTGGTTGTTGGACAGGGACTTGACTTCTCGCCGGTTGTTGAACAGAATCTTGACTTCCCGTCACTTGGCTGGTAAGAGTAGGGCAAAAACGCTTCTCGTGGCCAGTAATACCACATGCATAGCAAGTCACACCCTTCCTTAGGCAAGCTGGCTTTATATGACCCTTTTCTCCACATCCATAACAGACAATGGATTCCTTGTCTATTTTGCATTGGCCTGGATGATTCTTTCCACAAACACGACATGAAGGCCATTGAATAGAAAAAGATTGTGACCTGCCGCGGCCACGAAAAGCACTCTAAGATAGCACTTGCTTGCTAGGATCAGTTCGAACAGATTGAGCTGGTGGAATAGTGGAAACAGGAATAGTTCTTTTAGTATGTGGACGCTTTGGAACAATAAGAGTGGCTCCATGTATCTCTAAGTCATGCTCACGCCTTCGAGCATACTCAACAGCTTTATCAAATGACATAACATCCCGATTGGCTACAAGATCATGGATTTCATGTCGTAGTCCCTCCATGAATAACTGAATTTTCTCGTCTTCAGTTGGATATACTTTGTAGCAAACCGTGCTTTTTGATTAAACTGAGTTTCATACTCATTCACAATCATTCCTCCTTGTTTAAGCTCGAGGAATTCCTTCTCCAATCTTCTCCTCATGTCTAGAGGACAATACTTCTCTAACAAACGAGTTTTAAACATTTCCCAGGCTAAATTCTCCTGGTCAAACCCGTTGAGAGCTTCATATGTTGCTTCCCACCAGACCAAGGCTTCTCTAATGAGCATTGCGGAAGCATAATTAGCCTTGTCTTTATTATCCACATGAGAAATATGAAACACTTTCTCTGTGTTCTGGATCCAAGTAAGAACAATAATGGGATTGAGAACACCAAAAAACTCTGTAGCACCACTACTCTTGAAATCTTTGAACGAGGGACGCTTCACCTCTCCTTTTGAAGATTCTCCAGTGGCTTTCTCTTTTCCTTGATCACCATTCTTTTTGTGTTCTTCGAGATTCTGTCGAATAACACCGGTAAGTTTACCCAAGAGTCGCTCCTCACGAGGAGATACTAGAGTATTCACTTCCTCGGGTTGAGGACCTCCACCAACCTCAGGGGTATGGCTACTTACTTGTTCAGCCATCATTCTGAAATTTAGGAGTAATATAGTATTTTAAAATATTAGGATTTATTATAACCTAATACTTCACTTAAGTCTTTCCTATGGTTTGTATCCATATACTTATAATGATTCAGTTCATATATTGAACTTCCAATAGTTTAAGTCTAATACCAATCTGTGGCATTTAGTTCGCTTAAACTACGACTCTGATACCATGATTGAAAGACCCCAACTTTCATATTTCTGAAAGACCCAAACTTTCATACTTCACAATATTATTACTCCAAAATATGCTACTTGCATATTCATAAAAGCAATATTTACATTGATAAAGAGGTTACAAACTACTGGATACAAACCGACTATTACAAAGTGTTATATAATACATAACTACCCAGGATATTGTAATTTATACAAACATAGGCTGAAGTACAAAAGTATTATTACAAACTTTTCTAAATCTTTCAACAGTATATGATTATACTGGTTACTTATCACCTGCAATTGTTAAACATTGATAGGGTAAGCGGTGACGCTTAGTGAGTTCAATAATAGATACAATATAATATTATGCCATATATATACTTCAATATGGCAGAAGCAAAGAGAAACAAGGAGCAACAAAGGCATATGTGAATCATGTGTTAAGCTTTCCATATCAATCAATGACTTGATTCAAAGGTATACAATCAATGAGACATAACAATTTCCATACTTGATATACATCAATAAAGCTTCGACCCAAATGGCACAGAAGACATAAGATTTCTGATTAACATCGTGGTAGATTTCAGGCTTATAGCCCTGTCTAACCATTTGCCAATGCCATAGAATAGAAGTCATTCTCTTACGGAGACATGCTCTGCATGGCCAGAGGCTACGTACCAGTACCAATGTGAATCTAAGTCCTTTCACTGATCACATGGTCAAAGGTATTACTTTTGCTATAAAATAGCGAATAAAATAACACGGGAAAATAACTCGGAATAATAACACTGAAAAGCACATAGCACATATAAAACATAACATACAATTGTTCATATATATTGAACTCACCTTGAATTAACCGGGGGTCAAAATAGTAATTTAGGCAGCACTTTGGCTTTAAATACGACTTTCAATGTTGAAAAACGGGAGCTTAATTGAAAACCGGGCTCTGCAAAGGGAGGGCTTCAAAACCGAAAAGATAAATTTTTCGGGGTCTTCGGGCACTTCGGGACGTGTTTTGGGTGTTAAAAATAATATCGGGGCTTCAGGGGATGTGGAAATAGCTAAAATATGAAATTGGGGGTGAAAAGTGACAAAAATCCAAACTTACCCAGCAAGTCTCGCAGCCCCTATATATACTTGCGAGGTTCGGAGTTTGGCCGAAGGAAGGAGGACACGCGGTGCAGGATGTGAAGCTTGGTACACGTGGCAGCTTCGAATTGGTCCAGCAACACGGCTCGGATGCGAGGGTCGGACGACAAACGGCTCGGCTCAGACGGTGGCACGCTTCGGATGCGAGACTCAGACAGTTGTGCGACGCGCGTTGCTCCTCGGACGCGCCACGAATCAGATGACGCAGTTGCTTCGTGCGAAGGACGTGGCCGATACTATCCATGCGAGTTTATCCGAAATTCTCAGATTTTGAGCCAAATTCTTCCGAAATTCATAACTTTCGCATATTAACTCCGTTTTTGACGTTATTTATATGCACACATAGCTAAAGTTATGCTCTACAACTTTCGTTTAGACTTCATCGGCTAATTTTGACTTTAATTTTAATATTATTATTTTTAACAGACCAGGACAGGAAAATCCGTTAAAAATTCATAACTTCTTCATCCGACATCCGTTTTCGTCAGACTTTTTATCGTTGTACTACAAATGACGAGACCTTCGATTCTCGTTTAGGTTGTATCGGCTAAATATCGTTCGATCTAAAATTCGAGTTTTTAGTTGTCTACTACTATTCCGAAACTTAGAAAAACCATAACTTCCTCATACGAAGTCGATTTTGGCGTTCTTTTTATCGAACTTCTCGGTTTAACGAATACTACGACTTTCATTTATATTACTAAGACTAAAAAGTATTTTATCAAAAACTCACTTTTAACGTCATTCGGCGTCGTGTCGGTTTTGTCGCAAATCTTCGATTGGTAATAACTTCTTCGTTATAACTCGGATTTCGATGAGGTTTTCCCCTAAATGTTTCTAACGAGATTATCTACAACTTTCAATAATAAAACTTTACTTATTTCAAAATTTATATTTTCGCTAAATTTCACTATTTGACATTTGATTGAAATCTCATAAGACTTCCAATACTTTCTGAATGATTCTAAGCATAGTTTTACTTCAATTCTAGTAAAAACTATCTGTTAGAACTCAACATTCAAATTCACATAATATTTCATAATATTATTTACTTAAAACATGATTTTAAAACGTGTATGTTACAATCGTAGTTGTGAGTGATGTTTTAATCAAGGTCGTATCTTTGTATTCTTAGACCTGAGATACATATTTGGGACTTGAAGTGTAGGAATTGTTGTGTTTTTACATTGTTTAACGTTGTTCCGTAAAAGGCACTCATAAGGGACGTCATTGGGTATGACATGAACTACATGACGGGCGTATGTAGTCAAGATGGGATTTGTTCCTTTTATTCATTGAAAGTTGAACACTGAGATTGATGGGGATCCATATCTCATGTTCAACATGATGTCTGAGACAAAGGAATAACTAATATGACACCTTTAATAACAATTGTAACTTAGAGCTCCTAGAATTGGCTATTGATGAGATGGCACCTTTCATATGTTGTTAGGGGCGGTAGCCCGTTGCTTGACGTCAACTACTATCTATGTTAGTCTCTAATGAATCTTGTGCAACTGGGAGGTCGAATCTATATGCCTAAGAATCATTATTGAGTGATGTTGTTAATAATATATGATCTTATAGGGTCACACCTTTATCAAGTTGGCACATTATTATCAATGTGATTATTAATAAATAATATCAATTCTTGTATTTAATTATGGAATAATTATTGTTTTGTGAAAATTATAATTATAAAAGAGTATAACTAGTTATTGTTTCATATAATATGAATTAATAAGTCATGCACAACCTTTTGGACTGGTTGAATCCTTTTGTCTTTTACCTAAAGAAAAAATTTATATTTTATAAACTTTGAGTTTATAAAATTTAAGCAGGTCTTCTCTTTTCTAAGGTATGGCCGAATTCATTATATAAAGAAGAAAGGTTGTTTGTCAACCTTCTTCTTATGTCTGCCATGCTCCTAAAGGTTGCTAATACTTTAGAGTATTTTAATGTAAAGCCCTTACGATGCATGATATTATAAAAGATTGTGTCTTGCATGAATTTTGGCTAGTTATTCAAGTTCATTTTTCCTCTCTTTTTCTCAATAAAGTCGTAGCTTTCTATGCTCTGTTCATCTTTCCTTTTGAAGCTATTTTTTTTGGGATTATATGCTACCTTGAGTTGTCTCTTTTAGTGCTTATTTGAGTTAAGTATTAAAGTCTTAAGACACTCAAGAATACAAGAAGGAACTAGCATTCCAAATGCATTATCTTGATGGTGGATACTGGTAGAGAAAACCATTCTCTTTGATTTTTCTATCTTCATCAACACCCCAAAACCAAGTGGGTTCAAAGGCTTTAAGGGTTGTCATTGTAAAACACTCTTTCATTGTTTTAATATCATTCTAACATCTATAAATGGATCTTAGATGGTTTGGTTTTGTTATAAACTTAAAAATGAACTTGTTATTTTTATAAGACTTTCGTTGCGGTTTTTATGAAAAAACACACTTATATTTTGTATCAAAACCCATCACAAAATACAAGCATCCAAAGACTCTAATATTATTAAAAACAGGGGAGTGATCATAATTTATCTCAAATGGACTCTTTCCATTTAGAACAGAAGAAGGGAGTCTATTAATTAAAAAAACAGTTGTGAGAACACCCTCGCCCCAAATCCTTTAAGTAATCCAAATTGGAATAATAAGGACCTAGCCACATTTAAAAGATGTTTGTGTTTTCTTTCCACAACACCATTTTGTTGTGGAGTATGAACACAGGTAGTTTGATGCAAAATCCCTTTATTTTTTTTAAAAAAAAAAGATACTTTTAATTCTTTGATTCACAAACTCAATGCCATTATCAAACCTTATAGTTTTAATTTTAACATCAAAATGATTTTCTAAAAAACAAAAAAATCATCAAAACAAGAAAAAGAACTTCATCTTTAGATTTCAGTAAAATACTTTTAATTCTATGATTCACAAACTCAGTGTCATTATCATACCTTATAGTTTTAATTTTAACATTAAAATGATATTCTAAAAAACAAAGAAAAACATTAAATCAAGAAAAGGAACTTCATCTTTAAATTTCATTAAATAAACCCAGATAGCCCTTATGAAATCATCCACAATAGTCAAAAAAGAATATCTAAATCCTCCAGAAGTAACAAATGTATAAGGACCCCGACGTCTAAATGAATTAATTCACCAAGATTACTTGTTTTATGTTCACTTAATGGAAAATGATCTCTAATTTTCTTTGCTTTATGAAAAACCTCACATGGTGGAATAGTCTCATTATCATACTTTAAATAAGTTTTAAGAACATTCAAAGCTTTATCAGCAGGATGTCCAAGTCGATTATGTCGAGTTTTGACACACAACAAAGAGAAGATTTAGGCAAGCAAGAAGTCCTACCTAAAATATTACTATTAAGATAATATAGGCCTCAAAATTCTTTTACCAGTCTCCATGGTCTCCTTGGACAGCGAATCCTGGATGACACAATTATGTTCATCAAAAACAACTTTAAATATATTATCTATACAAATCTTATGAACATATAAAAACTAACATGAAAGTCAAGAGCAACAAAAATATCTTGAAGAGATATAGATCCAGGCATGTTCATGTTACCAATCTTATCAACTCTAGCAGTTGCTCCATTTGGATGATCAACTCTAAGGTTAAGCTTGGAAACATCAACAATGTCATGAAGATCAGATTCTTTTTACAGTCATGTGTTGACTAGCTCTAGAATCAACCCATTGATTATCCTTACTAAAAAAACATTCTTATAAGAAATACCTTCCATATTGGAAGTACTAGACATCTCTTTAGGAGTTCTCTTATCATTTAAAAGTGACATAAGTTTGGAGTATTGTTCACTTACTAAAATATGTTAATCCAGTTTATCAAGAGCAAATGAAGATGAACAAGATATATCACAAACATGAGAAGCAACAACAAGAACACTACCAGAAGATTTGTTAAAATCGATTTTTGGTTTAATATCCTTTGGAAATTCAACAAGTTTATAGCATTTTCCAATAGTGTGACCCTTAATACCATAATGTTTACATTGGAGATTTTGATTTCTACCTCTAAGTCTTTTAGGATCATTAAATTTCCCAACAAAGGAAAAAGTTTGACCTTTATTTGAAACATTAGAGATAGAGCCATTCTTTTGATTTGACTCTTCTCTTGACACAATGGAAAAAGAAATTTTAGCCTTTGGCAAAGGTTCCATAATTCATATGTGACTCTTAACTTGATTAAAGACATCATCAAGACAACTAAAAATTTGCATTAGCTTCATGAGTTTAGAGTGATTGTTAAACTAAGTAGCATCTTCACAAATACACTCAGTACAAATAGTTAAACTATCAAATTTTTTCCAAAGTCCATCTAATTTATTATAGTAGTCAGATACAAACATACCACTTTGAGTAAGAGTATTTATACATTGTTGTAAGTTAAAAACAACATAATCATCAACCTTAAAAAATCTTTCATTTAATTCTTTCTAGATATCAATTGCAAATTTAGAACAAACATGTCCAACAAATATAAACTCAGACATAGAATTTAAAATCCAAGAACACATAATTTCATTAACTTTATCCGATTTAATAGAATTTGAATTATCAGTCTTATCTTTAACAATGGTACCATCCACAAAACCAATTTTATTTCGGGCTTTTAAGGCCCTGATCATAGAAATTTTCCAGACTGTATAGTTTTGGCTCCATTTAGTTTAACATTGATTATAGTTGTTATAGCATTATCAAATGGATGAATATATAAAGGATCAGCAAAAATCAGTTATCTCATTCTTGCCTGAAGACTCAGGACGATCAATAGGACCAGTCATTTTAAAGAACCAAACAAGATAATAAAAACAACCAAGAAAGAAACACACTATGAAAAAAATAACCTAGCTAAAAATAGATCAACATATCGAATTAGAAACAAATCATATAATCGAGCAAATACGACAAGGCATATAGCAAATAGACACACATAACAAAGAAACACTCAAGAAAGAACCCAAATAGAAAGGAAGGGTTAATCAGAAGACTTACAATGTTATTCAACGAGAAGAAGAACAACAAGCAGCAAAGTAGATTCAATAAACTGGTATATTCAACCTGATCTACCACTGAAGCAGGTTACAACATTCGAATGCTAAGACCTCGTTTGTTAATAGTTTTTCATTCGCTTACTTAACGTTGACCACTTAGATAGGCGTTGTCCGTTGGTGCTCTGTACACCAGCGTTTACAATCTCTACGAGTCTACGATTGTTTACTCTTAACCAAGCGTGACGAGCAAACTACCAGGGAAACGTCGCCAACGAACAGAACCCGAGATCTAAACTAGATCGAAAACCACCAGACAAGACCATAGAAACCCTAAATCGAGACCATGTCTGCTTCTAAGTCGAAGATCGACAAAACTAATAAGTCAGCGCTGGCTCTGATACCATACAAAACTACAAACATATCATTCACAACATCAACAACCCTTTATTAGAAGAACCATTTGGTTTTCATGTACACACATCTGAAAACTCACTACATAACACTCGCACTCGATAATAAAATTTTATCTATTACAATATTCCAAAACTACACTCTAGAATTAAATAAATACAAGAAATGAAATTACAGACTATGAACAATAGACTGAATCCCTAAATACCGTAAAGCCTAAAGAACGAGAGAGAGCTTGATACATAAGGTGTGTGTGTGTAGACTCGTGAATAATAACCAGAACAACACACAACACTCTCTTATATACTTCGAGTCAAGGACTTCGGGTCATGGAACCAACCCGCGTGTTTTCATTACCTTCACAATAGAAAAACGAATCGTTGCCCAAAACATATACAAAAAAAATAAAGAACAGACCCTGTTGGACTGTTTATGAAGAAGAGATCATATTTGGGTATGATTCCAGCAAAAGGTCCATTTAAAATTCAAAATTTTGATATGGAAAAAAAAGGCTTTCAATTCATTTAATACTTATCTGGATATGATTGGAAGAATTATAAGGCTACTTCAAAACATGTAACGTAATTTTCACTGTTGTGATTGTTTAGATATTTTACAAAAGAAAAGACTAGGATTTAGAATGACAATTAATGTACCAAAAATTGAAAACAAAATTATATATGTAACATAAAGAAATTAGAGTAGATTGTGTATAATTAAGTAGGTCGATATTGTGATTAGTGAAACCATAAAAGATCCCCAAAAGACAAATCAAGATGCATGTATATAAGTTTGAATGAAAAATATCACAAAATTGTGCATGGTGCCAAAACTCAAAAGTATTGATGAAAAAAATATACCTCGAAATAGGTTGTCTATATGACTATATATGTCTATATCTACATGATGGAGCATGCATTAGGGTTTTCATCGCTAAATAGATCTTGCGCATAAACAAGCTCTGGAGGAACCTGTGGGTATGCAAACCCAGTAGTGTTCTTCTTATTATTATTATTATTATGATCATTTCCTTTTTCTTTCTTCCCATTCCAATTCTGATCATTCTCCCCCTTTTGTTGTTGATCACCTCCTCCTCCTCCATCATTCTTATTCTTGTTTTGGTTTTTTTTTACATTCACTATCTCTGCATGCCTTCCTGCTCGCTTGCTAATGTACGTCACTAGATCTTTTGGATCAAAACTACCTTTCACTATTACATGCGAATGGGATGCCTTCATATCAATGCTCACAGTTTGTACTCCTGTTATATATAAATAATAATATAATTAGCTATTATCATGCACCAAAAAATTAACATTTGATCATCAATTAATTTGCCAAACCTTGCATCTTGTGGAGGCAATGCTTAACTTCTTTGGCGCAACCCTCACAGTGTAAGTGCATCTTCAACACTGTCTCCACCACCTTCGGTGCCTATATATAATAGATCATCATCATCATCATGAATTAAAACAAGATTTAGTACAATGTCATCCATCGAATCGATCTACATTTGAAATTGATTTGATTCGGTACCTCTGGCTTCTTCTCGTGTTGCTTCTTTTCTTGTTGTTTCTTGGGTACAGGAGAAATAAGGTCAACATGCTTTCCAGATTTTTGCCTGAGACGCTCTGCGACTCTGATAGGGTCGGCGTTTTTGCCTTTCACGATCACACGATGATCCATTGTGTTTGGTTCTATTTCTTCAACACCTAATTAATCAAATCAAATCAAATCATCATTCAATAACAATGAGTAATTAATATTGATTCATTCATGATATATATAGATACAAATCAAAGACCATAAATGATTAATTTATTGAGTAATTAGTGATTACCATCGAATCCCCTCAGCGATTTCATGACCGTTTCAACACAACCTTGACAATGAAGGTAAACTGCCAACACTATCACTACGTTACCTTGCTTGTTGTTGTTGTTATTATTATTTTTGGCTTTTGATTCGTTTGAGTTTTCATCAGCGCCATCGTTGTTAGTTTCCTCGAGATTCTTTTCTTCGATGTTCCAATTCCCATTCACGTTCCCCCGTTGCTTGTTCTTCCATGTTCAAAATCAAACAGAAACACATATCAATACTTCAAGAAGCTAGTAGAATCATGAACCATATAATCAAATAGTCAACCAATCGAACATATGATCTATAGTTTTGTACACAGTATTATTACACTTACACACATTTTGTTTGTACGTAGAGAATTTTTTTAGAAATTTGATGAAAATAACGCAACAAATGGAAAAATAACATGGAGATGATGAATCAACGAGTTTATTCTATCCATTAAACTTGTGTCATAACGGAATCAATCAAAGTTACTCGTTCGGATTCCATACGATTTTGGAAAAGAGGAGAATGTAGATTTGTACCTTTCCTCCCATGGTTGATGCCTTGATCGAGAATGGTAAGAAAATGCAACAAAGAGAGAGTATGGCGGGAGCACAATTACACTGACATGCTTATGGTGGGTTGTGCGCATATATACACTACTCTAGTATCTTCTCTCTCACACATACACTCTTTTTTTGGTAGGAGAAGTAATGGTATCAAATTGTAGAGGAGATGGAGTTTTTAACAAAAAAAAATTATGTATCACACGTCTTAAATATCTCTTTTCGATAATAAAATAATGAGTTTGAATGTTTGATTTTATAACACAGATTGTTGTCACTTCCTTTTATATTATATATATTTCAAATATAGTATAATGGTATAAAAACATTTAAGTTTTGTTAGAGTTACAACTTCGGCTAACTTTATTTTAGATATAAAGCTCGTGTCTTAAATATCTCTTTTCGATAATAAAATAATCAGTTTGAATGTTTGATTTTATAACACAGATTGTTGTCACTTCCTTTTATATATATTTATTTCAGATATAGTATAATGGTATAAAAACATTTAAGTTTTGTTAGAGTTACAACTTCGGCTAACTTTATTTTATGAGAAATTAAATATTCACCTACCATTTGTTCCTATTTTTTCCTCCTACTATGTCAAATGTTAACATGTATCACTTTTAATTAGACATTTAATAAAATTAATAATCATTTAATCCACTTGTCAACATTTGATATAGTAAGAGGAAAAGTAGGAACAAATGGTAGGAGGATATTTAATTTCTCTCATTTTAGATATAAAGCACGCGTCTTAAACTTAAAGATGATAAATAATTTTAAAAGGACAACTAAAATTATTTTTAATGTAGTCAAACTCTATATTTTATAATTAATATATAGGATTTAAACTCCAATTTCAGGCATTATATAACCATAAAAATAAAAATATATGACCTTATTTTTTTTATGTTTTTTTTTCATATGATGAAATAAAGCGTAGTTCACAGTGTTTCATAATTATTTTATATAGGATTTAAATGATTGATCGTCTAATTTTTTTTATAATTTTGTAGATGTATTAGGACTTTAAATAATCACCTGGTCACCTACAAAACAAATATTTTTTTAGATCTGTTGTATTTTAATTTACACTTTCAAACTAAAATAATAAAATTAATCGTCAGAAATTACATGGGATTATAGTTATCAAACCAAGGGCCAAGGGGATAGAGTTTAATTCTATTGTGACAATATTAGGTGAGTTTTGATCTTATGATCTCAAAGAATCATATTATATTTAGATTTTAAGATTACATCTTTCTTAAAATAGAAACTCGTTAATGTGTCTTAAAAAGACACATATGCGATGGGGGAAGCTAATTGTGAAAATGCTTAATACATTTTAACACAAATTTTTAAAGCTTGAAATATAAAATATAAACCATATTTGCTTAAAGGCAAAATATATGTACCATTTTGGTTAGTTTGGTAACGGATCGAGGACAAGGCTACGAAACTGCATATGAGGGCCCCTCATGGACTCAATTGCAATTTGTGTGGCTATTTTATGAAAACTCTTAGTTTTTGGTTATTTTGTGATTAATGAATTAGGTTAACTTTGTAATTTTCTCTAATTTAAATAAATAGATTTTTTTTCATAATAAAGATAACTTTAACAAAATATTAAAACAAACATCAAATTTCAATTAATCAATTAAATATCACTATTTAAAAAAGAATTATAAAAAAATAACCCTGTTATGCTGTAATTAATTATAAGCTAAGTTGAATAGTTATGAATGTTTTATCTCTATCATGTTAGTTTGAGAATAATACAGTATAAATATAGATATAAATTTTAAGATAGAAGTAAGATCTGTCCCAAATTATTATATGATAATTTGTTCACAACCCTATCAAATTCAAACTCCCAAATTTCCAGATTTTGTCCTTTTTTTTTTTTTTGTTATCTTTTCATTCATTTCTGCCCTTTTGAGCTATCAGTCTAAAAATTACATAAATGTTGAATATTCACAATTCACAACCATCACAATCAGATCCCAATCACATAAAGAATAGCTGTACAACAAAGAATTTTACAATTCATGCTCCTTCCTCTCTAAATAAAAATATATCAACTGCATATTTCATTTCATTTCATTTCAAGCTGAAGAATGTTGATCATCACCACCACCTCCACCCTTGAGAAGTGTCATTCTTTGAGATCTTGAATGGCTTTGTCTGTTGTTAATAACATCAATATACGTTCTAAGCCTATATCGATCCGAATTTGTGATAGAAAATGGAGGATTAAGAATCAGTGAAGGTGCTTCCACTAGAAGAAAACTCAACAAACGGACCGCTTTTGAATAAAACACGGCCGCATTTTCAGCAAACCCCATGTATTCATCCACCTACCAAATCCACACACACTTTTGTCAGTACAGGACAAGACAGAACAGGACAAACTCAAACTGACAGACTGGAACTGATGTCAATACGATAAAAATTGCAATTTCTTTGTCCCATCCAAAAATGTGTGAAAATTCGTTTCAAATTTAGTCATTCTTCCCCAAGTAATAAATTAGCTCACATTCGAGATGCATAAGCAATAAATTATTTTCTTTTACTCATGTGCATTATTTATATTCGTATTAACAAGTGAACAAAAGACTTACTGCCCCGTGTCTTCCAAAATTAAGGGCAGCCTGAAATATTGTTTCCATTGCATCCGGCATCCCAACATTTCCTGGAAAAGAGAGAAAAATAAATAAAAAACAATATGACAATATATTATTAACTTATCATCATCATAGTATATTTTCTTCAAGATAATCAGATTAACTCGATGGATAAACCAAAAGATCATTTACCAAAGACAAAAAGGTTCAAATCATCATAAACAAAAGGCATACCAGGCTCTATAACTTTGGTAAGTTCCTCAGCAGTTTCAACTTCACCAAGAAATATTCTCTCAATATGAGAACAAACATCCTCTGGAGACTTTGCATTTTCCAGACATTCATTAATATCAGTATTATCTTGTTCCCTTTTTGAGGTCTTGTTAGAAGTTGAAATATCTAGGCTTGGACTTCCTTTAATAGCTGAAGCAGCCTGTGTGTGACAGATATCCAGTGCTTGCTTCCATATAGCAAGAATCACAAGCTGAATTGAAAACGCCTCAAGTCGATTCCCAGACTCAATCTTTTTTCATAACAAAAAATGAAAACAATCAATAACAAAAAGTAAACTGATTTACACAAAGCATCAAGTTTAAACTGTTTTCCAACACACCTTCTCATTGACCAAGTCAGAGATAGCAGAAGCACAATCATGCAATGACTTGATTCTTGCCATGCTGTCAGTTGATGGTTGTTCTAAAGCATCAATTATATCAACCGATCCATGTGATGTCCCAGAGGGTGCAGAGCATTGACTTTCAAAGCTCCCGGTCAACCGGATTTTACTAGAGGTCCCACCAATAATGGGCAAAGGTGCACTAGGTGTTGAATGAATGTTCACCCTAGAATGTACAGGTGGGCTTCCTGATTTAAATGTTTTTTGGCTCACTTTACTAACACTTGCTACAGATGAAGTATCCCCTAGTGGACCAGATACCAAAACATAATCTTGATCAATCAACTCCAATGAATCCACAACTGTAAAAATCAAGATAAATTCAATAACTTACTTTCATGATGATGTGAAAAAGATGACTAAATTAAGTAATTAACAAAGGAAGTATATGGAAAACATACCTTTGGAACGGATATTTACGGGTCTGGGATCGATTGATGTCAAAGATTCTTTCAGATTCCCTTCTGATGATTTACGATTTCCATGTCCAAATCCATTATTTTCTTGTTTGTGTCTGATGCTACTATACCTTGAAGAAATCTCCATGTCTTTTGAAAAGTTTGTTCTATTAACTTCATTATCTAAAGAAAACCCATATGTAGATCTTAAAGGTGACCTTCGTACCATATCAGGACCATTGGATTCATCATCTAGAGTAAATGGTAAATTGTCTTCTTGTGAATTTTCTTCTTTGTTCTTATAAGCTGGGCTTTTAGGGTAAGAAAACCCATCTGTCATTCTTCGTGGCTTCCTTGAGATTTCATCAGGTTTTGATTGGGTGAAAAATGGGTGTGTAAAGAACTCCTCAAAAGTCAATCTTTCCACTGTCCATCAAAGTAATTAAGTAATTATAATTCTTGGTCAATTGAAATAAAACCATGCTTCTAATTTCTGTTATGAGTCTAAATTATAAATACCTGGATTTTGTCGCAGTAATTTTCGACAGAGGTCAACACACTCGGGACTTAAGTCCTTTACATCTGGAGGAAATTGCAATTCTGTTGATTTCATGATATTTTGAAGCAACTGCGTGTAAGGTGAAAAGAATTATTATTGAAAAAACATTATATCATTGAAACCCAAACATCTGATGGTAATATATAAACCTGAATTTGATTGTTTCCTGTAAATGGTGTTCTCCCAGTTACAAGTTGAAATAGAATGGCACCAACACTCCATAGATCAGCCTGTTTTTCCATTTCTATGTTAATATAGGATATAGATTGAAACAGAATGTAAACTAAAGGATTCCCTGAAATTTAACAGAATGTAGTACCTTGGCATCATACTTATGAAGTTGCATTATTTCTGGTGCCATATAAAGTGGTGAGCCACATAAGGTTTCTGCAAGGCCTCTAGGTTGCAAAGACCTGTAAATACAATAACATGTTACTTTTGTATCTAAGCTTTAAGATATGGCTCATGGTTATATATAAAGATGGAATTACTTTACCTTGCAAAGCCAAAATCTGCAATCTTCAATGTTGAATTGTCTTCATTTGAAGAGAGTAAGAGATTCTGTGGCTTTAGATCTCTATGGATAATTTGATTATCACGAAGGACTTTCAAACCAGCAGCTGTACAAAAAAAAAAAAACAATCAAGTTCAAGCACTCACCAATACTAGTAATTTAAAAAGGAAAAGGAATTTTTTTGGATAGATACCTAATTGCTGCATAAGATGCAAGGATGTTGATTTGGGAATTCTACCTTGACGTCTTTGGATAAACATAGATAGATCACCTCCTTTGCAGTATTCAAGCACAAGATGTATCTTTCCGGGCTCCTAATTCCAGACATATGAGACTTTTATAAGCAATTTGAAAACAGTTATGCGAAACAGAAATCCAATATAACCGGATGCACAGATTGATCAAAATTTGGTTGCAAAGTCAGCACCAAGATTTTCCAATCTACCGATATGGATCGCTATGATGTTAAATGTAGTGATCGTAATAATCCTCACAAGTAAAGGACTCATCCATAGTGACAAAATCAGTTTATGAACCTCAATTTTTTAAAATTAATCACAATGTCAACTAATGAAAAACGGAAAAAGCACTTTAATTTCGTTAAGAGTCATTAAAATATAACAAACATAGCACCTTGATCATCTCGTGCAGTCGAATAATATTAGGATGGTTAATATTACTCAAGATATCAATCTCAGACATGAGACTCTCTTCCAATTTTTTGTTCAATTTTCCGGTGAGAATTTCCTTGATAGCAACTTCGGTTCCATGGACCTTATGCCTCGCGTGCCAGACTACAGAAAATGAACCCGACCCGAGCTGTTTACCGACAACGTAATCCCCAACCGATCGAACTCTGTACGAAGATTGAGCCATCATCCAGCAAGTTAAAACAGCAAAACAAAAAAACCCTAATCTTGTAGCTTCGATTTGAACTAAAGAAGATCAGCTACTGATTTCCGGCGACATCTACGTTTGTAAGATAAAGAGAACAAATTGATTGAATGAATGAATGATTTTGATGAAAATTTGGAAGTTTTTGTCTCATACGATTAAAATGTTAGCATGAGTTTGATCTTCGATTAGATGGAGTAATCGATAAGGTCAAAAAAAAAAGAGGGTTTTATATAATACGCTGTGTTATGTTTCTTGGAAGGTTTTTCCGCTGGCAAAAGCTATTGTGTGCCGTGTGCGTTGTGCGCATTATCATGGAATTTCAAATCTTTGGTAAATTTGATCGTTAATCATTATCCGAAGAATTAATTGCGTTAAATTTAACTGTATTAATTATTATACAAAAATAATTCAAAGCTACAAAAAAAATTATAATATTGCTTTTAATATTTTACCTAAATAGTTATTATTATTTTTGCCATGGAAACAATTTTCTGTCACCGAGTTCAATTTATCATAAAGATTACAATCTTCAGCACGTTGCGTTAACCAAGCAAAAAGTTGTGCCGCAATCTTTTTTTGGATGGAAAAACTAATTCTTTTAAAAAACAACATTTATAGATCTTTGAGTCATTTAATATTACTATGCATGACCCGTTGGATAAGTTTTAGTCCCCTATCATGTAATGGTTGCTGATATGGACAAATTTTATTATATTATCAGGAATGAAGTTTTTTTTATAATTAATTATTATTAGAATAAACTAATTAAATTTATTGAAAAAATATTATTAAAAGAAATTAACATTTAGAGAAAATATTCAATTTAGTGGTTAAAGTTATTAAAAAGAGAAAAATTCAATTTGTATCTATTAGGTCAATATTCTTATAATTTTAATATTACATATACGTCATTCTAAAACTATAATATTTACGTTTATGTCCAAATCATATTTTAATTAAAATGAAACTAATATAATCTTAAGAAACTTAACTAAAGACTAAAGTTACAAATTATATACAAAGTTACTAAAATAACATTTTTATATTTAAACCATTTTAATTATATTAATATCGAAAAGTCTCAAATCGTCTTCTCCTTTTCTTCTCTTACGCAAAGTTTCTCTTTTTCTTCACCTCATATGAAAGCATATTTGGATTGGTAATTTTAACAAAATGTTGATGGACACATCGTAGATTGACGTTTTGATGATTTGAGACTAAGATTGGACAGGATGTTACTTGGTAGCTTCAGCAAACATTTAATCTCTAATTCCTGACATCCCAAAAAACATACACTACATGGAAAAAAAAAAAGTCCAGTTCTAACCTTTATAGCTAACCCTACTTGTAAATTACACCTAACAAGCGATAATCAAACAAGGTTATCAAGATCATCCTTAACCTTGAAACTTTCGTGAGATCAAAAAAAGTAGGAAGTAATCGAACAAGAAGTTGTTTATAATAATTAATGAGTTGTGGGTGAAATTAATTAACCCGCGAGGGAAATCACAAAGGACATTCTTGGCCTTTTTGTAGCAACATGGGAATTTATGATCAACACTCGGTACCATTATGGTAACTTGTTACACATGAGGATTTCATTCATATAGTCGATCAGGATTCTAACTAAACTAGTATGTATACATAGATAACAATGAAACAAAAAGTAAGATGAAAGTACCTTATCAGACGGCATGGTTATCTACATGTGATGTGTGTGTGTGAGAGGGAGAGAGAGAGAGAAAAAAATATATGGGGTTAAGAAGATGAAAAATAATCAAACATTGCTACTTATGGATTAATTATGTAGTTTGACAATATAAGAGGTGTCAAAGTCTATGTGTAATCATCAAGAATTGTCAGTATTAAAGAGGATGAAGACAATCGTTGATACTTCACTCAAAATAACACATTTCTTTTTCATAAGATGGGGCATGAGGTTACTTGGTAGCTTGAGCAATATGTGAATAAGATTACGAAATAAGAAGAAACGAAAAGAACAGGAGAAAAATGGCATGTAAGTGAAGAAAATGAGAAAGCGACTTTAAGTTCTTCAATATTAATTGGATTAATTTTAATTAAATGGTTTAAGTTTAATCTTTCATTTAGGAAGGGTATTTTAGTAATATCATATATAATTTTGAATTTTAAATAAGTTTTTTAATGTTATATTAGTTTAATTTAATTGAAATATGAATTTGGATATGGATATAGATATTATAATTTTAGAATGACATGTATGTAATTTTAAAATTTATAAGGACATTGTAATACTTAAAATTTAGAAGGATATGAATGAAATTTTCTCTTAAAAATCACACGACAATAGATTTAATATGTCTACCATATAATTCTAAATTATTACGTTTTGATACCATTGATAAACATTTTTAAGTTTTTTTATTGAATATAATAAAAAAATGTTGCTAACATAAATAAATATTTTTTGAATAAGTTGTTTATTTCAAACTTTTTTGAAAGTGTTTGTAATTTATTAGGAAGTGTTTATTATATGTGAAAACCATATTATATTTTTACCAATTTTTAAACCTAAAAGTCATAAGTAAAGAATTGGGAAGCGCCCAAGACGCCAACAAAGGTTCATCAATTTTTAAGACTGACCGGCTATTATTGGAGATTTAAAGAAAATTCTTCCTGCATAGCCAAACCCCTCACAACATTAACCCAAAAAGAAATAAAGTTCATTTTGGGAGACCAACAGGGAACAACTTTCTAAAAGCTGAAGGAAATGTTGTGTAATGCGTCGATACTATCCCTTCCAGAAGGTAGTGATGACTTCGTAGTATATTGCGATGCTTCACATCAAGGGTTGGGATGTGTATTAAGGTCATAGCATACGCCTCAAGACAACTTAAGGTGCAAGAGAACAACTACACCACCCACGACCTAGAGTTGGGAGCGGTAGTTTTTGCCTTGAAAATTTTAGGTCATTACCTTTACGAAACAAAGTGTGTAGTATACACAAATCATAAGAGTCTGCAACATATCTTTGATCAGAAAAAGATCAATATGAGACAAAAAAGATGGTTAGAGTTTCTAAATGACTATGATTGTGAGATTCGTTATTGTCACACCCCCAGCCGGCGGCGAAAATACCGGGCGGTGTAACATCATTCCTTGTATCATAGTTATCAAATATATATTGAACAATACAAAAGAATTATTGTAAACTACATACCTTTATTGATAATAGAAAGTTATATTAGTTCATCTTATCAAGTTCCTGAAAACACATGCGTTTTGAAAATACGTCAACATAAAGTTGGTGAGTTCACAGGTTTTGACTCTGAGTAAAGATAGTACTTTTTTTCCAAGTTGGAAAAGTATATAATATAGTTTGAAGATATCATTTTGACTCATACTTGTTTCTAACATATAGCATATATATCCTAGGTATAATGGTTTACTTACCAAATAAGTAGTATACCTATAAGTCTCATATATTATGAATATAAGTGTTTGTAATTTCATACAAACGTAGGTTACTACGTATAAATCTTATTTCAATTCTATAGGAGTAAAAATGGCTGCGTATAAATCTTATTTCAATTTTATACAAGTATGTAGTATAGGTATAGTTGTCTACTTAATGACTAAGTAGTATACCTACAAGTTCCTTGTACTTAGAGTATAAGTGTTTGGGAAACTTATACTTAACATTCATACTTGTATATCGACAAAGTATAATGCTTCTAAAGTTGTGCTACCATGAGTCCGTAACTGCGGCTATATGACTTAGTTTCAAACCTCTGGTTATTGTTACAAGGATCACACCTTGTAGTAGTTTCTGCACGCTTCATCGACATCGGAAGGTAGTAAATTAGGCAAGTTCGTCACCCGCCAAATATTAGTTGTAGCTAACAACCATGCGTGGGGTTGTCAACCCGTATCTTATTCATACATGACTTCCTCGCTCGCACGGGATTAGCGGTTACAGGTCAGAGGATTATCCCTATGATTTCCAATCTTAGTTGATGAATAAGGTAGCTCATGTAGACTTGTCGAGTTCCGTTAGTTCTAGTAGTAAAAGCATACTCGTGTCTAAAACCCTAAGTTATTACACTATGCTTTAAGCATTACTCCTAATATTTATAATACTTAGGCGGTACAACAGCTATCATTTGAGTTAAAATTAGGTTTTATCTTTACATAAAACCAACAATAGCAACATACTTAACAAGTATATATAGAACTCCTGAATATACCTTCAGGGTTATATTAATAACATAATAGGTTTTATCTTGACATAAAACCAACAATAGCAACATACTTAGTAATTACTATATAGAACTTCCGATTATAACTCCGGAACTATATCGCACATATCATATATATATATATATATATATATATATATATATATATATATATATATATATAGAACACCCAAGTATAACTCAGGGTCTACATTAGTATAATATTATGCTAACAAGTTTACGATAGTTGTATGTTTTCAAAATATCAGATTCAAAACAACTATATCCTGGTTAATATAACTATCTATGTTGATACAAATATATTATCATATAGACTTAGTATTAACTTATATATAATATTTAGCATGCGGTTTCCCCCGATAACATTAAAAGTGGGGCCCTGAAACTCACTTTAGTATCGTGCTTTGATAGAATCTAACTAGTAACGGTCAGCACTTCGTGATCGTCGGGCTCGGGATGCAATATGCCTTCAGCAAATGAGAGAAAGGTAAGAAGATTTGGTGTAAAGATGGTTGTGGTCGAATTTTCTATTTATAGGCAGTTTTTGGCTTTTTCACGTCGTGAGTTATGGCAAGAGTCATCATGTAGCCTTCCCAGGTGTTTTCTAGGCTCGATTAGAGTCCGTTTGACTCCTCACGTCGTGAGAATCCTTGCTCACGTTGTGAGCTTTTGAGTTATCTTTCCGTAGACTTCTAGCTTCGAAATGTGGTGTTTTAACTCCTCACGTCATGAGTGCAGTCAGATTAGGGTTTCTGATAGCTGTATCTTTGGAAGGTCGTAACTTTTGCATTCGAACTCCATTTTTGACGTTCTTTATATCCACGCGTATGTAATTAAAAGTACTACAAGTCTCTTTTAGACTCCAATAGTTAATTCTAAGTCTATATTAAATTCCTCTTATTTATAGAGATTTATAGTGTTAGGGTTTATCATAACTTCTTCATGCAAAATCAGATTTAGACGTTTTCTATATTTTTGGAATCGTATAGACGTATACTTTGAGTTGTATCATAAATTATGTATGAAAGTTCATACTTGTATTAGAATTTATAGTAAGTTTATCACATTACTAGTTTAACAAAATCACATTACATGATTGGCATAATCACATGTGATTGTTATTGACCTATTTTGACTGGTGTTACAGTTATCACCTGGGAAAGGTGACGCACCCCCCGCCAGCCGGCGGCGGAAACATCGGGTGGTGCAAACGTGGGGAAATTGGATCGATGCATAAAAATATATATAGAACATAACGCAAAAATATATCACAAAAATTTCTTTTATTTATGATAGATTGTTTGGGATTACATCGTTTAAAAGTGAAGCACACATCCTAAACATTACTAGAAACGATAAACAAACATAACTAGACTCCATCCAGCTTCCTTGAAAATATCATCCACCTCTCCACGACTATTCTTCACACTCATCTCCCTAAGAATACATGTATTTTGAAAACGTCAACATAATGTTGGTGAGTGCACAAGTTTTTATAGATTTCGGATTTTATTTAGTTGTATTAGTTTAAGAATCCTTTTTCTTTTAGAAAAACATTTCCTAAAATATTTTATCAACCCTAACTTACTATCTTTGTATGATATCAAACATCATATCTTATTATCGTTTATGTTATCTTATTAATCCTAATTTTCTATCTTTGTAGGATATTTAACGATCTAAACGTATTTTATTTACCACTTCAAGGCATCCCTAATGGCAGTTGGATCTCTAAAGTGTTTTTAATGTATTACTTTGAGCCCCCATAATCGACGTTGTTTGACTAATAATTTGACCCCTCCACGACGCTTCATCGGACATCGAATAGCGAATAATAAGAAAGCTATCCTGTCGGGAATCTAGCTAGCAATCGCATGTGGGGTTTTCAATCTACTTATAGACTTATACATATCTTTCTAATTGTCACAAGATTAACGATTATAGGTACTGGGTAACCCGAATTTAATCCAAGCCTTTTGATGAATATTAACAACTCATTAACACATTAACCTTATGTATTTATTTTTTTTATCTTTTATCTCTTTTATCTTTTATCTTTCATATAACTATCACAATATAAATCGTTTACCTTATATTTGATAATTATAACCTTTTGATCTCATATATATATATATATATATATATATATATATATATATATATATATATATATACCCTAATTATGGTTATTTGAAAACAAAATATTTAGGCAGAGTAACGATTAGGTACAACGCATATCTCTATATTTGACCATTATAACTTCTAGATACTATGTTATCCTAGGGATTTGGTCATTATAACATCTAGGTATTATCTTTTACTCGACTATCGGGCATCATAATTCTTAGGCATAGTATCATAGCTTACAACTAGGCATAGTATCTATAGTTACATTATCCTAAGGCTTTAAGCTTTATAAAACAGTTGATATTTATAGATATAAATATATTTTGATAAAATCATTCGATAAGCATGTATCCCCCCCCCCCCCCCCCCCGATAAAACATGTAAAATAGTAAAATAGGGGTCGTGTATTCACCCTAGTCGCATAAGACCTTTGATGTAAGGTTGAATCGAACTCGGGACTTCGGGGATCGCTCCTAAGGACAGCTACTTCGAGATTGTAGGGAGAGTGAATGAGAGTGGTGTGCAGAAATGGTATGCCCATCCTCTCTGTTTATAATCATGGATTTGGGGTGCACGCGTCGCACGTGATCATCGTGGCTCTATCTAGAGAATGACACATGTCACTTCCCAAGTTAGCCATGTCACTCGCAATCTACTCAAATCCGATGTAAGGTGTGCAGCGTGCAGAGACACGCCCCTCGCGTGCACAAAAAGATTTTGTAAAAATCATAACTTCTTCGTGCGAGCTCCGACCTAAGCCCTCTTTATATCTATGTGATGATCTCAACGGGTACTATAACTTTCCTTTAGGTTGTTTTATCTAGTTTTGACTTTCATTTTTGTGTCTAATGGGGGTAAAAATAAATGATTTTACAAAAATCATCTCTCTCTCATATGGATCCCGTTTTCGGCAAACTTTTCCCTAAAGTTTATATCTTAAGGAGTACTATGAAACTCCTTTTTGCACTTTTATTCAAAACTCAACCAATCTCTAAGCACCATTTTGACGTAATTAATTTTAATTTGCGGTTGATCTCTATTTTTATAAAATCCATAACTCTTTCCTTTAGATTTGGATTTTTACGAATCTTATATCCTTGAGATCATGTTAACGGATACTTTCTAAGTATGTTAACCAGTTCAGGAAACGGTACAACTTTTTGGACACTAATTTTTTAGCCTAATGGACGTTTTAACCAATAAATGTAATTGCACATTTGACTTTTATTATCTCAAAATCAAATATTACAATACTAAGCTATTACATCTATTTTTCTACTCTTTCCTAATGGTGATCAGCGACTGAAACCTCTTGGTTGTCACATTCTCCCCATGTTTAGGAAATTTTGTCCTGAAATTTTATCTTGTCGTTAGGCTTCCTTCGAACAAGTGAGGGTACTTGTTCTTCATTTGATCCTCTCGTTCCCATGTGTAATCTAGTCCTCGCTTAGAGTTTCGTCGTACCTTGACAATGGGAATCTTACTCTGCTTGAGTCGTTTGACCTCTCTATCCATTATTTCAACTGGCTCTTCGATGAAGTTCAGTTCAGAGTTAATCTGAATTTCATCAAGTGCAATGACAAACGTATCATCGGAAAGACACTTTTTAAGATTAGACACATGGAAGACGTCATGCACTTTATTAAGCTCTTGGGGTAACCTAAGTCCGTAGGAAATTGTACTATGTACCTCGGATTTAGTTTACCCCGTTTTCTACACCTTATAACTCCTTTCCAAGAAGATACTTTGAGCATCACACTATTTCTGACTTGGAATTCTAGGGGTTTACACCTTTCATTGGCGTAGCTCTTCTAACGGTAATGTGCTGTTTTCATGTATTCTCGAACCTGCACTATCTTTCCAGTCGTCTCGTGGATAATCTATGGGCCTGTTCGTAGGGTATCCCCTGCGAATTTCTTGGCCAGTTGGGTATCGCCAACTTCTATCCAGCAAATGGGAGATCGACATTTTCAGCCATATAGTGCTTCGAACGGTGCTGCTTTGATGCTCGTGTAATAACTACTATTGTATGAGAACTCAACTAGAGGAAGGTGAGTATCCCATGTACTTCGAAAATATATCACACATGCTCTTAGCATGTCTTCCATCGTTTGTATGGTCCTTTCACTTTGGGCATCAGTTTGTGGATGATAGGTTGTACTCATATCCAAGCGTGTACCAAGGGATTTTTTCAAACTTTGCTAGAAGCAAGTATCATATTTTGGATATCATTTGACATCGAGTCTTATGATAAATGAAAATCTTGTTTATCAAGATAAATGATGAAGACATCACTTGGTGATGAGAATATTTTTGTAATTAGTTTGCACTAATGGATCATTCAGATTAACCACAATACATGGTAAGACCGACTTCGTATAGTCGTGAGTCTGGAACCTTTCAGGTGTTTAGAGCTCTCATAAAGTGAAGTTAAGAATCAACCAGGCAACAGGATGAGACACTCATAGTGAGCATTTCAGCCTAAAACTTTATCAATCGTCTAAGGAATTATGAAAGAGTTTCATGAGCTATCTCCACCCAGAACACTGCCACTATGAGTGTTAGTTGGATAGTGAGACAAATCATTCATTGATTTTGTACTAGATGAGTCACACTATTCTTACTAACAATTCATGGATTGTACCATGAATAGTCTTACGAGAAGTCTTTTGGTCTTGTACCAACTGAGAAACTTCATGAAACACTCTATGAGATATGAAGTAGGATTCACTCCTTGCTTGTATATATGGAAATCTACAATTATGAGGCTTACGCTCATCATGAAGCGCTCGACAATCTAGAAATTAGAATAGAGATGTGTTATCTTGTTAGAGAACCCATCAATCATTTTGTATAGTTGTTTAACAACCTTTTTTAGAACAAAGTGTATGTCACTCGAAGGGCAGTTTTCCAAGAAAGGGAGCCAATATCCAAAAGGGCTAGTGGGAGCCATATTGATCTTGATAAGATTCAAGAGTCAACCAATAAAGAACCTAAAGTTGGACATAGCATTCAATTCGGTATTGAAAGAGCTATTGAGGAAACTGACATATTTCCACTTTTTCCTTATAGATCTGATCATGGAAACCATACACCTAGTTATTACTAAGGTATACGAGTCACTGGTAAATAGCAATCAGAGTTACCAGCTATTAGAAGCTATGGTAGGCCCAAAAGGCTACAAAATGAAAGGAAGACATGGAAAGTGAGATTCGGTCCATGTATGTTGAAACTTGGTAGATCAAGCACTTGGCCTTAATAATTAGGTGTAAGTGGATCTTCAAGAAGAGCCAGGCATGGATAGGAACAAACACGTAATCAAACCAATATATGTTATGAAGGATGTGTAAGCTTAATAAGTTTATTTATGTACCTAAATAATCATCTCGCAAGTAGGATCGATATTTAAATGAGAAGCTTCAAGGAGTTTGAAATTTGAGTGTTGGAGCATGAAAATGATCTACAATGATGATTGTTTATTTGGTTAGGGGATTATCCCTAGCCATGAGTGTTGTTCATGTAACATTTGCATCTCTCTATCTATTCATTATCAGTTGACTCACATATTATGTTCTTCACTGTTCATATGATTATCTTCTTGATAATATTATTTTTCACCAATGCAATCGAAAAAATTGGTTCCTACAAGTGGTATCAAAGCGAAACCTTGAAGATCTCACGATTAGTTCAAGGGAATGTTCATGATTGGTTTATTATCTTGAAGATTTTCTTCATTCTTGAAGCATTTCTCAGCTTTCGCAACTGAAAATCTCCTGTGAATTATTTATTGTTTTGTTGGTGATGTTGCTAGAAAAATAAATATTTTGTTGACATTGTTCATGCATTTTGCTGCTGTTAAATATGAGTTTATGAAGAAAAATATTTTTTGTTGAAGAATATGAAGTTCCTTTTAAAAAGGTGGTGTTTGATCTTGTTATCCCATGCAAAGAGGTGCTTAGAAAAAGACAAAAATATGGTTGCGAGATAAAAGATTCTATCAGAGGTTGTGATTTCGGAATTTGTGAACTTTTAGTGTGTTTTGGACTTTGATTTCAGAGTATACAAGGTGCTCAAGCATGTAGTACAATTTGTTTATGCATGCATATTTAAATTGTGGGTCATTGGAACATTAAATGCTTGTTTGATGATGGAAAACATTTATTATCCTATTGGTTGACTTCTACATGTGAGAAATATGGGGATGCAACAACTTATGAAATTTTCAGTATTTTATCACTTTGCATTTAATGCTCTAACATCTACTATTGACTTGTGACAAAATCATCATGTCTGAAGATGCCTCCTATGTCGAAACTTCTCATATCCAATGCCCTCACCTCACTTTGGACAACACTTCATATTTAATCTATATTCCGATATTAACACCTCGTTGTCTGAGGATACACTCTTTATCCGAGACACTTAGCTTCCGGAGTACACGCCTCGCACCCCATCTCAGATTGATCCTCTTGAGGACTTCGCCTTCCGAGACCCACTGCCATTCCGAACCATCCGTCTCGGATTCACCCTTCTGAAGACCTGCTCACTTCGCCCATCTCGGTCCAGACATAGGATCCGAGATCTAACTCCAAAATACCCTTCCCTCTGTGGCAAGCACTTCTGACCTTCTCTCTTCGGATCCAATTGACTCGGATTTTTCTGATTCACTTCGGATCCATCTTAAAACCATTTTTTTGTTTACTTCGGACTCATTTGGTCCGAGACCACCTTGTTCATTATTTTTTAAATTTTTTTCATTTAAAACCATTTATTTTATTTAACACCCATTATTTTTTTAAAAACCAATTATTTTATTTTATCCAATTTTTTTTAAAACCAATTATATTTTTTAACACCAATTTTAACCTCATGGTTCATGACTTCATTCTTCTTGTTGATTATAAGTGAAGACACAATTGGTTCAGAGATTTTTATTTGTGCGTTCTTTCTCTTTCCGAGCAACTCGCATTTGCAGCCTTAGATTTTTATGCTTCAAAGATTCGTATCCACGATTTTCTTTCCGAAACTTGTTTGATCAACAACATTTTCCGAGGTTTGGATCTTTTCCAAGTATCACATTTTACTTCCTTCGGACTAGTTGTAAGGGCTAGAATGTTGTAATAGTCGAAGGGTCAGTTTGATTGTTACGAAGTATCTGTTGTCTTCGTATATATAGGTCTTCGGATGTATTGTTATTTTACTAAGGCATTATAAAGTCAAGTCTTAACTCTTAGTCCTTAGTATTGTTATGCTTTTGTTCTCCTATAAATAGGGGTCTGTAATAGTGATCAAACGGGTCTAGAACAGAGATTTACAGTTTAGTCATTGTATTCTGTAAACTGAAAAGCATAATACGAGCTGATCAAATATTCTATTTACTTCTCTGTTCTTCTTTTGAAATCATTTACTCAATTCATACTCGAATTACATTCAAACTCGATTCCAAATCTCATCAATTGGTATCAGAGCAGGAATCCTTTCTGTGATCTGATTTTCATACGTTCAAAAAGATTTTTGAATCTATTGTTTGATTCAAAAAGTTTCCGTTCTTTTTATATGTGAAAATTCTTCTTGATCTAGGTCTAGGATCTGATTTTGCGAATATTTTTGTGAATCGGTTGTTCGTAGTGTGATTCTAATCTGAAATATACAATTTGATTTCAAATTCTCAAAGTTTTCATATTATTGTTGAAGTTTTGTTCCGTACAACAATGGCGTCATTCAATCTTAACTCAATGACATCATTTTCTCATTTACTTGGATCATCCACAAAGATTCTGATGCTAATTCCAGAATATTACGATCAGTGGGCAGATCGTATGCAAGACTACTTGAACGGACTGGATGAGGATTTATGGAATTGCATTTCTGGTGAAATAAATCCACCTGCAACAGTTCAGTCAATCGGTGCATCTTCAAGCAGTTCAGAGGTTGAAAATCAATCCAATCGTTTAAAACAACTGGAGAAGAAATACATGAGGGAATTAAGAGGTGCTTTGCCTCCTGTTGTGTACAATTATGTCAGGACATGTACAATAGCTAAAGAAATCTGGAACAATCTCAAAGACAAATTTCAAGGCAGTGAAAAGACAAAGATCACATCTGTGAAACAATGTCTAGTGGAGCTCAAGGATTTCAAACAGAAGGAATCTGAATCCATTGAAGTTTACTATGATCGATTCAACGAGTTAATCTACCGTTGTAATCGTTATGGTATCATAAGGTCATCAATGGAGTTCAACTTGATTTTTGTAATGGGACTTCGAAAGGAATGGAGAAGTGTAAGTATGATGGTGAAAAATCAGCAGAGTTTTGACACTTCGACATTAAATGACTTGTACAATCAGTTGAAATCTCATGAAAATGAGGTTAATGAAATAGCTGAGGAAACAATGGCAAGTCTTGGTGGACCATTGGCACTCATTTCGAAGGGTTCAGAAAGAGAGAGTTAAAAATTAAAGTCTGATGAAGAAGAAGGTTTTCTGATGAATTCTGATGATGAGGCTGTTGCATTTTACTCAAACAATCGAGTAAAGAAATTTTTTAAGAAACCTTTTAATACAAAGAACAAGTCATCGGATTCGAAGGGTAATTTTGAAAACAAAAACAGAGTGGATGAAAAGCTAAAAGAAGTAAAGAAGGATTCGAAGAGCGAAATGGAGAAAATGGAAAAGATGTTAAAAGGTGATAGGGGGATGAATTGCCATTATTGCAATGGTGCTAATCACTTGGCAGTAGATTGCTTGTTAAGAAAGAAGGAAGAAAAGAAAAATAAAACAAAGGATGAAGCTTATTATACAGAGAAGCTGGAGGAAGTGAAGTTAAAGGCAAAGAATTTGTCTCTGGTAGCTCATGGAGAAACTGAATCAGATGGTACATATCAAATATGGTCTTCAGGTTCTGACGATGAAGAGATGAAAAATCCATCACATGGAGTCATGTTTGCAAAGATGGAAGAGGATTCAGACGAAGAACAGACTTACGAAGTGCGTGGGCAATGCTTCGTATCGAAGTCTACTGACAAGTCACCGATGACAACAAAGGTACGTAATATTCTTGAATCCTTTAATATTCCTGTTTCTGCATATAATTCTGAATTAATATCTTTTGATGAAACTGTTACTTACTTTGATTCAATTGTTGTGTCTGCTAGCAATGAAGCGAAAAAGTTAAGTGATCAATTACTAGAGACAAGAAAGAAGTTAGATTCAAAAGTCACTAGGATTGATTACTTAGAATTGCAAGTATCGAATATTATGGCAGATAGGGAGAATTTGTCAAAAGAAATAAATTTGTTATTAGCTCAAAGAAATATTTTTTGTAATTCTGCAAAAAGACTATATGGAAAATTAACTGAATTACACCATTCAAGTGAGATAAGTAAGGAACAACATAGAAAATTGCTACCATTTTTAGCTTATGACAGAGCTAAGGTAGATAGTATTTCATATGATTGTGAAAAAGAAATTTCTGATTTTAACAAAGTTCCAGATGATAGGTTTAGATATGGAATTGCTAAAGTCGAAGATTGTCTTGATGCTAATGATTTAGTAAACATTGTGAATGAAACCTTAACTAAATCTGAACAGATTCGAATTTTGAAAAAGACTGAGAATTCTACATCTAATTCAGAATCTAATTTCGTTGATATTGAAGATAATTCTGATAATATTAGTGAAATTAGTGATTTAGAGGATGTAGATTGTTCTCAATTGTCTGTAATAAATGTAGCAAATTATTTTAAAGGGAAAGAAAAATGTGAAGATTTATTGGTAAAAATTGACACTGATCAACCTTCAACTTCGAAAGTTTGTGATATGGAATTTGTGGAAATACATGATAGTCAAATAGATTATAGTGATAATGAGGAAGAAAGTACAAATTCGAAGACAAATAAAAGTTCGAAAGAAGTTGAAATTCCTCGAGTGGTTGTTGATCAAGTTTATATGGATTCACAAGAGTTTGAGCAAATTCTTAGTGAAGAAGGTGCTCATTATCTTGAAACGAATATTGTGGTTTATCCAATCTTCAAATGCACTGATGATATTGTATTCCCAAACCAAATCTTCGTAACAACAGGTAATGTTGAAAATATTAAGCCTGAATTCAAAATTTTGGTAGAGGAAGACAATAAGAAAACTTCTGATGAGGGTTTCTTTTCGAATCAAAGCACAATTGAAAACAATCTAACAAAGAATTCATATATCTTTCAACGTCAAAAACCAAAACGAATATGGGTTGAAAAGTCGAAACTTGAAAAGAAGATAGTTAACACAACTGAAAATGTGTTCACAAAGCACGACAATGTTAAACCAGAAATTAAAGAAGTCAACAAAGCTATAAAATTAAATTCAAAAGAGTTTAAAGCACAAGTTGAAAAATTCTCAAAAGAAAATAATATTTCTAAACGTCAAGCAAGAACAACAATTTTTTGGCAAACTATTGAGTCATTAAATAAGAAATCATTAAATTTTTCAAAAGGAGGAAAAGTTTTTAGAGGAAAATCAAAGACTCGAAATTTTGAAAAGAAAAATACTTCATTTTCAAATATTCAAACAAAATTTTCTAAAGAAACAAAAACAATACTTCCAAGAAAAAGTTTTCAGAAAAAGGTTGAAAAACAGATTTCAAAATCACAATTCAATACGTCTTATCATGAATCATATCTTTTAAAACCAAAAGTGGATTATGTTCCAAGTTCAGCAAAATGTTATAATCCTTCGAAGAAACAAGCTGACAAAGTATCATATGTGAAGGGTATAACAACTAAAAGAAATATTGATCATTGGTTGGAAGGAAATGGAAAAATGTATCAATCAAGTAAGTTTTCAAAAGAACAGATACATGAGGCGTATGACAAGTATGCAAATCCTTCAATGAATGGCAGTTCATCATCCAAGGAATCCAACATTACAGTTAAAGCCTGGAAACCAGTCACAAAAGCGAAAAGTGACATATCACAAACTCAACATGCGAAGGGGAATATCAATGAAAATTTGAAAACAATAAAAACTCATATATCTGACCCTTTGAATGAAAATGTTAAATTTGTTGACAGTTTCAAAACAAGAGTTTGTGATTGGGTTAATGGTTGTACTTTACAATTGAAAAAGACATCTAATATGAATGGACCCAACAAGTTTTGGGTACCTAAATTTTTTCAATAATTGCAGGTACTTTGTGACGAGCAATATGATAACAAGTGGTATATTGATAGTGGTTGCTCACGTCACATGACTGGGAAGAAGGAAAACTTACGTGATTTTCGAAGTCTAGAGAATGGTGGAGTGGTTAATTTTGGCAATAATCACAAGTGCAAAGTCAAAGGTTATGGAAAGATAACGAATGGAACATTCATTGTCAATCGAGTTGCATTTGTCGAAGGCTTACAACATAATTTGATAAGTGTTTCGCAACTTGTTGTGGGTATTGGAAATCAAGTTCTTTTTAATGAAGAAGGCAGTGTTATTTCGAATGTTGAGACAAATGAAGTTTTACTCAAGTCAAAACGGAAAGGTGATATGTTTACATTGGATATAGTTCCCATTGTTAGCAAACATGCTGTGTGTTTACTTTCGAAGGCTGCTGCCGATATTAGCTGGTTATGGCACAGGAGTTTGTGTGCAGCATGCGAACTAGGAAAACAACACAAACAAGGTCATCCAATCACAATAGATTCGAAGATTGTTGAACCCCTCGAACTTTTGCATATTGATTTATGTGGTCCTTCAACAGTTGCTACTCTTAAAAAGAAAAGGTACATTCTAGTAATTGTAGATGATTTTTCAAGATTTACGTGGGTTTATTTTCTCAGGTTAAAATCTGAAGTTTCACAAATGATGATTGGTTTTATCAAGAAAATGGAAATTTCGTTGAAGAAGCCAGTTCAAAAAATTAAAAGTGATCATGGAACTGAATTCAAAAATCGGGTTTTACATTCATTTTTGGTGGAAAAAGGCATTTCGCATAATTTTTTATCTCCATATACGCCACAACAAAATGGTGTAGTTGAACGAAGAAATCGATCATTATGCGAAGCTGCAAGAACAATGTTGGCATATTCAAATTTACCTCAATATCTTTGGGCCGAAGCTGTTTCAACTGCTTGTTTTACTCAGAATAGATCATTCATTCATAGACGGTTTAATGCTACTCCTTATGAAATCATCAATAATCGAAAACCTAATGTCAAACTTTTTCATGTTTTTGGATGCAGGTGTTTCATAATGAATCTTAAGGATAATCTTTCGAAGTTTCAAACAAAAGCTGATGAAGGAATTTCCTTGGGATATTCACATAATTCTATTGCTTATAGAGTGTTAAATAAGCGAACTCGCAAAGTGGAAGAAACATTCAATTTGACATTTGATGATAATTACATTAAAAAGACTAATCATCAATTTGCAAATTATCCTATTTTGCAAAATTCTTTGAATGAAAATGAACCAATTGAAATGGATGATGCTAATTATGAATCGATTTTTGGTACTTCAGATCAAGCAATTGATGTAGAGAGAAATGTGAAAGATAATCAACAATCAGAAAATTCGAAGCTTGATAATGACTCAATTTCGTGTTCGAATCAAAACACAAATGCAATATATGGTGGTCCAATGGAGGGGGAGCACTTGGATTCGAACAGTTTTGTTGAAGGGGAGCATTCTTACGAAGCAGATGTAATGTCAACCAATGTTAATGTTGAGGGGGAGCCAATCATCGAAGCGGAGCCAATAATCGAGGGGGAGTCAATCATTGAGGGGGAGCCCATACTTGAGAAGGATCCAATTCTTGAAGAAGAACATTTTGATGATGCTGAGGATGCATGTTCAATAAATGGATCAGAAAATGATGCTATGTTTGAAGATGCACCTTTGGATTTTTGATCCTGATTATCCACCATTAGATAAATGGACAAGAAATCATCCAAAAGAACAAATTCTTGGAGATCCACAAGCGGGAGTATTGACAAGGGCTCAACTTCATGCAAGAAATGAGGTATTAAATACTCACCAAGAGTTATGCATGTTTAATGTTTTTATTTCCAAAATCGAACCAAAGACAGTTAAGGTTGCAATGGAACATTCTGATTGGGTTGTTGCTATGCAAGTTGAATTGTCTGAATTTGAAAGAAACAAGGTTTGGAGATTAATTCCTAAACCTGTTGATGTTTCAATTGTTGGACTTAAATGGATTTTTAAAAAACAAAACTGACAAAGATGGAAACATTATTCGAAATAAGGCCAGACTTGTTGTTAAAGGATATTCTCAACAAGAAGGAATTGATTATGAAGAAACATTTGCCCCTGTCGCGAGACTCGAGGCTGTTCGTATTTTTCTGGCTTATGCAGCTCATAAAGATTTCGACGTTTATCAAATGGATGTCAAATGTGCATTCTTAAACGGTGAACTCGAAGAAACGGTTTATGTTGAACAACCACCAGGTTTTATAAATAACGAACATCCTGATCATGTTTATATTTTAGATAAAGCTGTGTATGGGTTGAAACAAGCACCACGAGCATGGTATGCAACATTAACATAATTTTTGAAACAATCTAAATTTAAACAAGGATCAGCTGATCCCACTTTATTTCGAAAGAAAGTTGGGATTCATCTGATGCTTGTTCAAATTTATGTTGATGATATAATTTTTGGCTCTACTGACCCTGCTTTATCTAAAGAATTTGAAGATTTGATGAAAAGCAAATTCGAAATCAGTATGATGGGAAAATCAATAATTTTTTGGGTTTGAATATACGTCAAAACAGAGAAGGCATCTTCATTAATCAGGAGAAATATACGAAGAATTTGTTAGAAAAGTTTGGAATGACGAATAGCACAAGGTTACGAATACCAATGGCAACGGGCATAAAGCTAACTTCTTCGTTAGATAAATCTGCTGTTGATATCACTCTGTATAGAAGCATGATAGGGTCTTTATTGTACTTAACTGCAAGTCGACCTGATATTATGTTTTATGTTTGTAATTGTGCAAGGTATCAATCGAATCCACGTGAACCACATCTAACAGCAGTGAAGAATATTTTTCGATATTTGAAAGGCACTACTTCGTTAGGTTTGTGGTATCCTTCGAAAACAGAGTTCTTTGTACAAGCTTATTCAGATGCGGATCTTGACGGATGCAGTCTTGATCTAAAAAGCACAACTGGTGGATGTCAATTACTAGATGGAAAATTGGTCAGTTGGCAATCGAAGAAGCACACATGTGTTTCGATATCTACGGTTGAGGTTGAATATGTTGCTGCAGCTGCGTGTACATCACAAATTATTTGGATTCAAAGTCAATTACGTGATTATGCTATAAATATGAAAAAGATTCCTTTATATTGTGATTCACAAAGTGCAATAAGAATTTGTCATAATCCTGTGCAGCATTCGAAGACTAAGCACATTGATCTCAGATATCATTTCATAAAAGATCATGTGGAAGAAGGGAATATTGAAGTTCATTTTGTGAAAACAACGGAACAATTGGCAGATATTTTTACAAAGGCATTGGATGAAAAATCATTTCTTCGTATCTTAGAAGGATTGGGTATGATTGATGGAAATTCACTTACATGTGATAAAAGCGAAGAGTGATGGGTCTGAATGATTTGGTGAACTGACGGACAGGGTGATTAAGTGTTAAGAAGTTACTGTTCATGGTCAACGCTTCGAATGGTTCGCATTCGTATGATTTATTCAATGTTGCAGTTCATATTCAGAGACTAATGTTCCAAGTCAACGGTTCGGATGCTTCGTGTTCGTATGTTTAGAAGATAATACATATCTCAACTAAGGTTAGAATTCTCGTTTTTTTTTATTATTATTTTCTTCGCTTTCGAAAAACCTGAAAAATCAAAAATATTTTCTTTTGATTAATTTGTTTTGAAAAATTAAAAATCCAAAAAGATTTTATTGTGTTCTGTTATTTTTTTTTTTTTGAAAAATTAAAAATTCAAAAAGATTTTATTTTGTTTTGTTATTTTTTTGAAAAAAAAATCACAAAAATATTTTTGTTCTCTTTGGTTTTTAAAACATTGTGTATTGGGAGTTTAGTCAAGAGAAAAATGCGAAGAGCTCATATTTGTGTCTTCTATGGGAAGGTATGATTTCGATAAATTGTGTACTAGTTAGGACGTCCCTAGAAGCATGTTGTCGCATGTTGCCTCAAGCCTCATATGACTATGTGTGGGAAATGAAAGCCTTGATGAAATTATCTCATGAAAATTTCTTCCCAACAAGGCTTGTATTCGCATAAGTCAACAGAGCTACCTTACTCTTCTCAAATGAGTTAAGAGTTTTTTGTTTTGTCCATTATAACAGAGGTACATTTCGATTCTTATCCAATCTTTTTATACCAAACAATTCTTTTAATCCAAATTTTTGAAGAGATTTGTCCTTGAGGTATTTGATCAAACCAATCAAAACCTAGACAAATCACAAGTATGTGTTTATGATCTAACATCATGAGTCCGTGATGGAGGTGAAACCCAAATATCATAAACCTTGAGGAATTGACGGGGAACTATGTTCCAGAACTTATGAAACATTTGTTTCAGTACCTTCTATACTCAAAATCATATTCATTTTTTTGAGTGATCTTAATCAAACATTCGAAACCTACGATGTTTGTTCCCAACAAGATCCAGCATAAAATTTTTTTGTATGAATATGATTTCTGTGTGAGTATATTTCGAAAATCCTAGTTACTTTGAATATCATTCGAAACAAATTTGTCACTGACTACATTGGTCACACAAATAATTTCGATTACAATTTATCATCTTATGTTAAGGTTGATATGTAACGAAATCTTCGAAGCCACCCTTTTGCCTTATAAAAGAAACCCTTCGAAACTTCTCTACAAGTTATCGATTGTAATTCACGGGAAACCAAGCAAGCTGTTAATTATCTCTCTTGATAATTTTCGAAGAAATCTTTGCCCGGGATTCAATTGTTTTGTGTCAAATTAAATTTTTGACATCACAGGTTTCCAAATTTTTTTTATTTGTTTCTTCTCTAATTTTTTTGGAACACAGCACACACGAAATCCTTGAGGTTTGAGTGTTACCAACTCAATCTGATGATTTCAAATCTCTGGCATATGACTTCGTTTTTTCAACCCAAAAGCGAAAGAGCCTTACCTCTATTCGAAGGAATCCGACGGTTACACTTCTTTTGGGGAATATCAAACAGTCTTGTCTCTTGGTGACGTATGGTATACGATACGAGTTTTAGGCGTGCTGACAGTTACGATTGTTACTTTTTGATGAGTACGGCCCGTCTTTCAAGGCGCCATGTCAGCAAGCATTTAATGCATCCCGCTTCAAATTCAAAATTCTAGGGTTACATATAAAAAGGGAACTCAGAGGTCTATAACACTTTACGCGATCAAACATTTTCAGTCATACAAGTTCTCTTTACAATTCATCTCTCAAACAGTTATCTTCTTCAATCATCTTGATCATACTCATCAATGGCGACTCACAAACAAGACAGTGTTACATCATCACCAACAACTGAAGAAGTCGTTAGTGTTCCAATCTTGAAGATCCAAGGTTCAAATTACCAAGTGGAGTCGGATTTATCCAAATATCCGGATGAACTCAAAATGTTGGTGGTTGCTTTACAGAATTCGGTTATGTCCAAAGCTATGTTTGATTTCTTTGTTGTTCCTATGTTGTGGTTATCAAAGGCTGCTTCCACTGCATCGTACAACAAGGAGACTGGTTGCGTGGAATTTACAATGGTGAATGATACTCGTATTAGGGTATCTAAGCAGTTATTTTGCAAAATTTTGGGGATTCCGAATACTGGTACGTATGACGAAATTTCATCTTCCCATGTAGTGTTCATGTTCAACGAAATGGGACATCAACCTCCATTGACGCGTATCAGTGACTTTAAGAAGTCTGGATTACCTACGGTATGGAATTTCTTGTTCGACATTTTTCTTCGATGTCTTACTGGAAGAACCGTAGGTCTCGACAAAGGACGAATGGAAGTTTATGCAATGGTGGAAGGGATTTATTATGATTTGAATGTTGATTACTCTGAACAGTTGTGGACAGAGTTTTTAACAAGTATTTCCAATACAAGTGCCAAGCAGGGAATCTCATGTGCTCGATATTGGAGTTTGATTATTCAATATGTTTACAACAAGGAGAAGATCGGAGTTCCCGATTTTGAAGAAAAAGCAGTGTTTCACATGTATGGCAGTCCGAAGGAAGTTGCTGATGATCCTGAGGTTTTTACATCCATAGCTCGTATTCCGGATGCGATGCTCAAGAAGGTGGATCCAACAAATGAAGTTTTGGTGTCATATTTGCAATCAATTGACACAACAGTTGTGACAGGAATGTTGTATGAAGAAGAGAAGAGGAAATCCAAGAAATCGAAGAAGATAGATGTTGGGTCTTCGGAAAAAGTGGTGAAGGATGAGAAGAAGAAGAAATCTCCAATAACTAAATTTGCTACAAGTGAAGATGTTCCTCTCATTTTAACAACAGTTGCTGATACACCCATTATTGAAGCATCCCCTTCGAAAGAAACTATTTCATCAAAGACAGGCATTTTTCGTTGAGTAAAAATAAAGCGAAAGTCTTCATCTCAGCTTGTTAAGAAAACACAAGTTACACATCAGGGTGCAACTATTAGGGAAATTCCAGCTCCGGTGTCTCCATTATCCAAAAAGCGAAGGGCTGAAGATCTTGCAAAGTTTCTAAAGAAGAATCAAAGAATATAAGATGTAGAGCAAGTTACTAAAACACCGGAGATTTGAATTCATGAAGAAGCAAAGACCAGTGTGTCTGTTGGTCTTTCGAAGTCTACTGAACAAAGTCCTGTTGTTTCATTACCTCAGGTTACATCGACTACTGATTCTCCTACTTTTCAATCTATTATGGATCAACCATTCACTACCATATTTTCAACTCAATCAACTGATCCACCAAACCCATCATCCCCAATTGATGAAACTATGGCTGCTGATGATGAAACTGATACTGAAGGCTTTGGAGGTACATTCGAAGCTCTTCATTTTGATCATACCGAAGAAGATTTTCCAGACCACATGTTGATGACAATGTAGCAATTCAAGATCTTGAATTCAAAATTGAATTCAATCTTGCAATCACAAGCTGATGTGGGTAGTGGTGGGGTTACAAGTTTGGAAGTTGATTCCTTAATCAAGATGATGGAAGACCGTGTGATTTCGAAGGCATCTGGGCTCATTCGGGATTCAGAGAGTCGTGTTCTTGAAAAAGTTGATCAGCATGATGTTTCGAATGAGAATCGTATTAGTTCTCAGAGATCTGATTTTGTACGAGAGTTGGAAGATCTCAAAATGGTTACGAAGGAGCGTCATGTGCTCTTCATACAGGAAGTCAAGAAAGTACGAGAGGATGTCAACTTACAGATCAGAGAACTTCGCGAAGACATGCAGAAGGAAGTTCAGATTGCTCAGCAGGATTACGCTTTAGCAAATTAGAAAATTGACATTATTTGTGATGCTATTGTCAAATGTGTCAAAATGTTTGAGCAGATAAATCCACAACTGACAATTATTTATGCCAAAGAAGAACAAAGTTTTGGAGAATTGGTCAGGTTGCTGAAATAATTAGAAGACTTGTCTTCGAAGAATGTCTCTTCGATTATTTCTCAAGAATTTCTGTCTCAAAAATTTTCTCAATTCGAAGCCATCTTACACAAGAATTTGGCTCCACTACTTCACGTTTCAAGCCTTTTACCAAACATATCGGATGCCCCACCTGCTTTCACAGGGGTGCAAGGGGGAGAAAAGATTGATCATACAAAGGCTGGGGAACAAATAAAGACAACCGAAGATGCGAAGGTAGTCGGAAAAGTATACCCTACGAAGGTGGTAGTAAAGCCAACTGTTGTTTCAGCTGATCCAGTCATTTCGACTATGATTACAGCAGTTCCAATTTCAAAACCTATATCAAAAGTTATTGTAATTGAGAAATAAACTGATGTCTCTTCTTCAAAGAATATGGCTTCGTCAAACATTAAAGACAAGGGAAAAGGAATTATAATTGAGAAGTCAAATAAAGAGAAGAAAGCTGAGGTGGCAGCTGAGGTTGAAAGAATGAGACATGTTCAAAGTATAATGAGACAAAGAGCTTTGGATAATTCGAAAGTTGACAAGGGTGATCCTTCAAAAGTTTACAACTACGAAACCATAGAATCCAGGGTGATGTTTGATCACATGTATTCTTTTGAGAATGTCCCTAAAAAGAGCTATGTGGTTACAAACACAGATTTTGGTCAACTTGATTTTCCTGTCAATGAAATGATGTTTGTTATGCCACAATTCAAAGCTGAAATGAAATCATTGGAAACCGAAGAGGGAAAGAAGATGAAAATAAGATTTCATGCAGTGTTGGCTAAAGCTCAGGAAGAAGTGTGGTTTTTAGAGAAGATTAAAAAGGTGATATCCATAAAAAGGGATGTCGTATTCGAAGGGAAGTTTGAAAATCTCAAGTATACTGTGGCAAGAGCAAGTGGAAAGATACAAGAATTTACAGTGGCAGACTTTCCTTTGATGAATACGTATGATCTAATCAATATCGCCTTGATGCTCAAAGACAAATCATTTTATTTTCTTCAAGACACTGAGCCAGATGTTTTTAATCTTGGGTGAAAGCACATCAAAATATTTTTGGAGAATTACTTTGAGTGTTTGGCTCAAACAGATGTCGAACTTGCTACTGTCAAAGGCTTCGACATAACTGCACCAATGGCACCAACGAAGAAACAGACTGAGCTGAACAAGTACGAAGATGGTGAAATTTGTATAAAGCCACTAGGGATTGTTTTTGCAGGAAAAGATAAAGCTGGAAGAGCTAAAAGATTTTTATTTCAAACTTATGAAGTGGAGAGATACTCAAATTCGTAATATACGAATTTAATTGTTCGTATGAACCACTGCAAGAAAAACAATGAAGGAGACAAGAAAGAGATAAAGAAAGTTATCTCATGGTATATGGAAATCCAAAGAGTGATGATGTATGCTGTTCAATCACTAACGTCTTGAAGACTTCGACCTTGATTCCAAAGGGGGAGATTGTAAGGACTAGAATGTTGTAATAGTCGAAGGGTCAGTTTGATTGTTACGAAGTATCTGTTGTCTTCGTATATATAGGTCTTCGGATGTATTGTTATTTTACTAAGGCATTATAAAGTCAAGTCTTAACTCTTAGTCCTTAGTGTTGTTATGCTTTTGTTCTCCTATAAATAGGGGTCTATAATAGTGATCAAACGGGTCTAGAACAGAGATTTACAGTTTAGTCATTGTATTCTGTAAACTGAAAAGCATAATACGAGCTGATCAAATATTCTATTTACTTCTATGTTCTTCTTTTGAAATCATTTACTCAATTCATACTCGAATTACATTCAAACTCGATTCCAAATCTCATCACTAGTTACATGTGGGCTTGGACCATCATTCAGACCGATTAGAATTCTATACCGGTTCATTTCGACCTTGATTGACGAGCCATTGGTTGTGTTTTGAGAGTTCAAGTTTGCATTTTGGTTATAGGCATTACTTAGGTTCAACATTATGATTCTTCAGTAGTAAGTTTATCATAAATATTCTACAGTGTTTGTTCTATTCAGGAATTGTAACGCCCGTGTTTCTGGGTTTATCACTAATGATGATGTAATAGTCTACGTCAACCATTGTAACCCATTTTAAAGTAATAAAGACGAATTACTTGAATATTGTGTGAATTATGTGCTTTTGTGTGCTTATTACTTGTTTATAATAATATAATAAATAAATGATAAAAATAAGTGTCAAAAATAAAATGCTAGATAAACCCGATATCGATGAAGAAAGTTGTAGTGGTTGCGACAAGGATTCCGGACACATAAAGAGCGCCAAAATCCGTGTTATAACGAAGAATTTATGGCATGTCGAAGTTTCGCGACAGAACCAGCACGACACTGCGTGACGTAAATAGTGAATTTACGATAGAGGAATTTTTAGCCTTAGAGATCTAAAATAAAGTCGAAGTATTCGTTAAACCGAGAGCATGCATAAAAAGAACGCCCAAATCTGACTTCGTATGAGGAAGTTATGATTTTTCTAAGTTTCGGATTAGCAGTACACGACCCAGAGTTCGAATGATAGATCGAACGATTTTTAGGCGACATAACCTAAACGAGAATCGAAGATCTCATTAATAGTAGCGCAACGGTAAAAAGACAGATGAAAACGAACGTCGATTGAAGAAGTTATGAATTTTTAACGGACTTTTCCAGTCCCGGACAGTTAAAAATATAACTTTAAAAATAGAGTCAAAGTTAGCTGACGACGTTTAAATGAAAGTTTTAGAGTACGATCCCACCTACACGTGGGTATAAAGAACATCGAAAACGGAGCTCGTATGCGAAAGTTACGAAATTTAGAAGTCGAGTGTGAAAAATGTGAAACTGGATGCGAGGTTACGCCCCACATAGACCTCCGGACGCCCAACATCCGCACTACGCCTCGCGTACAAAGCTCGGTACGCCCAACGACCTCGGTTTCTTCGGTTCGCATTGAGCCATGTCGCCCCAGTAGTTCATTGACACATATGGTACGAACTTCGGACTACGCCCAGCGTAGTTCAAGCCTTCGCAACTATAAAAGGAGGCTGAGGGTTGCCGAATTCTTCACACCTCCCACTTCTACTACTCTCTCTCTCTAGCCTATCCCAAACACCCCAAAGCCTAGGAAACCTTCCTAGCTCTAAGAGAAAGCCTCGGAGATCCCGGAGTCTCCCAAAAAAAGAGTTTTTCGGTTTGAAACTCTACCCGAGCGGAGGACGGTTTTCAAGCAAACTTCCCGGTTTCATCAAAGAAGATTATTTTAAGAAGCGAAGTGTTGTCCGAATCACTCCTTATCAAGTGAGTGTATATATATAAATTACGTGTTGTGTGTATATATATTTTCTGTTTACTTGGGATCTATGCTGTATGAAAGACCTGAACCTCTTTCTTCTCAGATCTGAACTTTTTCTTTCAAATCGAAACTTTTCTTCCAGATCTGAACCCTTTTCCTTCAAATCTAGACTTTCTCACTTCAGATCTAAACTTTTCAGATCTAAAGTGTTTATGTATGTTTTATATTTTGAGATCTATGTTGTATGAAAGATTTAAACTTTGTTTTCCAGATCTGAACTGCATATGTATTTTATGTCTACAAATATGTTGGGTAAAACATGGGTAGATGAAATAGTTGGTGTGTGGTGAAATAAAATGATGAGAGGCCTCAATGTTGACGTTGATCCAGTCATCTAACAAAGTATGGATGACGACCACAAACTTTTCTAGGAAGTCCAGTGGAACGCTAGCAGGCTCGCAATATGTAGGTGTTTGTGAACGATGTTTTCACCGGTGTACTCCATCCACCCCCCCCCCCCATGGTTGCCTTACAGACACATATGGCTGAGGAATCCCTTTAGCAGTAGTGTCCATCCCAATAAAATTCCTTAGGATAGGTCCCTTATGAGAGATGCTTTAGGAACGTAAGGTGAGGATAACGGGGATGGGTAATCGAGTTTGATGATTGTTGAAAATAATAAACTTATTTATTGTGGGTTGAAAACCTTATATGCTTACCAGACTCCCCAGCCTGACCCACTCAGTTTCTTGTATTACAGGTAGTGGCAAAAGCATAGTTGGATGACTTGATGAGAGATTATGGATTTTAGGCCAGTAGAAAATAAATGGAATATTGTAAGACCTATGTTGTTATAAGGCCAGATTGTGTTTTGCGGCCTATGATGTTTTTGGTTCATGCTTATGATCTGTATTAATGATTGACATCCTGAGTTTTTGTAATGTAATGAAAGTACATCACTTTAAGAAATGTTTTGATAAATTTTTATCATATTGTATTTTGGGAACGAATTCTACAACATTTTCTTAAGAAGTTACTCTGATTTTTACTAAAAAGCATAAAAGAAATCGTATTTTTTTGCCGTAAAAATGGGGATGTCACAGGAATACATCACCAGGTCTACCCACGACCGAAAAATAATATCATCATTTTTACAGGTAGATGCTCACATCAAGGTGAGCATACGATGCTCCGTCATATCCGACATATTCTCTTGTCCGGTTTCATGATTATTTTTTATCTTTATTGCATGGTCGATCAAAATAGGGGGAATCATGAGCATCCATTTTGAGTTTATTATTTGAGTTTTGACATTAGAGACATTTGAAGATGGAGAACGATTTTGTAGTGTGATCTAGCATTGATTTTTGATCTTTACAGATCAAATTTTTGGCATTACTAGATGTTCTTCGGATTATGATTATTTATCTTCAGACTCTAAATTTTGGGATGTCTCATTTGTGTTAGCATCTGGATTAGATCTTCTAATTGTTCGAGTTTGGATTTGTGATATTTTAAAGACGAAGATTATTTTGGCGATGTGATGTGGCACTTATTTTTTACCTTCTGTTCAAATTTTTGGCATTGCTAGACCATGTCATCGGACTCATATTATTTATTATTCGAACTTCACTTTTAAATGCTTCACATTTTCAACAGGTTATTCTTTAGAGATTTTTTGGTGCATTATCATCCGAGTTCGGAATATTGAAAACATTGTATGATTCGACAATATGCTCTTCAATTCAACAGTTAAGGGGGAGACTGTGAAGATGATTGGTTTTTAGGGACTGATCACATTTGAAGATTGGGATTTCATAATCTTATTCAGAGATTGGGTTCCTCTGTATGTTCTTTGATGCTATAGATTCCATTGTCAGATTCCGAAATCACGACAGCTTCAGCTTTTCTGAGACACTTCAACACCTGACCTACCGAACCTGTCCATCAGATTTTCTGCCTTTTATCACTATTTTACCCTCACCATTTCCGAGCATTTATGGTGAAATTGTTGGAGCATGAAAATGCTCTATAATGATGAGTGTTTATCGGGTTAGAATATTCCCTTGTATGGAAAACATATTCCCTCCACTAGTTTATAAAGTGGAGGTGAGTGGTCTTTTATTTTATGTGTGCACTATGTAGACATTTAGATTATAGAGTGTTTGGCTGTGGGATTCTCCCTAGCCATGAGTGTTGTTCATGTAACATTTGTATCTCTCTATCTATTCATTATCAATTTATTCACATATTATGTTCTTCATTGTTCATATGATTACCTTCTTGATAATATTATTCCGCACCAATCCAATCGAAAAAATGGGTTCCTACATTGAGAATTAAAGATAATCCATACATATGTCAAAGCTAGTGGGAGTGATTGGAATATTTTTTCAATGGGAAAGTAAGGAGTTTGAATTTCGAGAAACATAGATAAGCCATATATATGTCAGTGGTAGTGGGAATACTATTGTCGCCCTTGTTTAGTACATAAACAATGTATGATTCATAGGAAATATGTTCTAACTTAGAAAGTGTAAAAGCTTGGGTTGGTATAGGAATCGTTTCACTGTGATATACATGGGAGATACAAAACATGTACGTTATAAGGATCTATGGAGATAGATCAAAGTGATTTGTTCGATTAATCCAAAGTACATGGACTCTTGAGGAAACTCAACATGCAGAACTTGGAAAGGTTCGTGCTTAATAAAATATGACATTAAATTGATCGACGCCAATGTCCTAGTTCTACTATTGAACTAGAGTTTATGATTCGTGTCCCACATGCTTCTGCTATGGGATCGATCATATATGTCATGACATGTACCATATTTGATGACTCGTATGCTCCGAGCATGAAAGGTTAGATTAGATCAAATTGACAATAATCAACGAATCAAGATCAAGAACATTCTTAAGTTTCCTAGGAGGACAGAGGAAATGATCTTGACAATACGGAAGAGATCATTGTAAAAGTTACATTGATGCTAATTTCCACACTGCTAAAGATAATTTCGTTTGCAGACGGAATTTGTGCTTTTACTGAATTGTGATGTATTAGCTTGGAAGAGTACCAAGTAATACACCATAGTGGATTTAACAAACTTAGAGTGTATTTTAGTTGGTTAAATTGCAAAGAAAACAATGTGACTAAAACAGATTCATTAGTGACATCTTTGTTGAAATCAATCATTGATGGTCCTTTTGGAGGCTCTTTATGACTTTAAGGGTGAAGTTACCTCGAATATGGATCCCAAGTCACACAAGCACATCAGCCACATACTTAATAAATACCATCATATTTGATAGTGAGTCAAATGTAAAGACAACATAGTCAATAATTCATATTGAAATATAATCTTGTCGATCCATTCCATAAGCCAATGTCACTGACCAAGTCTGACAGTCAGACAAAGTCAAAAGGCATTAGATTTGAAAATGAATAGGCTTAAACACTCTTATTTTAGTTTGTTTTGAACTTGATAACTTAAGCAATATAAGTGTTAATTCGATTTGGTGATCATTAAGTGGAGATCTTAATATATGATGGAGTTCAATCAGTTCAATTAGCTTATTGATGTGTTCTCATTTTTCATGTTTAGAATACACTTCCTAAATATTAATTTACTCAAACATCCATAGTCGGTCATGCTCTTGGAAGTAAGTAGTGATTCAAGACTATCCTGAGTATTAGTGGATTGTCCATAGTGAATGGACATAGCATGGAGATTGCGCTAACACTCATGAGTAATTAATAGAGATTTAAGTATTGGATCAACCCATGCTTAGAGATTACTTCATGGGTCTAGTCACGAGTAATTCTAAGACGATAATATCTTATATTCTTCAAACCTAGATACATATGGGTTTTTTCTCTATGATTTTGTTATGCATTGGTCTACTCCAACACTATTCGTTACTGGTAGTTATAAAGGGTATGTCCATGTGTGACATGATGAAGTAGAAAAAAACTATGTAGTCAAAGTTTATTTGTTCCTTCTTCCTTAACGGGAGAAGCGATATCTATGGGCTCCATGATGATTTAGTGTTGACATCTAAAGTGTTTGGTCGAGCCCTGGCCAAAATTGATGTGTTTAATTTAGTAGTCAAATGCAATCGTCACAAATCTATTTCGGGAAACATAATCTTGAATTATAAGATTGATCATTATCCATGTATCGAGTTCATATAGATATCATAGAACGAAGGTATAGTTGATCGCTTATCTAAGGGTTGAATCTTGAGTAGATCAAGAGTTCGGTAGTTGCATTGGATGAATAACTCTTTGTTGATTATTGGAGAAATACTGGTCCTCATATAGTTGATGACTTGTCCAAGTGAGAGACAGTTGGAAAGAGTGTCCAAGGTCATTAACTATTGGTAATATTTCTAATAATAATATGGTCCTTTTGGGTTGCCATCAAGACCCAAATTGAGTAGAATAAAGAAAGGAGAAATTGGTTAATTGTTTATTATGGTTATTAATTAATTACAAACTGATTCAGAATATATTTTGGGAATTAATTAAAAGTTTAATTCGTAACAACCCAAAAATCAAGGGTGTTTTTATTATAGTCAAAACACATATATCATTTAAATACAAACATTACAAAAACATTGCTAATTAAAAAGATTTATTAGAGTTCATCCTAAAATCACATATTACGGAAACACAGGTGTGTGCGCTGCGATCAAGTCGGGTCCTTCCTTTCCAAACCAATGATACATGAAACCATAAACAAAAGTGTAAGCAAGAAGCTTAGTGAGTTCCCATAACATACCCCACATAATCCACATAACCAAATAAACCATATCAATCACACAAGCCATGCATATAAATATATAAGGAAGTCGTGGAAACCTTCCAAGGTCTTACTCCGGGTGCCATAGGAACCCCCTCATGGTCTTAACCCACTACCATGGGAAACCCCTCATGATCTCAACAACCTGGCATGGGAAACCCCACATGGTCTTAACTAACTACCAAGGGAACCCCCACATGGTCTTAGTTATCTGTCATGGGAACCCCTACATGGTCTTAACTAACTACCATAGGAACCCCCACATGGTCTTCATATATATACATACATCATATATATATATATATATATATATATATATATATACACACACACACACACATATATATAACACATAGTTAGGACAATCGCAATAAACACCATAGCCAAATAAATTAACTGCCATGGGAAGCCCCACATGGTCTTAACTAACAGTCATAGGAACCCCCACATGGTCTACACATAAATACATAACATATTAATAGCACATTCGCAAGTAACCATTACACGCAAGAGTCACGAAGACAACTAGCATACCCCATATAACTAACTGCCATGGGGACCCCTACATGGTCTTCACATAAATTCCTAACACATAGATAACACGCATGCAATAAACATCTCAACTAAATAACATGGGACGCCCTTGGTGCCTACAACCCATTGGTATGGTGAGGAGACACACCTCACACTGCTGAAGTCTCGCAAATAAATCTCTGGCTACTGGATGACAGATCCCCGAACTGTTAACACCAAAACAACACCAAATTAACCATTTGGGTTTCAATGCATAACCATAAATCCACACTTGGGGTAAAAGGAACATTTTAACCCTAACCTAGCTTGGTTCAAGACCAAGGCCCAAACCCACACTATGAAAGCCCAAAAGCCAAATAATCAACCAAGGCCCAACATATGGCCTAATTTTCCTAATTGGTATCAATCCCATATGGGTCTTATCCTAAGCCCATAATCTCTTCCAATACACTCCAGATTACTCCAACACCCATTGGGACAAACTTGGTCAAATGCATTGGTCAAAGGTCAAATTCAATTCCAAAGTCAACGGTGCAGGTGACCAACTCACCGAGTTGCTCCTTCAACTCGTCGAGTCCACTCCCAAGTCAGAATAGCGATATTGCGATCAAAATCGTCGTGTTTTCCTACAACTCGTCGTGTTCCTCTGCTTTTCAACAGACTTGGGGCAACCCCAACCCAACTCGTCGAGTTCTTTGATCTGTCAGCCCACTTAATGCATTAAGCCATTTTTCTTGAACTCTGAAGGCTCCAAACCTCAAATCCCAATCTATAGAGATGTCTAAGAGGATAAAGTTTCCCACTTTACTCCTAAGGATCATCCATGAGGCTTCAAACTCAAACCCTAAGTCCTTTAAGGAAGGTCTTGAATCATTAAGCCCTTAAACTCTCATTTCAACCTCCCAAAACACAAATCTGATGTCTAAGGGTGGACAAATCACGTAAAGTTCCTAACTTTACATCCATGCATGCTTGAAATGCTCTTTAAGGTTCATTTAGGCCTCATAATGAATATATGGCAAGCATGGGACCTAGGAACCAATAAAGCTTGCAACTTTATGCTTCAAGAGGTCATTTAGGGGTCAGATCTACCCTAACAACCCATGGAATCCTCTTCTTCTTGGATAACTCAGTCAAAGACCCAAAACTACAAGAGATGAGATCTAATAAGCTACATGTCAAGGTTATAACTTTATACCTCTGAGATGTAGCCTTTTATGTAGGGTTTCTGGATCCAAGATTAATCCTTCAAGCTTGATGTTTCTCTTTTCAATGCTTCCTTCAAAGATCTCCAACAATCACTCTAAAACTCACAAAACTCAAGGAACAAGTGGAAAAACAATCTAGGGTTTCTTCTGGACAAGGGAGGCTGGTAAGGAGGCCAGCCTTAGAAGTTAAGTTCTTTAAATAGGGTGCAATACCCAAAAAATTAGGGTTTTCTCTTCTAGCGCTAACTCGTCAAGTTGGTCCTCCCCAACTCGTTGAGTTGATCTTCAAAACGTGTGTGTCACATATTTCCAACATGTCGAGTTTATGCCTTAAACTCGACGAGTTGACCTTTAGAAATAAGGTTTTATTTCCATAATTAACCTTCTAAATTCCAGGTGTTACAGATCTTCCCCACATAATTTAGATTTCGTCCTCGAAATCACTCCTTATTAACACTTATGCCAACACAATCAACCTGATGATCATGATCGGAAATTATGTGCATAAAAATATCCTTCTTAAGGCAACCGAAACCCAAACCGAAACTTCTATCCCAAGAATACACCCAAACCTTCAACCCTTTCAAGCCACTTCTACATTTTGAGACCTGAAACCTACCATATCCTGACTTCGCGACAGATCGCCCAAGCTGAAACCACTTTCTGCCAAACTCTCAATGAGTTGCAAACCAATCATAACACTTCCAACAATGATCTATCCAGATCTGTGGAAACCATCCTCGGAATAGTTCCCCAAATCCGATGAAGAACGAATCCTCAAACTCTCGAATAGAAATCGACCCCACTTATTTGGAACCCGAAACTTAAGTCTCAATGGCCTGACTCCCTATCAAACCCCTCACACCGAACTGCCACCAAGCCATCCTCATAGAGTCTCACACCACACAAAATGCTTTCAATCCCTGATCACATTGTCATCTCGACGGAGACAAAGTTACTGACCATATACCGTTAAGAACAATTAACTCGACAGGAAGCTCAGATAATCCTTCGAGTAGAAGATTCATCCCTGCAATGGTTAGACTCAGATGAGAGTTGTGCAACAGGGTCAAATTAATTACTCTGAGATTATTTAATCCCGCTGTGAGTTACTTGGCATTACCCAAACACCCAGATACTCCTCATTCCCATTGAACTCAAATTGTTAATACTGCCTGAAACACTGAAATTGCCTGAAACAGCAGGCTGCTGCCTTCTGGTTGCTTTCCTCAATCCACTGAGACCTCCCTGGTCCCAATTCATCAGCCAGTCATCTGAAATTTCAGGTTCTAGCCTAGTTACCGAGCCAAAAAAGGCTCCCACATCGTATCCCTTCACAACTTCCAACATAAAACTCCACAGGTAATAGCTATTCAAACCATCTCGACACTATCCTGATGCTAGGTTGAACGCTACAGGTCCAACTGTAGTCTTCCTCATGCCCGGTCTCCTACGATCTACCATTTCCTGATTTCAAACATGTTGTGGTTTACCCATAATCTTGCAAATTGGCCCACCCTTGCCTAATCATCTGAAAGAATCTGGGAATGCTATAGGTCATCCCACAATCTCACAACACTTCCCACACTATCTGGCTGCTAGTGAATGCTACGGCTACCCCGCAGTCTTAAAACACTTCCCACACTATCTATCCGCTAGTGAATGTTACAGTTACCCCGCAGTCCTACAACACTTCCCACACTATTTGGCCACTATTGAATGTTTCGGCTACCCCACAGTCTTACAACACTTTCACCCTAACTGACTACTAGTGAATGCTACGGCTCCCCCGTAGTCTTACGACACTTTCACCCTAACTGACCATTAGTGAATGTTACAGCTCCCCCATAGTCTTACAACACTTTTTACCTAACACCGCCGCAGCCCGATGCCTTACCCCTAATGTTGGATTAGGTGTCTAAGCCCATAACTATAATTAGTATGTACTTGATCCAATATTACCATGGTCCTTTTGGGTTGCCTTCACCATAGCAATTTGATAGGATGAATTATGGAGAAAGAGGTTGATAAATGATTTATTAATATATTATAAGAATAATATATTAATTGAGAAATCATATTATTTAATTAGTATTGATCATAAATTATTTTGGAATTATTTAGTGATCAAAAGAGACTGATTAAAAGTAAGGGGACTGATATTGCAAATCATTGATAGTTGCAAGTTGGGCTGATGGACTCCAAAAGAAGGAGTGGATGAAATCTATGGGAAGCCCATAGAGATTTCCTCAAAGGGGCTTTCTAGAAGGATCCCATGGATTGCTTAAGGCTTAAGCAGAGAATTAGGGTTTCCACTTAAAACCTTAGCAGCTTAACTATATAAGGAACCTTTGGCTTAAGGTTTTCGGCCCTATGCATTCTTAGAGAACCTAGCTGAAATCTTGAAGCCTCTATCACCTCTCTCTTGTTCATACTTTGCTAAGTGGTGTTTGTGACTCCATTAGAGGTGCATCACTTGAGGCACTAAGCTCTTGAAGGTCAAGATCGAGCAATAAACAAGAAATGTATTCTTCTAACCCTAATATGATTAGATTTCGTTTTCTTGTATGCTAGATTAGGGTTTTTCTTTGGAAAATTAATTTGCATGTATAACTTGAGAAAAACCTAGATCCAAAGCAAATAGGGTTGCATGTGCGTAGGAATGTTGAATTGCTTAAAATCCATCACCTAATCTATCAATTTGAAACGCACACAGAGTCGATCACGCACTCGACCGAACACCCAAACTGAACCTAATTCATGACTGGAACCCCAACCTGATTCCCCAAGTTCTACTATCAAGCACCAAGAAGACGTTATTCACATGTTGGGGAGTTTTACCGAACTCCCAACTCACGTAACCCTCAAACCAAACAGCCACTTGGGCCGCCCTCCTCCTTGACGGGGATGCGAAACTCATCCTAGTTTCATAACCGCTCCTACTTCTGAATACCTGAATGATTCTTCCCTACTTTGAATAGACTAAATTCACAATGCACACGAGAATTGAAGGATTCTCAATCCCTCTTACCTTACAACAATTGACCCAATGACAACCGACGCTTACCACCTAGTGCTCCATCACTAGCCAATCTCAACGATTACCTAACTCCTGAAATCCGAAAGAATACACTTGAGACCTTAACCAGTCTGATAATCCAAATCGCCTCCCATGATACCATGCCAACTCCTTGAGTTCTTATTCCGACGACTAAGAACCATAACTCTTACCATGTACTGACGAACCTCTACTCTAATTTCTATCCTCAAGGAATCATTGAACTCTAATTGACTTCAGTCCACGCGAAGGTACGATTCCCTTGACACATCCAATGATCAAACAACTCACGCAGCTAACACCACCATCTTCATGCTACCATTCCTTTCCTAGCAACGGTAGTTCCTTGAACTCCAAAGTTCTTCCATAGGCAGATGTCGATTATACCCGAATAGAAGACAAAACCACTGAACCCTTACGTCACTAGAGAACTATCCAACTAATTCCTGACCAAAGATCCTCCAGGCAATACTTCTAAATAGATTCCTACAAAGACCTGGAACAATAACGGTACACGCAGGACCCACTCTGCAAGATACGTCTATCCGAAGATTCCTCAAAGACTCCTCGACATGTAGAATGGCATATGACAATCCTTGATAATTCAGACAATAGCAGAGAACCAACCCGAGATCTAACTTATTCCAACTCAATCAAAATTCCAAAGCGATAAAAATTCCCGATATCTACTTGAAATGGCAAAAGATAACATACCCGCAAACATCTGATGGAATCCTGACCACCTCCTCCTAAGTTACCTTGACCATCCTAAGGACATGGTGCAACACTCCCTTCCAATCCCAATGACAGGAACTAACGGTAAGATCCTCCTTCCTGAAGGATTCTAGGGATCCATAGGCTTTGGGATCCAGATGAGCCCCAAACTGCCAAAAAAACAATTCTGACCCGAAAGGCCCCGAGATGACTATCGAGAGCTCCCAAAATCCCTTCCTTCGATGAAAGAAAGATCCCTGAGGTCCATTCCAAAACTCTACGAGTAATCTCTGATTAGATGAACTCCCACGATCGCGCATCGATTGGCCCATGTCCTGCTCCTGAGCCGGAGCTAGAATTTGTATCCCATTCCTAAGTGCTCCAAATCAGTCTCCTGCTCTTGGGCTGTAGAAATCATATCATTCAGGGTCTCGCACCCTGACACACTTACCAACTCAATCGTCCACAGTTGAACTATAGTAGCTGAAGCAACCTCTTTTGTAAACTGGGCTACAAACTACTCCTAATACATAGTCTCCAATCCCGAAAGCGCAATAGATCGCACAATCAATCCTTGTCGCCCGATACAAGAGATCCAAGGCGAACTGAACCTTAGCTCCTAAGGGGTAGGGACTAGTGCGGAAAACACTTTCCATCTCCTTAATCCAATGCGAACTCAAATCCCTAGCAGTCCTTCCACTAACTAGCTCACCACCGGAGCCGGGACCAAACCCTGGTCCTTCCCCATGTGTTCTCATCCTCATATGGCAAAGCAGTTATCCCCACGATCAGAGCATAACCAAGAATTCATCTTCCCATGAGCTTATCAGATTCTCCAAGACTCTCACCGATTCGAGTATGGATCTTGTGCTTTCAGTAGTACGGGCCCAATACTACCTTCCACACCTATCCATACTTTCCTCAACAATCCCGCAAAATCCTCTAAGTCTCTTCCTCAATCAGAGCACCAACCTCGCTAAATTGCCTCACTAAACTCATTGGAGCATATCCTAGGTTTTCCTAGATTCCCGACCTCACCCTGCCATTAGCTACTGAAGAACTCCTCATGATGCTAGCCATCGACCTCCTGAATATCGTCATATTCACTTGGTAGCTGACTCTGATCATCCAAGAGTTCCACAAAGCACAAATAAAGCAACATTCATGCAGTAACTCTCCAACCCATGAAACTATCATAGAACATTCAGCCCTCATACCACAACTCATGTTATCCATATCCACCCTCACTATCTGCTGCCTTATGCATGCAAATTATACACAGAACAGGATCTAATAAATTATCGAAAAATAGACTCTACCCTAGGATCACAACCAGACAAGGAACAGGAAATAAGGACAAAACAATTATTCTAAGGCTATAAGATCCTAACCATATACAATTTTTAAAGCATACACTTAGTAGATACCAATACCAATAGTCATTTATGTTTCAACATAGAATCCAGTATCCCCAAGGCTATAAGCATTACATATCAGACCAATCTATCGCTGACTAATCAGCACTAGCATGCAAGTCTACCAACTCATACAACATATAAAGGCATCTCTCCTAGCCCTAACTAGCATGCGATTCTCATATTCATAATTCAAGTCATAAAAGATAATATATATATATATATATATATATATATATATATATATATATATATATATATATATATAGGTATTCTGGGAGAACTTACTTGAGCTCGGCTAATTGCCTGCACCACACCCCTTTCTTATTTTAGAAAGTTTCTTTTCTCAAAGTATTTTTCTTTTGAAAACTTTACCAAATCCTCAGTTTGAGTTCAAACACACTCAAGAGTATGCCCGAATCCCTCAAACCAAGGCTCTTATACCAACTTGTAACGACCCAAAAATCAATGGTAAAAATTTTATTTTTATTATAGTCAAAACACAGATATCATTTAAATCCAAACATTCCAAAAACATTACTAATTAAAAAGATTTATCAGAGTTCATCCCAGAGTCACATACTGCGAAAATACGGGTGTGTGTGTTGCGATCAAGCCGGGCCCTTGCTTTCCAAACCAAGGATACCTGAAACCATAAGCAAAACTATAAGCACGAAGCTTAGTGAGTTCCCCATAACATACCCCACATAATCCACATAACCAAATAAACCATATCAATCACATAATCCATGCATATAAATATATAAGGAAGTCGTGTAAACCTTCCAAGGTCTTACTCCGGGTGCCATAGGAACCCCCTCATGGTCTTAGCCCACTGCCATGGGAACCCCCTCATGGTCTTAACTACTTTCCATGGGAACCCCCACATTCTCTTAACTAACTGTCATGGGAACCCCACATGGTCTTAGCTATCTGTCACAGGAACCCCCATATGGTCTTAATTAACTGCCATGGGAACCCCCACATGGTCTTAATTAACTGCCATGGGAACCCCCACATGGTCTTCATATATATATATATATATATATATATATATATATATATATATATATATATATATATATATATATACATAACACATTGATAGCACAATCGCAATAAACACCATAGCCAAATAAATTAACTGCCATGGGAAGCCCCACATGGTCTTAAATAACTGTCATGGGAACCCCCACATGGTCTACACATAAATACATAACATACTGATAGCACATTCGCAAGTAACCATTACACGTAAGAGTCACAAAGACAACTAGCATACCACATATAACTAACTGCCATGGGAACCCCCACATGGTCTTGACTAACTGCCATGGGAACCACCACATGGTCTTCACATAAATACCTAGCACATCGATATCACACATGCAATAAACATCCTAACTAAATAACATGGGCTGACCTTGGTGCCTTCGACCCATTGGTATGGTGAGGAGACTCACCTCACACTGCTGAAGTCCCGTGAATAAACCTCTGGTTGCTGGATGACAGATCATCGAACTATCAACATCAAAACAACACTCAATTAACCACTTGGGGTAAAAGGACCATTTTAACCCTAACCTATCTTGGTTCAAGACCAAGGCCCAAACTCACACTTTGAAGGCCCAAAAGCCAAATAATCAACCAAGGCCCAACATATGGCCCGATTTTCCTAATTGGGCTCAATCCCATATGGGACTTATCCTAAGCCCATATTATCCTCCAATACACTCCAGGTTACTCCAACACCCATTGGGAAAAACTTGGTCAAATGCATCGGTCAAAGGTCAAAGTCAACGCCAAAGTCAACGGTCCAGGTGACCCAACTCGCTGAGTTGGTCCTTCAACTCGTCGAGTTCACTCCCAAGTCAGAATCGCAATATTACGATCCAACTCGTCAAGTTTTCCTACAGCTCGTCGAGTTCCTCTGCTTTTCAACAGACTCGGGGCAACCCCAACCCAACTCATTGAGTTCACTCATGAACTCATAGAGTTCTTCGATCTTTCAGCCCACTTAATGCATTAAGCCATTTTTCTTGAATTTCGAAGGCTCCAAATCTCAAATCCCCGTCCATAGAGATGTCTAGGAGGATAAAGTTTCCAACTTTACTCCCAAGGATCATCCATGAGGCTACAAACTCAAACCCTAAGTCCTTTAAGGAAGGTCTTGACCCATTAAGCCCTTAAACTCTCATTTTAACGTCCCAAAACACATATCTGATGTCTAAGGGTGGACAAATCATGTAAAGTTTCTAACTTTACATCCATGCATTCTTGCAATGCTCTCTAATGTCCATTTAGGCCTCATAATGAACATATGGCAAGCATGGGACCTAGGGACCAATAAATCTTGCAACTTTAAGCTTAAAGAGGTTATTTAGGGGTCAGTTCTTCCATAACAACCCCTGGAATCCTCTTCTTCTTGGATAACTCGGTCAAAGATCCAAAACACAGCCAAACTCTAAGAGATGAGATTTAATAAGCTACATGTCAAGGTTATGACTTTATACCTCTGAGATGTAGGGTTTCTGGATCCAAGATTACTCCTCCAAGCTAGATGTTTCTCTTTTCAAGGCTTTCTTCAAAGATGTCCAACAATCACTCCAAAACTCACAAAACTCGAGGAACAAGTGGTAAAACAATCTAGGGTTTCTTCTGGGCAAGGCAGGCTAGTAAGGAGGCCAGCCCTAGAAGTTAAGTCCTTTAAATAGGTGCAATACCCAAAAAGTTAGGGTTTTCTCTTCCAACGCCAACTCGTCGAGTTAGACCTCCCCAACTTGTCGAGTTGATCATCAAAACGCGTGTGCCACATATTTCCAACACGTCGAGTTTATGCCTTAAACTCGACGAGTTGACCTTTAGAAATAAGATTTTATTTCCATAATTAACCTTCTAAATTCCGGTTGTTATATAATTAATTAAAGGGTTGAATATTCGTTAATCGATAGTTGGTTAATCAGGAATGTTCCAGAACCCTTATGGAATTAGGGTTGGGCGAAAATTACTCCATCTCATATGGAAAAGTGAGTGAATTTCATGGTTGCCTCCTTGTCCCACATTGGAAGGAGTACAAAACCTAGGAAGGGATCTAAAGCTATAAATAGGGCCTTAGGGATTTCATTCTTCTTTGCACCTTGGCTTGAAGTTTCGCCAACCCTTCTTCCTTCCCCTCTTAGGGACGATTTCTAACCCTCTTAGGGTTTGTAAAATTGACCCTTATCCTAGTTATTTTTGCTCCACTCTTTGGTGTCATTGGTTGTGATACCATTAGAGGGATTCTGGTTTAGGTCCTCTCATCCAATCAACTTCATGGAGGACGAGATCACAAGCATGAAGATCAAGGGCTACATAAGAGGTATGTCTTTCTTCTTTGTATTTTTTTTCTAGGGTAGATGTAATTAACATGAAACCATATATCCATAGGTTGCATGTACACTTAGGTATATCGTAGTTTTGATTTTTCCGCTACCTACTTTAGAGTGTATTTGATGTGTAGAAAGCCTAACAGTTGTATTGTTTTTAAATTGGGAACCTTGATGCATTTTTTGGTGTATAAAACACAAACTTTGGTTTTTTATAGTTCGGTTACACCAAATTTGGGGTTAATTTGTTAATAGTTTCGTAATTTAAATATAGAAAGCAAAAGAGTTCAAAATTTGGTGTTGATTTTTAACAATTCATGTATCCCCAGTTAAAGGTAACAATTCTAGTATTATTTATGTAAGTAGACTACTATATTGGGTTTTGACAAATAAGTGTGTTGCTATTTCAAGTTCATAATAACCATGCAATAATAAAAAAATTACGATTAAAACGAATTCATAAATGCAAATAAGAGAAGCATGATGATAACAAAAACTAAATTAAAATCAAATGTCATAAAAACATTGTATTTTGGAAATACGATTAACCAAAACACTACCCAGTACCTATAAATTATTTTAACAAAAACACTACCCAAAAGCAAAAGTACCCATAAACATAAACATAACAAATATCACCCCTTAGCCATTGCTTTGCCTATATTCTAAACTCTTTTACCACCAAAATTCTTCATCTCTCCTTCTCCACCTTGACCCTTGCAGCTTCTTTGATTGTGCCCTTTGTTTCCACACTTGCTGCAAGTTACTGTGATGAACTTTCTACTCAGGTTTTTCCATGTAGTCACAGCCTTACCCTCAGCTCTCTTTCTCTTCTTTTTGGGCCTCCTAACCTAGAAATTAAAATTTTAAATATTAGAACCAAATGATACCTAAGTATTATGTTTATATTTGAATGATTACCTAAGTATGATGTTTAGGGACCATTAGTGTCAAGGGACATGTTGATTTGTGAAACATCCTCCTTCCATTAATAGGATCTACTTTATGGCTATACATTTCAGCCAATGTTTCAAGCCAATAAACTGGATGAACCCATGCCTCCATAAAAAGTACCTTTTTCCACCATACTTGATTTTGTCCCAAATTGCACTCACAACATGACTACAAACAATGCCTGTGAGTTCCCAAAACATACAAGTACAAGTTTTTTCCTTTAAATGACCACATATTGGTACTTCCTCGGAGTGGTCACTTGTGTCTTATCAACACCATTAAAAATGCACACATTTTGGGTTGCTTCTTTCTTAATACCTTCTAAAATAGTTGTGGTTATTGGTGTTTAGCCCGAAAAGCTTATTGAAAAACCCACTTCATATTGTTTTTTCATCTCTTCATGTAAGGCAATAACAGGAATAGTTAGGACCATATATTTTTAGCTATGAACTTTGTTGTGAAAGCTTTGATTTCTCTAGTATAAACACAATTGTGATATGGTACTATACTCTTCACCATCCAATCCTCTTCACTATTTCTCCTTGAAACAAACAATAACCAAGGGTAAGTGGAAGAAGCGTATTGAACAACTTTTTTGCTTTTAAGCTTGCTTTTTGTCCATGTCCTACATTGAGTAAAGCCTGGAACAACACCTTTGCTCTTTACCCTAAATCTTGTTTGGTCAATTTTTTCAAAATAAAGAGACCTCTTAGTTGGTACTACATTAAGATTCACCAACTGCTTCACGTCTTCTTTATTCTTAAATCTTTGACTAAGTCTTAATGTTGGTAGATGAACTTCCCCATGTGAACAAAGAATTGGTTTTGCAAGATTTTTCAACATTTCCTTCCTCTTGTCCCCTTCAACTATCCCTAAATCAAGAACTTGTGTATCAATGACATTCAGTTCATCTTCGTCACTGCCAAATGAATAAGGAATTTGAATGGTGCTTGGGTCTCTATCAACTTTGTGGTCAAAAACTCTAATAAAGTTTTTCATCTAAGATATTGTTCTCATCATATAATAAATCAATACTCTATTCATAGTTTTCCTTACTACCATCTATAATCCCATCTTCACTCCCATCATGCATATTGGACACATCATCATCATCCAAATATGTGTCCCTAAAATTAAGTCCTTCAAATGGATCTAATTTAATAGCATCTTACAATGGATGGTTGTTATTTTCATCATAAAAATATGGAAGAGTTTGGGTTGTACTCTGTTCCAACTCATAAACTTCATTTAAGTCTAGAAGTATGGTTTCTTGATTGATCACATTCTCATTTGCTTGGGATTGGCCAGAAGCATGCATAATGGGAAACCTCTAATTTATATGCATAAAGTGAAGTTATTAACCATTAATCCTAAGAACTTTAAGCAAACTTGTCCCCATTTTCATAAGCATGTCTCCCATGCCTTTAAAACATGATTATACAAGTCTCCTAGAGAGCTCTCGGCCATTAGATGGGAAGAAGAATGAGCAATCCATTCAAGAATGCCAACCTCTAATTTATATGCATAAAGTGAAGCAATTAACCATTAATCCTAAGCACTTTAAGCAAACTTGTCCCCATTGTCATAAGCATGTCTCCCATGCCTTTAAAACATGATTATACAAGTCATACACTTCTTCTTTTTATGCATATCTCGAAAACTGCATAAAGAAGAAGAAAGTTAGTTTAAATTTTATAAACTAAAGGTTTATAAAAAAAATATACTTTGTCTTTTGAGTAAAAGGCAAAAAGTTTTCAACTAGTACAAAAAGTTGTGCATGACTTATTAATTCATACTATATGAAATAATATAATGTTACTTGCTTATGAAAATTATTATTTCCATGAAACAAATAATTTCCGATTTAATTATAAGAGTTTTATTGAATATTTATTAAAATCAATTTCTAATAAATAATCAATTGTATCAAGTTGTTGTTAGTGTGACCCATTAGTATCATATGTTATTTAGCAATATCACTTTAATATGACTTTTCAACATACTAGATCTTTCACTTTATTTTTTCACTCAAAAGGTCCCCACTATATGTTTTTTGGTCCATATCAAACTTCAAATGACCTATTTACCATCACCAATTTTATTTTAATTTAATTTTTTATTAATTTTCAAAAATATATTAAAAGATAATTTGGGTTCACATTGATAGATATTATTTTATACATTTTTTAGGGTGGTTTTTATTAACATTTTGCATCATATTTTATGTTATTCCATATGAATTCGTTAACTAATACTCAACTCATGTTTACCATCAGAATTCTCATACTACTCATGTTTTTAAGTCGTTTTATGATGTTTCAAGTGGAGTGTTACTTTGGATGCATATTTTGATCTTAATGGAGGTAAAACACCTAAGGAAGTTGGAAGTTGGGTTGGATTTGCTATAATTGAAGAGTTCACGTCTGAAACGCGCGTTTTATGAAAAATGTGATCGTGCTTCTCACCAAAATGCAATCACATTTGTGCTTCGAGGATTTGCTGAACCAAAAATCAGTCTAAAGAATTTAGCAAAACAATGCGATCGTGGATTCCCAAAATACGATCATGGATTCCCAAAATGCGATTGCATTTCTCCTACGATGTGTTAAAAAGTTTGAAAATATAAACATACTTCATTAAACGGAGTTTATGGGAGTTTTGACCAAAAATACGATCACATTTTTACCTAAAATGTGATCACATTTTTGCCTAAAATGCGATTGTGCTTTTCTCTTTCTTGATTCGGAAGTTGTTGGCTTGCATATAAATTCGACCTTTGTGATCAGTTTAAGCCCTAAACATTCCTAGTCGACGAAAACGACTTCTAAAGGTGTTTTTGCACTTTTTCATCACTTTTTAAAGATCTGAAGGTTGTAGATCACCTCAATCATTCAGTTTAATAAGAATTAATAGTTTAATGTCTCTTTTCATTAGTTTTGATCGGATTTTAGCCATGTTTGGCTAAACCATAGAGTTCGGTTCTGCATAGATCAATACTTTTTATGTAATCAATCATTAGACCTGATTTTTGATTTGTGATTCTATCTAGTAATTTCAGTTTTGATTTTAATGAATGTTTGATTTTGGTTCTTACGGAAAGAGACATTGAATTTTAGGTTGTTTCCCTGTGGATTCGACCATGCTTCCCTGTTCTATCCAATAGTGCAACTAAGCAGTGAAATTTAATTGCTTAAGATGTTCGCGATAGCATTTTAACACACATCCCCCATGCCAACTACCCAATCCCATCTACCCACCCGCTATATTATTATCCCTCACTCTAGACTAAAGCAATTCAAGAACCCTAAATATGGACCACTACCCACCGCCACCGGAGACTGTCGTTGACTGCTTTATAGTTGTTGGAGTGTCGTCGATCTTGAACGATGGCGACGATAAAGTATCCACCCATTACCTTCGGGCCCCTAAAGTTGAACCATCACCATCTGGAACGACGACGATGACGATGTCTATGATCCCTTGCTATCATTGCCGACAACATATTCATGAAGGAGTGGTAACGTCGAGAAACATGACGACGTGAAAGAGTGGTTTTGCCAATGACTGCCTTCTTTCCCACTACTAGTTATTAAATTTCCTTTCGCCGAACTAGATTTGTCCTGAAAAACTGAACTTGTTCTTGTTTCCCACCCCAACTCGTCCTTCTCTCAAATCTCTTTCATACCCCTCTTGTCATATACTCTCATTTTAGGTATCGTGGTTCGGGTTTCAGATTTACAAGTAGATGGTGGTGTGTTGAGAAGAAGATGTTTCTCATAGATATTTGAAGATTGGTGATGTTGTTGGTTTTGTGCCAACATGAATGTGTGTTTATATAAGTGTTTGATTTACTGAATGAATTTTTGGAGGTTAGTTATGGTGGTGGTGGTCATAGCTTGTTGGTGGTGGTGACCAGACGTGGTTTCCCTGATCAATGAACACAAGGGGGAAGAAGGGTGAGGGTAGTTTGGGTTTTTCTATTAAAATGGAACTATTTATTTAATTAATACATTTATAATAAATTTCATTAATATTATTTAATTAATTAATAATATAAAAAGGTAAAAGAAATCACTAAGCCATTTTAATTTACAAGGAACTCGTAATAAAACTGAAAATAAAGTTAGAAACCAAACATGTAGATAACCCCAAACTATAGGGGTCTTTATGTAATTTTCCCTATAAAATATTGACAAAACTGCAAATTTAGTCCTTGTGGTTTGCAAAAATCTTTGGATGGGGTCCAAAAAGTTTCCAGTTTGCACAGAAGGTCCAAAATCAAGGTTTTTCTGGGTTTTTAGTCTAAAAAAACTTGAAAAGACGATTATACCCATTTAATTTTTTTTACAATTATTCTAATACCATTTTGTCTTAAAAATAAAAAGAAAAGAAATATATTATCCCCCACCCACCCATACGTTCTCTCTCTTTCTCTCTCTCTCTCTCTCTCTCTCTCTCTCTCTCTTTCTTTTTCTCTATCTCTCTCTCTCTCTTTCTCTCTCTCTCTCTCTCTCTCTCTCTCTCTCTCTCTCTCCCTCCCTTCACTAATTATGAATCTCTAGCATAGGAGGAAACCGGTGGAACTAGGAGACCACCAATCGCCACCATGACAGTAATCCTCCTCTTCCTAATCTGCTCACCGGTCTCAGCCAAACACCCCCTTTCATCGTTACTGCTACTGCTCAAATCCACAGCCTACAACGAGAAGGGAAGGAGTCGAGTGGAGCACCAAAGCTACCCCTTCCTCCGTGGCGATTGGCACCCAAACACCCCTGACTCCTTCACTACCGACGATGAGAAAGGAAGCCACGGCGGGCCTGTCGGAGACGTCGACTGCAACCCCTCCTATTGAAGAAGAATTACCCAAATGCTTCCCATGCCCACTGTTGTCGATGGATCGAAGACAACAACCCCCGATGAGGTTTTTTTGTTGGTTGATTTATGTTTGTTGGGTTTGTTGGTTGATTTGTATTTGCTCCGATGAGATTAAATCAATGAATAAATGTGTCTTAAATGAATCTGATTTCTCTGAAAGGAATCCAAATATTGAAAAAGGAATCCCGATTCATTTCTCCAAGAACAACATAAGACCAACATATGTTTCCAATTTCTTCCCTATTAAATTCAAGAACTAGAAAGCTTTCAACTTTCAATGGTTGAGAGATGTGTGAGTCATTCAGCTCCAAATTGTGTTTTGGATGAGAGATATGTGGAGAGGGATTATTTTGATTTTATTGATGGTGATTCTTTTGGGAGTGATTCCAGTTTCTTCACGTGTGCATCTGATGTCGTATTCCAATCTCCTGATAATCGTTGAGCTCCATCGATGACACATCAACAACTTCATATCCAAGCTTTGATGATTCCAGTGGTGGAGGACGATTCATCGCTAATCAAGCTATCTTCAAAGCAAGTGAAGGGTGAAGAAGAAGAAGATGGGAGAAAGAGTGAAAAAGAAAGGAAAGGGTCGGGTGGAGTGAAAGAGAGAGGGGAGGGTCGGATAGAGTGATAGGGTGGGATATGTTATTTTTTTTTTAATTAAAAAAGGTATTAAATAAATATATAAAATAAAAAAAAATAAAATAAAAGGGCATAATCGTCTTCTCAAGTTTTTTTGGACTAAAATCGCAGAAATATTTTGATTTTGGACCTGCCATGCAAGTTTAAAACTTTTTGGACCCTATTCAAAGATTTTTGTAAACCAAAAGGACTAAATTTGAAGTTTTGTCTAAAATATTAAAAAAGATTCAAAATAATATTTTTTTCGTAGCATGCTCAATTTTTAAACCCGCTCTCAAAGTTCTTCTGATGAATACGACACCATTTCCAATCGGATTTGTTGATTGATGGGCTCCGGGTCTCACAACATCTAAATTCACATTTCACGAATTAATTCTTTGCGTTTTCTAGAAATTCGAGATCAGATTTCGTTTTGGGGGTTTCATGATTCATCGATCAAAAAACAAGAATCAAAGAAATGGATTGGGGAACGGTAACAACAGAAGACCTGATCGAAGCACTTAAAGAAGTGGATTGGTCGTCGCCTCCTCGTCCTTTCAATGAATTCGTCTCCAAATTCACAGTCCCTCGTTCCTCTAACAAATGGAACAGTCGCCTGAAGTGTAATCTTTACTAGTATGTTCTGATTTTCATCTCTACTAACATTTTACATTCGTTTTGTTTGATTATGTCGAGTACTTATCTAATTAGTTATAGGTTTGAATTGTGATCATTATGGAGATCATAATGGGGAATGAACAGCAGTAAACCCTAAATATCGTTTCAACTTTTTCCGTACCTAATCTGAATAGTACTTCCGTAATTTACATCGTTGAGCTCCATATCTTCTGTTAAAAATAGATGTAGAAATTTGATTTGGCGTAATCGGTTACATAACTTACACTTTACGAATCGTTTTAAGAATTTGTGCTTTTTGCAGCTATCGGACAAATTACTTTCTCATGATTCTGTTCATTCTTGGTAAGTCGATTGAATAAAAGACACTCAAATGGCATGATCCAAATTTGAAATTTCTTTCGGATGCCATGATTATAAATTTTCATATGTAGGATTGGGATTTCTTAGGAGACCACTTGCTATAGTTGCAGCTATGTCAACCGCTCTAACTATGGCTTTCTTAAATGATAGGTACATCCATACATACACTGCTCCAATCTTCACCTAAGTTACTATGTATACTGATATTCATGTTCTTTCTTAACTTGATCAAGATCATCTGATTTCATACTGCATTTGCTTACAGCTTTGCAAGCACATTTAGTGAAAAAGTAACAAGAACTATAAGGCAATTATCTCCACATTTAGCTGCAAAAATGAGACATCCACTATCGTGAGCCTCTTTCCATTTAAATATCTCATTAAACATATACTGCTTATCTTCTTTAATGGTGATTTGCAATTTCCAGGCCTGTTCTTCGTGGGCGCCCTTCATCTAAGAGGACAATTTATATATGTGGACAGCGTCGTTGGACATTTGTTCTGGCATTTTCTGCTGGTATGGATATTGCTAATTCTCTTTAATGGTGAAATTTTTCTGATTTTTAAATGCTAATTTAGTATTTTGACCATTTTGTCCTTTCACAGTGAGTTTCATTCTTTGGTTTGTTTCGTGTGGACTCTTGACTTTGTTATGGGCGTTGACCACCGGCCTTCTTGGTATATCTTACAACCTTCTTATTTCATGAATGGTATAACTTTGAGTAAATTACACTTTGGGTCCCTGTGTTATGTTAGTTTATTTTGGGTGTTGTCCAAAAACAAATCTTTTTGCATCTTTCGTCCCTATTTTCCTGTTTCATACATATTCTGTCCGTGGGTCGTCTAAGTTAACAGCCCAACTAAAATTGAATCTTAAAGATAAATCAAGATCATAACTAAATCACTCATAAACCAAACCTAACTGTTAAATTTATGAAATTGACAATTTTGCACTTGTCTTCTCCATTTTCTTCACCTTCAAACCCTAAAACCACCAAACCACAAGAATCAATGTTTAAAGTTAAATCAAAATCACAACTCAAAAACCAAAAACACAACAAAATTGAAACAAATCCCATGAATAATATCAACCTTAGTAAATTACACTCGTGGTCATGTTCTAATATCATTTTTTTGGATATGGAGGAATATTTTTTTTTTCATTTGCGTTCATATTTTGCTGTTTCATAAAATTTTTAGCCTGTGGGTCATAACAATCTAATTCTTAAAATTTTGAAAATGACCATTTTGCCCTTGTCTTCTCCATTTTCTTCATCTTCAAACCCTAAAAGCACCAAAGCCCCAAAAATCAATGTCGAAGTTTAATCAAAATCCGAACTGAAATACCAAATAAACAACAAAATTTAAACAAATCCCATGAATTGGACTTGATAAAATTACAATTTTGGTCCCTACACTATATAGTTATTTTAGATATAGTCTAAAAAGGAGTCTTTTTGTGAATTGTGGGTTAATAATTTTGATCAGGGGTAAAAGCAAGTGTAATTTACTCTATAAAACTTGTGTAACAATCTCAAGTATTTATTGCTGACTTCATCTGTTGTTCAGCTACTGTAGTGCATGCAAGCTTTAGAACACCAAACCTGAAAGCTCGTCTCAATACATTCCGTGAGGAATTTCGTGCAGTTTGGCGCAACTACAGTGAACTTTAATCCTCCTCTATCCATGTGATTGTGCGTATTACCTTAAAAAATGCATTATGTTTTATAATAATATATATGGTTTTATTAATATTATCCTTTTTTAGGGTTACGGAGAAACATGTGGTGGTATTTTTGAGGGAATAATCCTTGTAGAAAGCTGCCTGAAGTTGGAAGTCTTGGATAACATGACATAAAAAAAATATATTTGGTTATTAATATTTCCCCTGAGTGGGTATAAAATGGGGAAAAATTAAAAAATGTAGAAGAGGGAAAGCTTATGTGGAAGGGTAATTCAATTTTGTTCGGAAACCTGTGAATGGATCATATCTTGAACTTGTCTTTTTTTTTTTGGGTATTGTTTCATACAATGTGAAGTCTTTATTGAACCGTAATACCTCATATGATACGGAGGACATGCCATAACATATTGAATTGTATTTGATGTGTTTTGGACTTGGACAAGTCTCAATGAGACAAATTTTACTTTCTCACTCAAAAAGGAAAGACTTAAATTTGTTATGTTTACAAAAGACTGGAATGCCCTCTATAATCTTCATCATCCCAAAATATAAGTACAAGACTTGTCTAGTCTTTTGGCCCATGTAACAAACAGCCTTAATCTCATCTTTAACCCTTTAATCTTCATCATCCAAATTGAAGTTTTTATTTGTATATGACCAAAAACATAAGCTTTTGAATGTGTAAAATGACAAAATATAAAAGCTAATAGCTTCTTAAGAAAGCCCTTATGTTTTGTTTCATATTCCAGTTTGGTCCTAATTTTTGCACAAAATTTCTACCCTTAATAAGTAACACAACTTAAGATCAAGGATATTCTCAAAGACAGGATTACATTTTATTTTTAATTGGTTTATGAGTAGAAAGTCTAAAAAACTTAGAGTAATCGCGTTGAGTTGTTGAAAAAACCCAATTATGTCTTCTCACTTGTAATTTCCTTCTCGCTTTCCGTTAGCTTTAACTAATTAGTATATATGGAAATGTGAAGGAGCACAGACCCGCTACCTCTTGGGAAATTGTACAATTCTTTTAATTTTTAACATTAAACCCCGTGTTAGCCTTTTATGGAGAGGAAATAAATAAGGTCATAAATCTAAATAATACAAATTAAATTCAAATCCATCCGATTCAATAAAATTACAATTCGGTTAGATGCGTTTTTATAATTCGCTTTCAAAAAATCGAAATATTTTTTTAAATCAAATATAATTAGAATATTACCCTAATTAATAAAAGAAAAAAACCAAATAATTTAGTTTTTTTTTTTTAAGTTTATAAAAACCTACTAAAAAATATATTAAAGTTTAATATTTTATAAATAAAAAACTTTGGAGACAAAATATATATATTAATGTTTTTTATTAAGAGAAATATTTTAATCTATTTGAAAAAATATATATTAAAAATGAATAAATAAAAAATTATTATTAGGTTTTTTTTTGGATTATTCGGTTCCCCTATTTTATAAACCAAATCCAAATTAATAATTCGGTTTTGTTGAAAACCAATCCAAAAATCAGAATATCCAACCAAATAATCCAATCCAAAACTATCCAATTGGACAATTCAATTTTATCCAAATAATGAACAGCCTTATACATTTATACATAACTAGTTACTCATATAAATAGTTAAATACATGAGTATAATATTTAAACTTTGAATAAAATGTAATTTTTGTATAAATAAGTAGAGAAGTTATATTTTGTATAAATACATAGTTTTATAAATAGTATTATACAAACAATAAGTAATTTCATACTAATTTTTAAGTATTCTAGAAACCTCCAAACAAAAAGTTCAATGTCGAAGTCTAAATGGTTTAAGACTAACAGTTAACAAAATGTTCATTGTCAAAACAAATATTATTAATTCTGTGTGGGTATGAACCAACTATTACCATGTTTTAAAAAAAAATGTAAATAAAAGGTTAAAAAAATATAAGTTGGTTCACTCGGTTGCAATTTTAAATGAAAAAGATAAATACATGCGCACACACACATGCTATGGTAAAGCAAATCAAGCAAAAGGTCCTGAAAAAAACCTCAGCATAAATAAGTCACATTGTCACAATAATAACAACAATCAGACTGAAAGACACGAATGTCTTCAATTATTCAGCAAAATTTATAACTAAAAAACTACCCAACACAACTTTATAAAAGTTACGTTGTACCATAAACGCCCTCATTCGGTTTCATTTATGTACCATAACTTCGGTCTCCTGCATCTCCAAGTCCCGGGATAATCATCCTGAAATTCACCATTCAAACACAATCTTTAGATAACTTCACAACACAATATCATATATTTTCTTGAATTTACTAACTTACCCTTTGTCAGTAAGTGTTGCATCAATGATTCCAGCATATACATGAAGCCTGAGGAATTACAATACAAGTTAACCACAAAAGACAGATATACCCTTCATCAAGTGTCAAGGGTTTTAGTAATATTGTACCCGGGATACTTCTCACTCAGCTTTTGGAGGGCTGGAGGGCAAGTCACGGCGGATACCTAAATATTTAGATAAATTTAAGGAATCTTGAAATTAATAAACTGATTATTGCTTTTTATTTTGGAAGGAGGAAATTATTTAATAATTGATTTTCTACAATACTAAATATTTTTACCACTTTGATATGCTGGTTGGCAACTCCACGATCCTTAATCATATCAATGGCTGCCATAATCGTGCCACCTGAAGATTATTTAGATGCAAAACGAAATTAATTTAAAAAGAGCAAATTTTGTAACTTTTTCATTATTAAAGGGTATTTAAGACATTTGGTTAGTAATGTGATTCACCTGTTGCTAGCATAGGATCTACAATAAACACTCGGGTTCCTGCAGGAAATTTGTCTGGTAACCTGCACAAGGAAAATTAAAAAGGGTCAAAAATGAAAATTTCCATTCAAAATAAACAGATGATAAAATATTATTAAGTTTTTGTTCATTAGTTTTTTATAAATTATATTGCAAAGAGTAGCTAGCAAATATGAGATATGTGCAGCTAGTAATAAACTATGACCCCTTACTTGTTCAAATACACCGATGCTTCAAGTGTCTCCTCATTTCTGCTAATACCTTAATTAAAAAAAAACATATAATAAGAAAACAAGCAATAGTCTCAGGTTAATAAAAGAAAAGAAACATCACTTACTGAAAAAATCATTGAAAAATTAAAATTTGGCAAATATATAAAAAGTTAAGAGGACTTGATGTTATAGGTCTCATTTCCCTGATTTTCGGTTTTAAGTCATGTCCTCATTAAGTCCATCAAGGTTAAAAAAGTAAATTTAATTTGTTAGTTAAATAGTTACCTAGGTGGTATGTCTTGGTTGCTGGCAAGATGGAAGCTGCATGTTCTGCAAGAACAAGCCCAGCTCTTAGAATGGGAACAACCTGCAAACACAAGGGTATTTGTGTAAATTTACTCACATAACAGAAGTGTTTATAAATTATAATAAAGCATAATGTAAGAGCATTGATATACTAACCGCTACAGGTTCTCTTGGATCAATAAATTCTACTGTAGCAGGCCCAAGTGGGGACTGAATCTCCCCTGAAATTGTAGGCTGCAAAACAATAAACTTACTCCATTAATGATTAAAGCAAGAAATTGCAATGCATTTTGATATATTTATGTATTATAGTATAACATCTTAGTTTCATTTATATCTATTACAGAATTGTATAATCAAATAAATTCTTATTAAGGCATTGTACTTTCGCTACAATTGAGTATATTTTTTAGAGTGCAAAATGTTGTAATAGGAAGAAGTAAAAGTAAGATGCTATAGTAAACAAATTGATAAAAGTATATTGTTATTTCTTGCAAAAACAAAAAAAAAAAGAAAAAAAAAAGTGACCAAATAAAGTAAAAGTATACCAGCCAATCCCTTGATGCTTCATACATAAGAAGCCTTCCCAGCTCAGCCATGGCATTCTCTGCAATTGAAGTTGTTATAAACAAAAGTATAACATGCAATTTAACAAAAACATGAATGAATGAATCTTGATTCAGAGCATCTTTATTGAAGTTATATTAAAACTATTTTTGGATCTTATTTGATTAAATATGCTAACAAGATCTAATGGCATGGCACATTTTTATAAACACAAATGCAGAATCACAATCAAAGAAACTTCTTGACAGATTGAATCAAATTCAAAACCCGAAAAACGAAAAAGTAAGGAAGTGAAATTTGACACAATTAGAGCTGATGAGAAGAACATTCAAGAAAGACGACATGCAGAACCAAAATCTAAACAAAAACTAAAACCCAAAAAAAACGAAATTGAAAATCCAAAGCAGAATCACAATCAAAGCAACTTCTTGACAGCTTGAATTAAATTCAAACACCCCAAAGGGAAAAAACGAAAACTGAATTTCATCCAATAGTTTGTCACATGCAAGAAACAGACATGCAGATCCAGAATCCGACCAAAAATTAAAAAGCCAACAAGAAAATTACGAAACTTGGAAAACCCAAATGTGAATCAAAATTTAAGCGACCTGTGGACAGCTTAAATCAGATCCAAACACCCAAAAGGATAAAAGAAAATAAAATCGAACTTAACTCGAATAAATCCGATACCAAATGTTCATCCGATTACATGTCACATTAAAGAAACCGACATGCAGGACCAAAACTTAAACAAAAATTAAAAACCCAAAGAAAAATTACGAAAACAAGAAAAGAAATTTTTTTGAATCGACTAAAGCTCATCCAATTGCATGTCGCATTCAATAAACAGGCATGCATGCAGAACCAAAACTTAAGCAAAACTAAAAACCCAAAAACAAAAATTACGAAAATCGGAAACCCAAAACGAAAAGAGAAAAGTTGATTTTGACTCAGCATGTCACATTCAAGTAACAGACATGCAGAACCAAAAGTTAAGCAAAACTAAAAATCCAAAACGAAAAAAGATATGAAATTTGATTTTGATTCAACTAAAGCTCATCAAGATGCATGTCACATTCAATAAACGGACATGCTGCCAGAATCCGAACAAAAAAGAAAAATTACGAAAAGTGAATTCGAAACGCCATAGCATTACTTACTGAAGATGGGACATGGTGTTTCCTCGTTTCTAAGCACTGAGACCCAGTGCTTGATCAAAGGATGAGGAGGTACGAATACCTGCAGAAAACAACGAGTACATAAATCGGGAACTCATCCACCAAAACAACCCAATTTCGATCGAATCCAAAAACTCGAGTTTGTTACCAGCATTCTGTTGTCCAAAGGAGCTTTCTTTTCTGCTGTGGCTTGCGACTTCAATGACAAGAATCTGGTACGTGGCTGCCGCCTATTAGAGCATGAAAACTGTAGGAACAATAATATACAGTAAAGTAAACAACAAGATTAGGGTTTAAATTAAACAAAAAAGAAGAAAAGAACAGAAATTGGATTAAAAAATTGGGAAATTGATGGTGGGTATACATTATTCGCAAGGGAATGAGAGAGATTGTGGAGAAAAGGAGGCGCCGGCGATGAAAATGTGAAGTGAACGGGGGGAGTAGAAGATATGCGAGCGGAAGCCATTGTGAAACAGTCGATTTAAAGGGGATTGGGTTCCGTATATTCAGAACACGTATCCGAAAAAAACTCGTCAAAACATTGTCTTTTTGTTTTTTAGTCAGACTTCGCTAATATCGATAACAAAAATTAAATATCTCCTATTATCGATAAATCTATATTTGGATAAGAATATCTTTTTATTGTAAAATCATTAATTAAACTACTAATTATAACAAATATTATTATAATTAAATATAATAAATATTAATTATATATAATATTATTATAATTAAATATAAAATATATTAATTATAAAAAATATTAATTATCATTAATATTTATCATATTTAATTAATGTAATATTTTTATAACTAATACTTCAATTAATATTTCTTATATATATTTTTATGGTATATATTATAAAATCTCTTCAATGAAAAGTATATTGTTATCCAATGCAATAATTCGATAAGGACCATAATACAAGGCTCGAGCCGGATAATATTGTTGATATCGATTGAAATCGATATTTTGGATAACAATGTGTTTTTCCGTTATTTTCTACAATTTTTTGCATTTAAAAGAAATGTTCTATGAGATGATAAAAAAGTTTATTTCTAAATGTGTTTCTAAAAAGTAAAAAATGATAAGGACCGAAAATGACAATCTTAACTCTTAAGTAGTAATAGTCATCTATAACAAGGAAGTTGTAAGATATCATGAACTGTTGAGTCAATTGTAAAATTAAAATAAATTCTTATATCGAAACATCGTTCAAAGGAAAATAAAAAAGTTTTGAAAAATTCGTATTCCCTGACGTCCAAGATGGCGACTTAAATTGCCTAAATAATCCCCCAATCGAATCCACCAAAAAAGCCGACAATATAGTCATCACTCGACAAGTTTAGGAATCCTTTTTCAGACAAATGCACTCCTTTTTTATTGTGTCATAGTAACGCCCTCCTTGTGAACATCATATTGGTATGACACGCCAAACAAAAATTTAAGGCACAAGTATGTCTTCGGATACTTTGAAAGTGTGGTTGGGTTGAGACTATACTGCTTTGTGCAATAAGCCAACAAACCTGGGACAATCCAATAAGGAGATTATGGGCCAAAGTGGCAATCCAACCGGAAGATTGTGGGCCAGGATAATCCAACCACGGTTGTGGACCCAATATGCGATGTGTGTGGCAATCTAATCGGGAGGTTGTGGGCCAGGGTAATCGAACCGGGAGGTTGTGGACCCAACATGCAGTATGTATATTTGTTTGGTTGTGCTACTTTGGGGTAACTCACTAAGCCTTTGATTACAGTTTAAGTTGTATGTTTCAAGTACTTCAGATGATCAGGGAAAAGCAAATAAGTGATCATGCACATTCTTTTGATTTTATGATATATGATTTTGGGACACTATGATTCGTGATTATTACTTTTGGGGACTATGTATTGTAAACATTTATGGTTTTTGGTTGGATTTTAAAAATGAACATTTTAATTTGATTTTTGGGATGTTACAATTTGGTATCAGAGCCACAGTTTGAGAGAATTGGATGAGCATTTGTGTGACTCTAGACTCAAACTAAGGATTTGTAAGAGTTTTCAAAATGGTTTTCAATATTGTTTTCAAAAGTAACCAAGCAAGGATGAGATGTGTACGATCAACCGGAGCAAGAAAGTGTAACCCAAGTTACCTACATTATTATTTATTTATGACTTTTATGATGGAACTACATGCTAGTGGTAGGTTAGGGATCTTTAATAATTGAATGATAGAATTATCTGATGTATGATGCCTGATAGCCTGGGAGAACTTCTTGTATGATAAATAAAACTGACATCATTATTGTAGTTTCTTAGTGTGTGCATCATAGCTGTACATAACTAAAATTTTATAGCATGACAATGTTTGGTTTAGCTTGATTTCCTGTTCTTTGTCTGGTTGTGACCTTAGGGTAGAATCAAGTATTCCACTGTCTATAGAATCCAACGTTATGTATGATTAGCATGCACGAGTGACTATAGGGTTGGTGGAAGTTTCATGAGTGAGTATGTGAGCAGTCGGTCATATGAGGCATGACTAGCCACTCTAGAGAGAGTGAGTGTAGCATCCCAAAAATCAAGGCCAAAAATTTCGTTTTTAATTAAGTAATTCATAAATTAGTTTACCAAACATTTCCACGGTCACATCAATTTATAAAAACCATAACAACGTGTCTGAAAACCATATCATCGAAGTATTAAAAATCAGAGTACAATCCCAGAAAACTTCATGCGGAAATCATGTGAGTGTATGTGATGCGCTGCTACACCGCCGACTCCTTCCCCTTGGACGAAGAGGTACCTGAAACCAAAACAGAAACTGTAAGCACAAAGCTTAGTGAGTTCCCCCATCATACCACATACCATACAATCACATAGCATACATACTGTCGGGCAATTCTGGGGTGCCCGACCTACCTGGTACGGCCATTCTGAGGTGCCAACCTACCCATGTCAAGCCATTCTGGGGTGCCAACCTACCCTTCGGTCCTAACAACCGAACCTCAGGGACTATTCCATCCCCTACTGCTACTATCACATATATCATAACATAAACATACTATCAGACATATCTAGGATGTCCGAACTACCCTTCGGTCCTAACAACCGAACTTTAGTACTATTCCCTTCCTACTACCACTATCACATATAACATATCATGCCAGCATATAAACATATCATAACATACTGTTAGACATATATGGGATGTCCGACCTACCCTTCGGTCCTAACAACCGAACTTGGGGACTATTCTCCCTTACTACCACTATCATATATAACATATCATGCCAGCATATAACATATCAGGTAGTAGCAAACCTAGATGAATATCACAAAGACAATCATCTAACATACAACTCCTACTATTGGGTCGACATTGTGGCCGTAGACCCACCGCTACTTGAAGGTAACTCACCTCATACGAGTAGCAGTTGATGATCTGTACGAGAAATCTTTGTCTGCTGCTGCTCAGGAAATCTTCCGGCTATAATCCCCACAAAACACTCAGTAAGAATCTGATAGCTACTCCTAGGGTAAAATGACTATTTTACCCTGACCAAGTCCAAGTCCAAGTCAAAGTCAAAGTCAACTTCCAGTTGACCTGACTCGCCGAGTTGGACCGTCAAATCGTCGATTCCCTATCCTTTTAAATGTCCTTATCCACGTCTCTACTCTTCGAGTTTAGAAATGACTCGACGAGTTCTCCTTCTATAAGAACATCGAATGAACCTTCATCCGACTCGCTGAGTTGTATGAACAACTCGTCGAGTTTATCTTCATCCTATGAACCAGTGTAACGCCTGTGTTTCTGAGCTTGTCAATGTTGATATAATAGTCTAGGTTAACCTTCGTAACCCATTTTGAAATAATAGAAGTGTATTATTTGAGTATTATGTGTTTTGTGCTTAATTGTGTGTCTTAATTGAATTAAGAATAAAAATATGCGTCAAAATGAAATATTAGATAAAGCTGATATCTTTGGGTAATGTTGTAGTAGTTGAAACGAGGTTTTCGAATATATATAGAATGCCGAAATCCGAGTTATAACAAAGAAGTTATGACCTGTCGAAGTTTTGCGACAGAACCGGCAACACTGAATGACGTAAAAAGTGAAATTTACGTTAGGGCGATATTTAGCCTTAGTGATCTAAAAGAAAGTCGTAGAGATCGTTAAACCGAGAGCGTGCATAAAAAGATCGTCCAAATCTGACATTGTATGAGGAAGTTATGATTTTCCGAAGTTTCGACTTAGTTGTATGCAGCCCGAATACTCAATTTGAGATCGAGCGGTTTTTAGCCGAAACAATCTAAACGAGAATCGAAGATCTCGTCAATGGTAGTGCAACGGTATAAAGACAGACGAAAACGGACGTCAGATGAAGAAGTTATGAATTTATAATGGAGTTTTCCTGTCCCGACCTACTAAAAATAAATAATAAGAATAAAATCAAAATTAGCCGACGGAGTCTAAATGAAAGTTGTAGAGCGTAGTCTCACCTACGCGTGGATATCAAGAACGTCAAAAACGGAGTTCGTATGAGGAAGATATGAGTTTCGTAAGTTTTATAAATAATTAAAATATATATTTAATTAAGAATTTCGGATAATATCCGAAATAGTCACTGATCATATCCGAACTACGCCCAGCATAGAGCTGTACGTCCAACGTACACCGAAGCGTGACCCGCCTCGCACTCGAGTTGTAAAACCCCGAGATCCAGGTACAATTATTTCACCCTTATTCTTTGTCAATTGGTCATGATTGGTCCTTGAGTGGAGGAAACCTTGCAAGTGAGTACGCTGCGCGTACTCATGCGCTTATTTTGGACGCGAAGTCGCTAGGTACGCTGGGCGTACCTATAGTTACGGCGGGCGTACCCGGCCCAGATGCAAAACCCTAATAAGACTTGTGCAATATTTAAAGGATGCTAAGGCTCATTCCTCAGCCTCCATATCAGTGAGTAAAACCCTAAGAGAGAGCCTTCCATCATCCTTAGTGAGTGTGTGTGTTCTTGGAGCTAATAGTGCCTTGGTGTGTTATTTAAGAAGGAAGAAAGGAGCTTGTGGAGACTAAAAGCTTGAAGTGTAAGCTTGGATCTGAGATCTACAGAGAAAGGAGCTGCATTTAGAGGTATAAAGTTCAAAACTTTCCTCTTTTTTTGGTTGTGGTTGCATGTGCCATTTCTAGGGTTAAAAACCCCTAAGGTGGAGACTTTATGAGTGTAAGGTGCTCCATGGTCCAAGATCTGTCCCTTTTCAGTAGTATTTGTGGTCTAGATCCATAAAGTCCCCATTTTGGTCGATGATATGAGGTTATGCTTAAGTTCTATGCCTTCTAGGGTTAGAGAATGAGATGTTTTGGGTGCTAGTGACTTATTAAGCCATGCAAGGGCTTAAAGTCATCGACTTTATGGTTTTGGAGGGTTAGAAATGGTCAGATCTAAAAGTTGGACGTGGGTCTTAACTGTTTAAGACCCCAAGAGCTGAAGGACTGAAACTGAGTATTACGTCGGGCATAATTCCAGTACGCACAGCGTAGGGGGTGGCGCACCCCGATCCTCTGATGTTATCGGTTACGCCCAACGTACATGTTTGGTACACGCAACGTAACCCGAAGGGTTGACTTTTATTGACTTTTAGGGTTTAGTCAACTTTAGGGTATTTGAGCCATGTGAAGGGTAAAATGGTCTTTTACCCTCATAAGAGTATTAAGAGAATGGATGATCTAGCTTTGGGAAATGTGTTGATATCGAGTACTTATTTCATATGATTAGGCGGAGGCTAGGTCTTATCCCACGGAGTCTGAGATTTCTGAGATTTGAGAGTTACCGAGCTACACGAGGTGAGTCTTCTCATTATACGTCACCTAGAGTGGTATTTCTGTGGACCGGAGGGTCTTATGTGTTATGTATAAGATTATGTGAATCTATGTGCTATGTGATATTTGTATGCTATATGATTGTGTAGACCGGACCGGAAGGTCCAACGATACAGACCGGACAAGAGGGTCCAACGATTTAGACCGGTCCGGAGGGCCCGATGAATCAACAGGACTGGAGGGTCCCGCTGAGACACATCGACCGGAAGGTCGTATTATAGCCTCGAGTGGCGTATATGTTATATGCGGTATTTTGGGGAACTCACTAAGCCTTATGCTTACAGTTGTTGTGTTATGTGTTTCAGGTACTAGTGATGAGCGCGGGAAGGCGTCGACATGATTCGTACACACTTATGGAGTTTATGTTTGAGATTCTGGGGAGATGTTTTGATGATAACAATTGATACATTATGTTTTGACAATATTTTATGAGTAAATGTATGTTTTAAAAATGAAAAATTGTTTTGAAAATTTACGTTGTTACAAGTTGGTATTAGAGCCTTGGTTTGAGGGATTCGGATGCATCTTCGGCCATATCTGAACTCAAACTGAGGATTTGAGGAAAATTTTGATAATGAAGTAAGATTTTTGAAAAGAATAAAAAGAGTTTTGAGACAGACAGAGCAGAGCCGTGTGTACGATCAGCCAGCACCCGAACGGTGATTCCCCAAAAGTACCCTTACATTATGTGTTATGAGATATGTTATGTTACATTATGCATGCTAGAGTAGGCTAGGTATACATATTAGGACTAGAGTGGCCTGATTTGTGATGCCTTAGCCTAGGAGATTTATGCTACTGAGATGGTTCGAGAGTGAGTAGATAGCAGTTAGGAGCTCATGAAGATAGAGTACTTGTAATCCAAGATCCAAGGAGGAGGACTTGGAGTGAATGTTGATGCGGTGTGGTCAGTAGTATTGGGCCCGTACTACTGAAGACACCGGATCAGTGAGCATTCCAAGTAAGAATCTTTTGGACAACGGAGGACAAGTAGGGTTGCGTCATCGAGTATGTGTATGCTCGATCGAGTCCCTAATAATTTTTTTTGTTGTATTTCAGAGGCATCATGGTTGGGACTCGACACACACCTGAGAGCAGTGGTGTCAGCGACGAAGAGATCCGTCGATTGATTCATGAGGAGGTGGCTGCTGCCATCCGTGCTGAGATTCCCGAGATGTTTGGGGACATCAAGACTACGTTGATTGAGACTTTTGAAGAACGGTACGTAGCGTTGACTGAGGCTGTTGCAGCTGCAGCTACTGCTGCTGTTGTTGTTGCTGCTGCCAGACCTCAGGGAGGTGACTCGTTGTTGTTCCGGGAGTTCAAAAACACGAAGCCACCAGAGTTCGACGGGACGCAGGACCCGATTGCCGCTATGAGGTGGATCTCTGACATCGAGGGATGTTTCTATACGTGTTCTTGTCCAGAGCACTTGAGGGTTCGGTTCGCCTTGAACCAGCTCCTCCTGGGAGCGAAGGATTGGTGGAAGTTCGCTACGGCGAACTTCACTTTGGCTGAGATTTCCGAGGTGACCTGGGAAAGGTTCACCGCTATGTTCAGAGAGGAGTATGTTCCCCCGGTAGAGAGGGAACGGTTGATTCAGGAGGTCTTGGCCCTCAAGCAGGGTACTGATTCTGTGACAATGATCACCAGGAAGTTTCATGAGAGGGCGATGTTTTGCCCTGAGCAGGTGTCATCTGAGCAGGATCGTATGAGTCGTTATCTGAGTGTTCTGAGGAGAGATATTCGGGATTTCGTGGCGAACTCGACTTACCATACATTTGCTGAGCTCCAGGAAAATGCCCGGAAGTGGAAGATCGAGTTGGAGACTCAGGCCAGGGAGGAGGCCGAGTCACAGAGGGTGGATCGGCGACCGGCTCAGTCTCAGCCGGCAGCCAAGCGGGCTAGACCCGCTGATTCGAGATCTGGGGGCGCAAAGGGCCACACTTATGGGAAGTGTGGTAAGAGTCACGAGGGGTCGTGCAGGGCTGGGGTGTGCTACAAGTGTGGAAAGGAGGGGCATATCGCGAGGGATTGCCCCAATGGATTTTCGGTTTGCTTTCATTGCAACCAGACCGACCATCGGAAGGCCGAGTGCCTGCAGCTTCTTCAGGGATCAGCGCAGGGATCTGCGCCTGCTGCTAGGGCTACCGAGGTTCGGCCGGTGAAGGCCGAGGCCCCGAAGGCTCGTGGGAGAGCATTTCAGTTGACCGTGGAGGAGGTCCGTGCGGCGCCCGATGTTGTGGCTGGTATGTATTCTCTTTTCATCTTTTGTTTGAGTTGAGTTTTTATGCTTATATGATGATATGCGTAGGTACTTTTCTTGTGAGTTCTGTGCCTGCGTTGGTATTATTTGACTCGGGTGCGAGTCGGTCGTTTGTTTCCATAGCATTTAGTCAGCATATTAGTGTCCATCGAGAGGCGTTGGATCGGCCTCTGCGAGTTTCCATAGCTGATGAGTGAGTAGTGTATGCTTCGGATGTGATTCGAGGATGTGTCCTTGAGATCTTCGGTGTGGAGTTTTGTTAAGTATTTTAGTGTTGCGTCTTGAGCCTTTTGGTTTTGTAATCGGGTTGGGCTTGTCCATCCGTAGTTATCTAGAATAGTTTCCTTTTATCTAGATAAGTTGTTAGGGTTTTATTATAAATATATGCATGCATGTATGCGTATAAGGATATAGTCAATTACGTTGTTTCTTGTAACCCTATAATACCTCTACAGATTGAAGTTCTTTATCGAGCTCTTCTGGGGTATCTTTGCATTAATCATTCGACATATTCAGTGCAATACTTGTGTTCTTCATTACGTTCTTATTTATATTTTGCTTAGAATCATACGATCCCGATAGAAACATTGTTCTAAAAATTGGTATCAGAGCAGGAGATTGTGTGTTCAATACACTTTACTTCTGTATTCTCAAATCTTTAGGGTTTCTGCTTTTATCAAAGTCGTCGTCTTCTTAACGACGACTACTCAGTTTTTGATAAAAACCCTAATCTCAAGTTTACAGGTAAGATTCTAGCAGCTCACCATGTCTCACGACGATACGCATACAAACCCAATTAACATCTCAAACAACATTGGATCTACAACTAGAGTTCCCATACTCTACACTCAAGACTACGAAGTGTGGGCTCATCACTTTGAAGATTATGTGGTTGGATATGAAGATAATGGCTATCTCATCTGGGAAGCTATCATTCTTGGACCGTTTGTGCATTCAGAAACAAACACGATCGTTAACACACAGAAGGATTACAACAAGTTGGTGACAGATGTTCAGAAGATGCCACAAGATGAGAAGGACAAGATCCTGTGTAATGTTAAAGCCATGTGAATGATAAGATTCGCCTTACAATCTGACACTTTTCGGCTTGTAGGCTCATGCACAACTGCTAAAGAGATCTGGGATAGGTTGAAGGAACTTTACTCAACTGATGAAGATCTGGAGCACTCCATTCAAACTCTGTTGCTGTCAGAATTTGGAGTTTTTGAACAGAAAACTGAAGAGAAGCTCATTCAGACCTTTGATCGGTTCAATCATCTTTTAAGTAAGATGATCAAGCATGGAATTGAGAGGAAGCTGATCGAGCAGAAAGTTACATTCATGAACGGGCTCAGACCAGAATGGATAGCTGTGGTTTCCACTATGAAGGCGCATGAACAGTTCAAATCCTACTCACTGGCGAAACTAGTTGGGATACTAAAGTCACATGAAAGTGTTGTAACTAAGGAGGTGAAAGTGGTCTCTGGCATGGGATCGCTGGCTCTTGTCTCTAAAGGAAAAAACGTTGTTGAGGAAGAAGAAGAGTCAGACATGTCAGAATGTGATCTTACAAGTGAGGAGTATGCTTTACTGATAACAAATCCAAAGAAATTCGCAAGAAGAAAATTTCCCACCAATAAGAACCAAAATTGGCAGGGAAGTTATAGTTCTGAGAAAACAAAAGATGAACCGAAAGTCTCTTCTCAAAAGGTGGAAGAGAAAAAGGAAAACAAGCTTGTAGGAGACTGTGGATACGACTGCAACTATTGTCACGGCAAGAACCACTTTGCCAAAGATTGCATGCTAAGAAAGATGGCTGAGAAGAGAGAGGGTGAAGATGATGAAGCGTATTACATGCGTAAATTAGAAGAAGTCAAGAAGAAAAAGGCTTCCAACAGCTCGATGAATGCACTAATTGTACAAGAAAATGCAGGGGAAGATGAGTTCGGTGGAATAGAAGTCTGGTCAACAGACTCTGAAGACAAAGAGGTTAGAAGACCCACTCATGGAAAGGCGCTTGTGGCAAAGAATGAAGTTTCTGGTGGAAAATGTTTTATCGTCACTAATGGTCCATCAACTGAAAGTGCAGACACAGAACCAAACCTGACAGAAAACAAGTGTTTTGCAGCCAAGCCGGTAAGTGAGAAGATCAACGACTGCGATCGATTGATCAAAAAGGTACATTCTATCCTTGAATCTCTTAAAATTCCCAAAACTGAATATCTAGAAGAATTAAATGAACTAAACTCTAAATTTTCCAACCTAAGTAGTAGCCTCATGCGAACCCGCTTAGCAAACTCTAACCTAATTGACCAACTCGGTAGGGTGTCTTCAAAAAGTGAGGAGAGGAGGATCTGGATTGAGCAAAAGGAAGCAGAGTTAGTTAGGGCTAAGGATGAGAGTATTTATTTGCAAAGAGGCAATTTAAAATTGTTAAAACAAAGAAATGTTTTCTGTTTAATTGCTAAGCGTCTTTATACTAATATTGCTCAATTACATCTGAATTGTGAAATTGGAAAGAAAATACATAAAATGATTTTGCCCTTCCTTGAATTTAAGGAAGATGAGGTTATAGCAGAGTGTGAATCAGAAGTATCCTCTGAAGAAACATCCATGTCGTACAGGCTAGGTTTAGATAAGATAGAAACTTTCATCGATTCTAAGGAACATAAAAGTATGTTAAAAGATATCTTATATGAAAATGACAGGTTAAAGATTAAAACCGAAACTATACGAACATTCGATGAGTCAAATGCCAAAATTGTTAAAGATAATAAAATAAACTTAGATAATTCATCTGAATTTGATGGGGAGAGTGAAATGAGTGAATTCTCAGTAAAGGACGTTGTTGATTGTTCTAAGTTAGTGAAAAATGAAACCCAGAGCGAAAAACCTCTTATTTCAGAAAATTCGGTTGAGTTTGCTCGTCTGTCAAAGGAACAGAAACCGAAACTCAAAGAAAAAGCCTTGGTCTATAAAAAGGTACAAACCGTGCCAAATCAAGTTTATGCTGTGACCGGAGTCACTCAAAGACAAACAGCAGAGTTAAAGATAATAGTTGACGAGGATAACGCTAAGGGATGTGAAGACTATTTCTGGTCTGCTCCCATTGATAATGCAGATGAAACCGTGGGATTGTCTGAGAAAACCACATGGAGAGTCAGTTTCGATATTCCCAGCACAAGCGGAACTAAAGATGTTCCTGAAGAACCGTTAGTTGAACCTGATGTTCCAATCGAGAGGAAAGAACCAAAAGGTCCACTCAAGAGATAGGAAGCACCAAAAGTTCAAACTAAGGAAAGTACCGAAACCAAAATGGAGGATAAGACAACCGCAACTCAGAAGGAGAAACCACAGGCTAGCTTCAATGTTTACCAATCACAGAAGGAGCTAGCTGAACAGAAAAGACTCAGAAATCAAAGATATGCCTCGAATCTGAATGAACGGAAAAGGCATTGGAATTCTCAAAATCCTAACTATGAGCCTTCTAGGAAAGAATCCATGGATAAAGAAAAAGAAAAGTCAAAGGAAAATTTCAGTCCAAATTCATATTATTCCAAATTCAAAAACCGAAAGTCAAGTCTCGGTTCTCAACCCAAGTTCGGTTCTCCACCTAGTTTCGGTCATCAACCCAGTTTCGGTCCTCGACCCAAGTTTGGTCCTAAACCCAAATTCAGCTCTCGATCCAGATTCGGTCCCAATTCTAGACATGGATCCTCCAGATCCCAAGATGAAACAAATTCCTTAAAGGACATCAAAGGAAAAGGAAAGTTGTTATCAAACTCTAAGAATGAAAATAAAAGATCATCCCCTAAACCTAGGAATCCAACGAAAAACAATAAACCATCTAAAGAAACACCAAAAGATACATTAAGATTTAAAGAAGATAAAACAAAAATCAAGGTGTTTACCATCAAAAGAAAGGATCAAACAACTCTTGTTAAACGAACTTATTTAGTTGATGCTTCTATTGTTATTCCCTTCTCTGTGAAAAACTCACCAGGTCCCAAGAAACTTTGGGTTCCTAAATCTGCTTAAATTTGCAGGTAATCAGTGATGAGCAGTTTGATGACGAATGGTATATAGACAGTGGCTGCTCGCATCACATGACAGGGAGAAAGGAGGAATTAAGGGAATTTCAGTCTCTAAAGGATGGTGGATCGGTGAAGTTTGGAAACAATTCCTATGGAACAATCAAAGGATATGGGATGATAACTAATGGAGACTTCTCCATCAGAAAGGTGGCTTATGTAGAGGGATTGCAACACAACCTCATCAGTGTCTCACAATTAGTTGTGGGCACAGGCTTGAAGGTATCATTTGATGATGAAGGATCTGAGATAATAGAAAAACAAACCAAGAAAGTTCTGTTGAAATCTGCACGAAAATGAGTGATGGGATTAAAACAACTTTTAATCTATGAAGATCGATTAGATCTTGAACAAGTATATGAATATGAAACAGCAAGAACACAATATTAAAAACAAAGCAAAACGCAATATTAAGAACAAAACAGCTTGAATCAATCGTGTCGAATGATTAAATAAAATCCTTAGAAGAGCTCGATTAAGAACATCAACTGTAAAGGATTGGAAGATTACAAGAACGATTACTTGAAAATATTGTACTCTTGATTAATCGCTATTTCGATAATCTCTAGAATCTTAACCTAATATGCATGCAAGCATTAACTTAAATACTATACATAAAAGGCTCTCGGTTGGACAGGCCCAAACCAGAGAATAAAAGACTAATCTAACGAGCCCAAAAGACGCAACATCTAATAGAACTTCAGCCCAACAATCTCCCCCTTTGCGTCAATTTGGAGCGAGACCTTCACTTCCTACTTGGGTCGGCGGCTGAAGCTGGTACCTTCTTCTTCACGGTACTAAACAGACACTTGGTTATGGAAAGGATGGTCTGTCTAAACCGGATGTACCAACTGATCATATCATTGAAGTACTTGATATCATCAGCCGAATTGTCCTTACACCGCTTGATGATTGATAAGACGTGTTCCAAGCAGGTAGTGGTGTAAAGGTGCTTGTCAGCTAAAGCGAATAGACATTTCTGTCCTTCGGCTCTAGTGAACATTACAGAGTTTCGCCTCGAATCTATCTTGCCCATTTGCATTGTGTTTAGATCACTGGCCGATCCCACAGGCTTGACTTTCGGTTTCTTCTTAAAAACTGTGGCAACCTCCTGATCCATTAGGGCCACCTCCATGATATAGCATGCCAGCATCCTTTTGACATGGTCTAAGATGGGACCATATTCGGCTTCGTTTGTTAGCAGGATATTGTACAAGACTATCCAATCATGAGGGTTCAGATTGGGCAGATCCGCCAGAGAGATCATGTGAGCAGTTCTTGCAGATCCTCGGATAAGCTTGAACTTGACGTTAGTGAATCTCCCCACGGCAAAAGGCTTCATCACCCGAACATTGACAATCTTCTGGGCGCTCCATGTAAGGTATTGAGGGCGAGCGGCCTCCAGGTAGAAGTCAATGAGCTCCCTGTCAAGCTCATCGTTCGGATGCGGGACTTCAAAGATGTTGGAGAAGGCGTGGAAGATGAACGCCTTTCGAGTCAGTGACATATCGAATTGCGAATCGATGGTGTTGTTGCAGTCGAACGATATCACCGGCTCGAGCCATAGTATGCTTGGAGTCTCTATGGCCTCCTTTATCAAACGATCCCTGGTCCAGGCAGGGAAGAGCAGCTTTTGGCTCTCAAGGAGATCGTGGGCTTTTTTTTGCTTTCGTTCGGCTTCTTCAGCCTCACGCGCCACACGACTGGCATCATCTTCAGCATTGCGACTGTTTTTCCGTTTCAACATGTCGGCAATGGTCTCCTTATCTTTATCTTCATCTTCATCGTCATCTCCTCCCTCTGCTATGTTTTTACCCTTGTTCTTCACACCCGAACCCGAGGCATGACCAGTTGGGGGTGGTTCGGTTGTGTGAGTAGCTTTGGAGGAAGGAGGTGGTTTCGATCCTTTCTTCTCATCTCCCCCTTGTTTCGGAATGGACACGAAACTCGGCAGACCTTCAATTTTGCTTAAGAGGTCCATGGCTGGGGAGAGCTTTTCAGCGAGGGTGCGCCTCCCGAATGATTAAGGATGGGGTCGTGTGCTTCCAGGATGTTGGATAGAGCGGCGTGGACATCCGAAACACACGTCTTTATGACTTCCCTCTCGGATCGAAGAGCTTCCAATTGTTGTTCGGAGTTGGAAAGCTGCGTGCTCTTGACCTTTAGGGCAGTTGTTTTACTCGCCAGAACGTCCATCAGAGAGTTCTCTGCCGCAAGATCCTCTTGAAGTTTTGCCAGACGGGCATTGATGGAGGCACGGAGTGCCGAGTTTTCGTCGCTGAGAGTTTGTCGGAGGGTAGCGAACGAAGTCAACTCCGTCGAGACTAACTTGGCCAATTGCTGAACAATCAGTTCCAGAGTTGTCTTTGTGGCATCGGCGCTTTCCTGCAGGGACTTCAGCAGGTGAGAAGCGTCGGAGAATAGTTTATCGACTTTTTCGGTCGCAGCCACACAGGCTTGGGTGGAGGCGTCTATCGCAGCAGTTGCTGAGGCCATTGAATCATGTTGAGCCCTGGAGAAAGCATCAACTATCTTCTGAAGGGCAGCTTCAGATAAAGAGGACTGCTGGTTGGAAGAGGAAGCGAGAAGTTGATCAACCTTCTCGTTAAGCTCGCGAAGATGCTTCTTTGTCACTGGAGCATCATCCTCCTCATCACTCTGAACTTGAAACGGACTATAGTAGACCGAATCAAAGTTCATGTGATCACCGCCAAGGTATTGATCATCGCCATCGGAGGCGTCTTCTGGAGATTGAGGTGGTGGTGAAGCTGGGGGTGTTGTGGGTTTGGTTGGTTCAGGTTGAGTGGGTGGGGGGTTAGTTTCGGGTGGTGGTGGTGTATGGGTTTCGGTTTGTGGAGGTTCGGTTACGGGAGGGGTTTCGGTTACAGGTGGTGTTTCGGTTGATGTGGTGAATATGGGTGGGGGTATAGGGATAGAGGTTGGTGGTATAGTAGGGTTTATGGTGGGAATGGAAATAGGTATTGTGGGTGGAGGGGAAGAAACTGGGGATTGGTGAAGTTCCATCTCCGGGGTTGGTGAGCGAGGGGGTGTGTTACCTCGCTGAGGAGATTCGTCTCCTTGGGATCTCTCAGAGTCCGAACTCCCACCTTCGGATTCACTTGAGGAGGAGGAAATGACGAGCTTTCGCTTTTGTTGGGTCTTCCTCCTTTTCGGTTGTGGGGATGAAGCAGCCTTCGGTTGTTTGCGCTTCTTGGGAGAAGGTTTTGGCGCTTTGGATGGTTTCTTCCCCTTGTCTGCCTTCTTACCCCTGGCCAATGGTTTGTCGGCATCATGAATTGATCGCAGCATGTCCGGTGTCAGTTCCCTCGGACCAGATGGCCCTAACTCCTTGATCGCCTTGATCATACTGCTGTCTGAAGGCACACATCCATACATAGTCTCCGGGATGGAGCCAATGAAGGAGAATTTTGATGCATCCGAGACGATGATCTTCTTGGTATGGAACGTACCAATAGAAGACATCGATGCACCATCAGCAGTTGGGACATCAAACCTGTCCATAGCCCATCTTGTGATCAAGATCCAGAACCGGACCAGCGACACCTCGGAGTGTCGAGAAGTAGAAGAGAGGCTCTGAAGCAGCTGTTGCCAGAGGACAAACCCATAATCCAGGTTTATCCCATTGTACACTCCGTACATGATAGAAAGAAAAAGACGACTTGCACCGTCAGATCCTGAGCTCCGCTCTGACAGTCCCTTGAAGAGCACTGTAAATAACTCATTCCACTGGGGCGGTAGGCATGACTTCTTGAACCTGGCGACGGAGGTGAGAACTTCCGTGTAGCCCATGTTGTAGAACATGGTGTAGAGCATACCAACCGGAATCGTCTCCGGGTGAACTCTCGATGAGTCAGTGGCAAACCCTAACAACGTGCAGAAACGGGGGCGAGAAATGGAAGTCTTGTGATCTCCCACTTCAAAGAATACCCGGTCGACGCCCTTGTCGTAGTAGGCCGTCGCATAGACCTGAGATAGAGCCACCAGTGGCACCGTTTCAATTCTGGACAATGCCGGAGCAAGCGGGGAGTACTTGAATCATTCGATAACCGGCGACATGTAGGGATCATAGGCCAGTGGGTTGAGATCAATCACGAGGCATTGCTGAGGACGGATTGGAAGAATCTGAGAAGTAGCATGGACGGAAGAGGATTCAGCCATTGTTGCAGGTTTGGAGAAGAAGATAACCGGGAGAGAGTTTGGAAGTATTTTTGCTTTAGAAATTATGGGGCAGTAAAGAGGTAAAAGGTGGTGTTGATGGGTTTTTATAGTAGGTGATAGGAGAGAGAAAAATTGTTTCATATCTCTTATGGAAATACGAAACGGGTTTTTGGAGTGACTGATTGGTGACAGTTGGGACGTGCGATGATCACGTAGGAGAGAGAGTGTCAGATTTCTAGGATCACGCCGCCCAATAAGCGCCGGTTCAGAGAAAGAAAGCGTTTCCATTTCCACACGCGCCTGTAACGTCAGAGATATGACGCTTCGACATTGCACACGCGTCCTCAAGTGTCAGAAAAAGCGCGGCCGTTTCAAATTCACGCGCCCTCCTTTTTACCGTCGTTTGAATTTCTATCCTTTTAACTCCCGCCGCGTCAGCAACCTTTTGTCTTATCCCCTTTTAAACGGATGTTTCCAATTAATGATCCACGTGGCTAATTTTTGACCACAACTTCATTTGTAACCATCCAGTAAATATCCAGCCTGTAAAATAATTAGTAACGGAATTTTTGAAAATCTTGGATTTTCGTGCAAAGAGTGTAAAAGAAAAAGGAATAAAACAACTCTTTTTAGGATTATGTGTGATGTCCATAAGGACACGAAACTGATGATCCCGGGCACGAATCTCTTCCTTCAAGGTCAAGAAAGACCTCAAAGTGTTAGTGTGGAATCCCGTTGAATTACGATCAAACATTCATTAATAAATGTTGAAAGGCTTCTTTTAATAAGGCAAATTAAGGGTGGTTTCGCTTTGACTCAACAGTTCAATACTTGATAGAAGAACGAATGTGAACAAAGTACTTGTGAGACCAGTGTAGTCTGTTGAACAAGTAGGTTTGAGTTGATTTTGTAGTGGCTTGGATTAATATGAAATCTCAGATAAAAATTTAAAACTGGATCCCTTGGGAAGAAATGTCATGGTGTGTAACAATTTCATTGGAACCACGCAAAAAGAAAGGAAATTGAGATTTCATGAAGGTACATTCGTCAATTCATTGGTGAAAACTTGATCAAGTTAATTGGTCACCGTCAATTCGTTGGTGTTGAATTTTGGGTTTCACTCAGCTCGTAGTGGCACGAAGCTAAGATCATAAACACAGATGTTGTGTAACCATAAACCTCAGTGGTAGATGCTGAGAGTCTCAAGGGTTACAGTGATGAAACGAATGTTATGGAGAAGTGAAATGGGGATGGTGAAGGAAGACATAGTACCTCTGCTGCGAACAAAAGGACCAAGCAGGAGACTCTGAACTCATGTGAGAAAAGAGTGAGGTAGCTCACGATTAGAATAAATGAGTTAGCCTTATTGGGAAGACAAGGTTTGTGTATACCAGGTCATGAAGGCTATTATTCAAAATCTTATGAGGCTTGGGACACATACAGCAGCATGCTTCTAGGGACACTTAAGTAAGGCATGGAATATTCCCATAAACAAATGAGCACACAAAGAAAAATGAAAGAAAATATTTTTGGATTTTTTGAAATTTATATAAAAAAAATAATAAAAAATAAATAATAATAAAAAAAATTAAAAATAAGACCTAAAAAAAATATAAAAGAGTAAAAAAAACTTGGAAAAAGATTGAAAAACCGGACCCGAGCGTTCGGTTGGTTTCGGTTGGAAGAAGTTGAAAAACCGAACCCGAACCTTCGGTTGGTTTCGGTTCAGGAAAATTTTGAAAAACCGAACCCGAACCTTCGGTTGGTTTCGGTTCTTGAAAATTTTGAAAAACCGAACCCGAACCTTCGGTTGGTTTCGGTTCTTGAAAATTTTGAAAAACCGAACCCGAACCTTCTGGAGGTTTCGGTTGTTGAAAATTTTGAGAAACCAAGGAGTTTAGATATGCAATAAAAAAAACTTTTTACATAAAGAAAAACAAATTTTGCACAAGAAATATACAACACAGAAAAACTACCTTTGAAGTAATGAGCGAGTGAAATGGTTGAACCGAACCCGAACGTTCGGTTGGTTTCGCTTCTTACGTTTGAGATTGAGAGGTAGTGTGAGGTACTGACTCTGATTCCATCATTCCCAGCCCTTGCAATATTTTATTGAACGATGCTTCTGGAAGAGCTTTGGTAAAGACGTCAGCCAGTTGATCAGTGGTTCTTACGAAGTGAACTTCGACATTTCCATCTTCCACATGATCTTTGATGAAGTGATACCTCAGTGCTATGTGTTTGGTTTTAGAGTGTTGCACCGGGTTATGACAGATCCTAATTGCACTTTCAGAGTCACAATATAGAGGGATCTTCTTCATATTGAGTCCATAGTCTCGAAGTTGACTCTGGATCCAAATCACTTGTGATGTGCAGGATGCAGCGGCAATGTATTCCGCTTCAGCAGTAGACAGCGACACACATGTTTGTTTCTTGGATTGCCAGCTGACCAATTTCCCATCAAGAAATTGACAGCCACCAGTTGTGCTTTTGCGGTCGAGTCCACATCCTCCAAGGTCAGCATCAGAATAGGCTTGAACGAAGAAGCCTGAATTGGATGGATACCATAGACCTAAGGAGGCGGTTCGCTTGAGATAGCGTAGGATGTTCTTCACTGCTAGCATGTGAGGTTCGCGTGGGTTAGCCTGAAATCGAGCACAATAACACACAGAAAACATGATATCAGGTCTGCTAGCAGTTAGATACATCAGTGAGCCTATCATTTGACGATAGAGCGTGATGTCGACAGCCAGTTTATCTAGTGAAGGGGTAAGTTTGGTGCCGAATGCCATTGGGACTTTGACTTTTGAGTCTCCCATCATGCCAAACTTTGCTAGGAGAGTCTTCGTGTAAGCTTCCTGATTGATAAATATGCCTTCGGGTCCCTGTCTTATATTTAAACCAAGGAAAAAATTAATAGGACCCATTGAGCTCATTTCAAACTTAGTCTCCATCAACTTTCTGAATTCAGCTGTTAAGCTGGGATTCGTAGAGCCAAAGATGATGTCATCGACATAAATTTGAACTATCATAAGGTGGTTACCTTCCTTTTTGCGAAAGAAGGTTGGGTCAATCGAACCTTGTTTGAATTTGGACATCTTTAAAAATTTTGTAAGCGTTTCATACCAGGCTCTCGGAGCTTGTTTGAGGCCGTACACAGCTTTATCCAGAATATAGCAATGGTTTGGATACTTTTCGTTCACGAACCCAGGAGGTTGCTCCACATACACAGTTTCTTCAAGTTCTCCATTGAGAAATGCACACTTGACGTCCATTTGGAAGACCTCAAAGTTTTTGTGAGCAGCATAGGCCAGAAATATTCTAACCGATTCTAGCCTAGCTACTGGAGCGAACGTCTCTTCGTAATCTATCCCTTCCTCCTGACAGTATCCCTTGACAACCATACGAGCCTTGTTCCTTATGACATTACCTTCCTTGTCCATTTTGTTTCTAAAAACCCATTTGAGACCAACAACTGAAGCATCCGGAGGAGTTGGAATGAGGCGCCAGACTTTGTTCCTTTCAAACTCGTTAAGTTCGTCTTGCATCGCTTGAACCCAATCAGAGTGATCGAGGGCAGTGTTCACTGTCTTCGGTTCAACTTTTGATACGAATGAGTTAAACATACAAAACTCTACCTTTGAGAATATAGATGTCTGTTTTGCCTTCAGTTGAGATCGGGTCAGAACCTTTTCAGATACATCACCAACTACTTGAGAGATAGGATGATCTCTGGTCCATTTTGTAAGAGGAGGGTAATTCGGATCGAAGGTTGGATCTAGTTCAGCGTTGATCATCTCTTCTGGCTCAGATTGACTATCAAAATCAAGCATCATATCATCATGCTCCCCCTCAATTGATGAGTCTTGAGAAACATGAGGTTCAGGGGTTTCTTGTGGTGCTGTACTTTCAGGCATTGAAGCACCTTCGTTTGGAGGGGCACCTTCGGTTGGAGAGGTACCTTCGGTGAGTGAAGGACCTTCAGGTGAAGTGGTAGAGTTTTGCTCCCCCTCGACATGAGAACTTGGCTCCCCCTCGACTGAAGCATTGTTGGTTGGAGAGTCATCAGTGGGCGATTCTCCTTCATGCATTCTTCTTGCAGCATCTTCGACAATCTGCTTCATATGATCTATTTTGTTGTCAGCTGCACCTGCTTCGGAGAGAGAAGCTTTTTCCGGTTCATTAAAGAGTTCCAGAAATTTCTCGTACAAATTGGCGATTGAGACTGTGACTTGGCCAGTTTGAGGAAATATTTCCCCGGCAGTGTCATCTATTGCCTGTAGCTTCTTGATGTAGTTATCGTCGAAGGTCACATAGTATGTCTCTTCAATCCTTCTTGATCGTTTGTTTAGGACCCTGTACGCCTTGGATGTGAGTGAGTACCCCAGAAAAATTCCCTCGTCGGCTTTGACATCAAACTTGTTGCGGTGTTCTTTAGAGTTAAAGATGAAACACCTTGAGCCAAAAACGTGGAAAAATTTCACATTGGGCTTCCTGTTGTTTAATATCTCATATGGTGTGAGCGTGAATCGCTTGTTGAGATAGGACCTGTTTTGTGTATAACAAGCAGCAGAAATAGCGTCAGCCCAAAAATAAAGAGGTAAGGAAGCGAAACTTAACATAGTTCGGGCAGCTTCACACAGAGATCGGTTTCGTCTTTCGACTAGCCCGTTCTGCTGTGGTGTGTAGGGAGCTGAGAAATTATGGCTAATTCCCTTTTCTGCAAGAAACTCTTCAAACTCCCTGTTCTTGAATTCGAGACCATTGTCGCTCCTGATGTTGCGAACGACCTTCTTGAGCTGGACTTCAATTTGCTTGATAAACACTTTCAGCTTTTGAGTCGCTTCAGATTTGAGCTTTAGAAAGAACACCCATGTAAATCGAGAGAAGTCATCAACGATAACAAGAATGTACTTGCTACCACCGATGCTTTCAATAGATGAAGGACCACACAAATCGATATGAAGCAATTCGAGTGGTTCAACAACTTTTGTGTTAATTACGGATGGGTGACTTTGACGACTCTGCTTTCCCATTTCGCATGCAGCACATAAATGCTCTCTGTCAAACTTGAGCAATGGAAGACCCCTAACATGACCTCCAGTGACAAGTCGGTTGATATCTTTGAAATTGAGATGAGAGAGTCTTCTGTGCCACAACCAGCTTTCGTCAGATTGAGCTTTTGATAGCAGACATATGGCTGGGTTTCCTTTGATGGGTTTCATGTTCAGAGGAAACATTTCACCCTTTCGTTCTGACTTCAGAATCACTTTCTTTGTCTTTTTCTCTATGATTTCTGAACCTTCATCATCGAATGAAACTTTGAGACCTGTACCTCCAACAAGCTGAGATACACTGATGAGGTTGTGTTGAAGTCCTTCCACATAGGCCACCTTCCTTATGGAAAAATCACCATTCGTTATCATCCCATATCCCTTTATGGTGCCGAAAGAGTTATTTCCAAACTTAACGTTGCCACCAATTGCAAGAGATCTGTATTCCCTGAGCTCCTCTTTCCTCCCTGTCATGTGACGCGAGCAGCCACTGTCGATGTACCATTCTTCGTCAAACTGCTCGTCACTTATAACCTGCAAAAATTAAGCAGATTTAGGAACCCAAAGTTTCTTGGGTCCATGTGAGGTTTTCATGGGAACGGGAATAGTTAGAGAGACGTCAACAAGATATGTTCTTTTAATTAGAGTTGTTTCATCTTTCTTTTTAATGGTGTAGACTTTTATTTTGTTAAGATTGGGTTTGTTCGCTTTGAACTCAGGTTTGGATTCATCGACCTTCTGCTTTCCCTTCTGTTCAGCAGATGGATGAGGTTTTTGAGAACCAACAGAATTAGTGTTAGAGCAAGATGGAGATGAATGGTTGGAAGTAGAAGAACGAGAAGAATTAAGAAGAGAGGATTTGGATTTAGACGAAGATGTCTTCCTTGCTGATGACTCTGGTTGACCTTTTTGCTTTTGATCGTTGGTGGGGTTAACCTTTGAGTCTTGTTCTCTTTTGACTTTAGAGCCGAACCTCTGCGTTCGGGTGGAGTTGTTCTTGGAACCGAACCTTTGGTTTCGGTTGAAATCCTTTTCAGAACCGAACCTTGGCTTTCGGTTGGTGTTTTCTTGCGAACCGAACCTTGACTTTCGGTTGGAGGAACTTTCAGGCTTTCGTACAGGATTGTTTTCATACTTCAGATTCTTGTCCTTGTGTGTATAGTATGCGTTCTGGGAGTGCCAGAATTGTTTCCTTTCAGAAAGGTTTTTCCTGTATCTTTGGTTCCTCTCTATCTTCTTATCCCTCATCTGCTTAGGTTGATGATGAACGTTCGCTCTTGTTTTTGCTGTCACTTTGACTGATTTCTTTTGAACTTCAGGAGTTTTTCTTTGAGCAGAGGGAACAGATGGAATATCTGAAGAAGATTCAGTTTGCCCTGAGGAAGTGGAAGGAGTATCTGATGAAGTTTCGCTTCGAGCTGTAGGTGTTGAAGGAATGTCTTCTTTTGCTAAACGATCATCCTCTTAAGGAATTTCTTTTGTACCACTTGTGCTTGGTTCACTGAAATTATCAGACTTGTCCAAGGGTTCAGGTATGTATCTCCCTTTCTTCATCCAGGAGGTTCTTTCAGATAGGCCAACGGTTTCGTTTCCATTATCAATAGGAGCTTCCCAGAAGAACTCATCACAGCCATCAGCATTGTCTTCGTTAACAATAGCCGTGAGTTCAGCTGTTTGATGTTCGGTTACTCCAGTCACTTTGTATACCTGATTCGGAGTGGTCCTGACCTTTTGATACACAACAGCCTTTTCTACTAATTTCGGGGACTTTTGTTGGGACAATCTAGCGAATTCCACAGAATTTTCAGAAATAAGATTTTTGTGGTTTTCAGTTTCGCTTTTAACAAATTCTGAGCAGTCAACCGTATCCTCTACAGAAATTTCACTCATGTTATCGTCCTCGTTAAGCTCAGATGCATTTTCAACATCGATTTTATTTTTTGAGCTTACTTTGGCGTTTAGAGAGTCAAACTTTTGTATGGTTTCGGTTCTCAGTTTAAGTCTGTCATTTTCATCCAAAAGATTTTTGAGCATGTCCTTGTGGTCTTTGGACTTAATGAAGGACTCAATTTTGTCCAGTCCAATTTTATAAGTTGGGTTGACATCATCAGACGATATCACACTCTCACAATTGTAATCTTCGGCATCGATTTCATCCTCCTTAAATTCTAGGAAGGGCAAAATCATACGATGAATCTTTTGGCCTATCTCACAGTCCAAGTGAAGTTGAGTAATATTGGAATATAAACGTTTAGCTATTAAACAAAAAACATTTCGTTGTTTCAACAATTTCAAATTGTCTCTCTGTAAATAAATGTTTTCGTCTTTAACTTTAACTAATTCCGACTCTTTTAACTCAATCCACATACGCCGCTCCTCACTCTTCGACGCCACCCTGCTTAATTGATCAGTCAGGTTAGAATTGGTGACTCGAGTTTGAGTTAAGCTACTATCTAAATGAGAAATTCTTGTGTTAACGTTTTTTAGTTCTTTCTCATATGAGGATGATGGTACTTTAGATGAAATAAAAGCAGATTGTACCTTCTTTATCAGTTCATCGAGTTCATTGAACTGCTGGCTGAGTGGTTTGGCCGTAAAGCACATATCCTCCTGCACCTTCGGTCCATTGCTTCCTCCATCGGTGTTGTATCCCCTCATTTGAGACACTTCAGTCACCATGAAGCATTTTCCACCACTGCTTTCCTCCTTAGCCACATATGCCTTTCCATGAGTAGGCTTCCTCACTTCTTCGTCTTCTGAGTCAGTAGACCAAACTTCAGTGCTACCAAACTCATCGTCATTGACCGAACCCTGCACAATAAGAGCATTAATAGAAGGGTTAGCGGTAGACTTCTTCTTTCTCAACTCATCCAATCTCTTCTGCAGCACAGCTTCCTCATCATTTCCATTGTCCTTTTCAGCCATCTTCTTAAGAACACAGTCCTTAGCGTAGTGGTTCTTGCCACCACAGTAGAAGCAGCTTACTCCGGAATCGCCATCTGCCTTCGGTTCCTTCTTGGGCTCCTCAGCCTTCGGTTCATTGTTTGCTTTTTCTGAGCTGTAACTCCCCTTCCAGTTTCGGTTTTTGTTGATGGGGAATCTCTTCTTTATGAACCTCTTAGGATTGGATACCATCATGGCATAATCCTCAGTTGAGAGGTCATATTCTTCCAAGTTGAGCTCTTCATCCTCCACCACAGCTTTACTTTTAGATAGGAGAGCCAACGAACCAAGACTGGAGACAACATTCTTCTCTTGAACCACAATCTTCTCTTGGGACTTTAGAATACCCACTAGTTTCGCCAAAGAATATGATTTGAACTGTTCATGGGCTTTGACTGTGGAAACAACTGTTCTCCATTCAGATCGCAGTCCATTCAAGAAAGTAACTTTTTGTTCGATGAGCTTCCTTTCAATGTCGTGTTTGATCATCTTGCTGAGAAGATGATTGAAGCGATCAAACGTCTGGGTCACAGTTTCTTCGGCCCCTTGCCTGAATTCTCCAAACTCAGATAGAAGCAAGGTTTGGATAGAATGTTCAAGATCTTCGTCTGTGGAATACAGTTCGCGAAGTCTGTCCCACACTTCCTTCGCCGTAGTGCATGAGCTGACCAGTCTGAATGTATCGGACTGAAGGGCGAATCTGATCAACCTAAGTGCCTTAATATTGCACTGGAGTTTGTCTTTTTCATCTTGTGCGATATTCGTCACGTCCTTGAGCAGATCATTGTACTCTTTTTGCGTCTTAATGATTCTGGACGTCGTAGAATGAGAAAACGGTCCACTGATGATGGCTTCCCATATGAGATAACCATTGTCCTCCGATCCAATCACATAATCCTCGAAATGATGCGCCCATACTTCATAGTCATGGGTGTACAAGATTGGAATCTTTGTCGTCGAACCGATGCTGTTGGAAATATTAATAGGGTTTGATTGCGTTGCGTCCATAATGATCGTAAAACCTGTTCAAAGATCAGACTTGTAATAAAGCAGATTAGGGCAAAATAATAAATACTAAGATACGTCAATTAAGATGACGGCTCAATAAATATCAATGATTGCGGAAAACCCTAATGGAAATCTTTTTCACAGAAAAGATGTGTATCGATTACACAGCCTCCTGCTCTGATACCAATTGATGGGATTAAAACAACTTTTAATCTATGAAGATCGATTAGATCTTGAACAAGTATATGAATATGAAACAGCAAGAACACAATATTAAAAACAAAGCAAAACGCAATATTGAGAACAAAACAGCTTGAATCAATCGTGTCGAATGATTAAATAAAATCCTTAGAAGAGCTCGATTAAGAACATCAACTGTAAAGGATTGGAAGATTACAAGAACGATTACTTGAAAATATTGTACTCTTGATTAATCGCTATTTCGATAATCTCTAGAATCTTAACCTAATATGCATGCAAGCATTAACTTAAATACTATACATAAAAGGCTCTCGGTTGGACAGGCCCAAACCGGAGAATAAAAGACTAATCTAACAAGCCTAAAAGACGCAACATCTAATAGAACTTCAGCCCAACAATGAGAAATGTATCCTCTGAATCTTAATCCTATTCGGGGAACACCAGCTATCTGTCTGCTATCAAAGGCAAACACTGATGAAAGTTGGCTTTGGCATCGACGTCTATCTCACCTGAACTTCAAAGATATCAACAAATTAGTGATTGGTGATCACGTTCGAGGTCTTCCTCTTCTCAAGTTTGAAAAGGAGCATTTGTGTGCAGCATGTGAGATGGGTAAGCAGAGCAGAAAAAGCCACCCTACACGCATTAATACTAAGATAGTGGAAGCACTTGAACTGTTACATACCGACTTGTGTGGTCCTTCTGCTATAGAGAGTATCGGTGGAAGTAAGTATATTCTGGTTATTATAGATGATTTTTCACGCTTCACGTGGGTTTTCTTTCTTAAACAGAAATCAGATGCAACTCCCAAGCTGAAGATGTTCATCAAGCAAGTGGAAGTTCAATTAAAGAAGACAGTGAGAAACATCAGAAGTGACAATGGGTTGGAATTCAAAAACAAGGATTTCGAAGACTTTCTGGCTGATAAGGGGATAACACACAATTTTTCGGCCCCTTATACACCACAGCAAAACGGGATTGTTGAAAGACGAAGCTGATCATTGTGTGAAGCAGCAAGAACCATGCTCAGTTATGCCTCTCTACCTCTATACTTTTGGGCTGATGCCATTGCTGCTGCCTGTTATACTCAGAATCGATCCCTGCTCAACAAGAGATTCTCGATAACTCCTTATGAGATCTTAAACAATCGGAAACCAAACGTCAAGTTTTTCCACATTTTCGGCTCCCGATGTTTTATCTTTAATTCTAAAGAAAACCGAAATAAGTTTGATGTTAAAGCCGATGAAGGGATCTTTCTGGGTTACTCTCTGTCATCAAAAGCATACTGGGTGTTGAACAAGAGTTCTAAAAGAATAGAAGAAACTTATTATGTCACCTTTGATGACAATTACATGAAGAAAGTTCAAAGAACAGAAGACGCTTCAGGAGACATCTTTCCAGAATCTGGACAGGTCTCGGTTCCGATATCCAACCTGTTTAATGAATACATTCGGTTATTTGATGAACCAAAAAAGGCAATACATTCAAAGGCAACAGCAGTAGACAACAGAGTAGATAATCTGAAGAAAGTCATAGATGAAGCTGCCAAATCAATGGAAAACGAAACAACTACTTCTAAACCATCACCCAATACTTTACACACCGATTCAACGTTCCAGGGGGAGAACTCTACCACTTTCAAACCATCTGAAGTTCCTGTTGAGGGGGAGAATCCCAATTCTGCCCCAATATCTACTAGTTCAACTAATACTCAAACAACTGAACCAAAATCAACAGGTGATACTCCAATCGAGGGGGAGATACCCACTGCCGATTCTGCTGAAAACAAAGACTTCACTTCGCCAGTTGAGGGGGAGAAGGAGAAAACAAGTAACAGTTCTACTGACGAAGGTGAAAGGGATCAATCAGATGTTGAAGTTGAAGTTGAAGCAGAACTAAATCCAGAATATGATCCACTCTATCCTCCGCTAACAAAATGGACAAAAGACCATCCCAAAGAGCAAATTATTGGTGAATCCTTCGAAAGTGTTCTTACTAGATCTCAGCTGAAGGCGAAACAAACAACATTATTCTCTAAAGTGGAATTTTGTATGTTTAATTTGTTTATCTCCAAAATAGAGCCGAAAACCATAAATGTTGCACTTGATCATTCTGATTGGGTTCAAGCAATGCAGGATAAGCTCAATGAATTCGAACGAAACAGAGTTTGGAGATTGATTCCTACACCGAAAGATGCCTCTGTTGTCGGCTTGAAATGGGTGTTTAGGAATAAGCTGGACAAAGAAGGGAATGTCATTCGTAACAAGGCTCGGTTGGTTTTAAAAGGCTATTGTCAAGAAGAAGGGATTGATTATGAAGAAACTTTTGCTCCTGTGGCAAGGTTAGAGTCTGTTCGAATTTTTCTAGCATATGTCGCTCACAAGAACTTCGAAGTTTTCCAAATGGATGTCAAATGTGCATTCTTGAATGGAGAATTAGAAGAAACTGTCTATGTTGAGCAACCACCTGGTTTTGTGAATGAAAAGTATCCGGATCATTGCTATGTGCTGGATAAAGCTGTCTATGGGCTAAAGCAAGCACTAAGAGCCTGGTATGAAACGCTTACTCGTTTTCTAAAAATGTCAAAGTTTAAACAAGGTTCGGTTGACCCAACCTTCTTTCGAAAGAAGGAAGGCGAACATTTGATGATTGTTCAGATTTATGTCGATGATATCATCTTCGGTTCCACGAATCCTAGCTTAACCGCTGAATTCAGAACGTTGATGGAGACTAAATTTGAAATGAGCACAATGGGTCCAATTAACTTTTTCCTCGGTTTGAATATTAGACAGGGACCAGAAGGTATCTTTATAAACCAGGAAGCATACACCAAAAATCTGCTGACTAAATTTGGAATGAAAGGAGATTCAAAAGTAAAGGTTCCTATGACATTCGGCACCAAGCTAACTCCATCCCTGGAGAAACCGGCTGTGGACATAACTCTTTATCGACAAATGATAGGATCCCTTATGTATCTAACAGCTAGTAGACCAGATATCATGTTTTATGTTTGTTATTGTGCTAGGTTTCAAGCTAATCCAAGAGAACCTCACATGCTTGCTGTGAAGAATATTTTTTGATATCTGAAGAAGACTTCATATCTCGGTCTCTGGTATCCTGCAAGATCTGGATTCTTCATACAAGCCTTTTCAGATGCTGATCTTGAGGATGTGGACTGGACAGGAAAAGCACTACCGGAGGATGTCAATTCCTTGACGGAAAACTTGTCAGTTGGCAATCAAAGAAACAAACCTTTGTTTCTTTATCCACAGCAGAAGCAGAATACATTGCTGCCGCATCATGTACCTCTCAGGTTGTTTGGATTCAAAGTCAGTTAAGAGATTATGGGCTGAGTATGAAAAAGATCCCTCTCTATTGTGACTCTGAAAGTGCAATCCGGATTTGTCATAATCCAGTGCAACATTCGAAAACCAAGCACATTGCACTCATGTATCATTTCATCAAGGATCATGTTGAAGACGGGAACGTAGAAGTACATTTTGTTCGTTCTGCTGATCAACTGGCAGACATCTTTACTAAAGCCTTACCAGAAACAACCTTCAATAAAATCTTACAAGGTTTGGGTATGATGGAAGGAGAGTCGGTACCGAATCCTCAAATCTCTCTTTAAAATTAAGACAACCGAAATAGACAGACCGCTCGGTCTATCTCTGCTCTAGATTTTTGGGGAACCGACATGGACATACCGCTCTGTCTATTTCGGCTCCGTAATTCTCCGGAACAGAGGAAAATTGCGTGATCGATCTATTTTGCTTCTCTCATTAATAAGATAAGGTTTCAGTTGTATATTTTGTAAGTCTTTCTGTTTTTATTCCTTTTCAGAAAATTTCAAAAATCCAAAAATATTTTATCTTTCTGTTTTTATTCATTTTCAGAAAAATTTCAAAAATCCAAAAATATTTTATCTTTCTGTTTTTATTCTTTTTCAGAAAAATTTCAAAAATTCAAAAATATTTTATCTTTTTTATTTGTTTCAATTGCTTGTTTGTTTTGTTTGGTGTCTGTTATTAATAGGTAAACCCAAGTATAATCGTTGATAGCTCTAAAGTAGGTATGTTTCAACTTTCACACAACCTAGTTAAGTGTCCCTAGAAACATGTTGCTGTATGTTGTCTTAAGTCTGAATGATCTTGAGTAAGCCTTAATGATTCGATCGATACCCATCGTTTCTTCCAAATCAGGCTATTTTACCTCACTCGGTCTAGAGCGACCTTACTCTTCTCATATGAGATAAGAGTTTCTCTGCTCTGTCACGCTTATCTAGCAGAAGGTACATTCGGTTCCTAAACCACCTTCTCATATTCTCCATCTACCTTCGGTTCACTAACGTAACCCTTGAGACTCTCGGTCATTACCACTGAGGTTTATGGTTACACAACATCTGTGTTTATGATCTTGGATACGATTACCACATTCTAAGTGAAACCCAAAATCCGACACCAAAAACGAATTGATGGTGAGTGATATACTCAAGCATTTACTGGTTACCTAAGGAAATCTCTTTTTATTTTGCGTGATATTTTTTGAAATTGTCTACAGCCAAGACATTTCTTCCCAAAGAGGTCCAGTTAATTTTTTTTTTGAGATTTCTGCTTCCTATAAGTCATTAACATAATAATAAATCCCACCTACCTGTTCAATATATCACATCGGTCTCACAGGTACCTCTACCAACACTCAGTTTTATGTTAAAACTCGATGTTCGGTTGGAGGACAGCCACCCAATACCTATGATCAAAAGAAGCCTTTCAATGTTTATTAACAAACAGTTGATCATATTTTTCGGGAAAGCACACAAGCACTTCAAGTCTCTCTTGACTTTGAAGGAAGTGATTCTTGCCCGGAATCCTCTACTTTCTGTCTTCTAAAAAGACATCACTCACGTCCAATACACACTTGCTTTATTTCTTTATCTTTCACACTCTTATGCATGAAAATTAATATTTTCCAACATTCTTGTTGCTGTTTGGTATAAGTTTTGGTTATCGGCTGCGACCAAACAAGGGGATATATGGAATTTCAAACGGTATGAAGATAAGATTTCGGCGCGTACATTTGCTCCATTTCAAAACCCACGCGTGCTGACGTTTTCCTGGGATTACCAAACTGTCAAATCACGCTTTTTAAGGCGACGCTTTAGCAACCTCATCATCACGTTTTTCTCTCTCTAGGAAACGGTATAAATAGGGGAGATCGTTTCATTTGTCATTTACCAATCACGAATTATCTCACTCCTCCACGTTCACACTGTTCATCTTCTTCTTCGTTTATCAATGGCCACTTCATCTTCTGCACATGATCAAACTGCAACATCCTCCTTGCTTGCAATCAAACCCAACCAAAACATGATTATCAAAATGACTCCATTCCTATATGACTCATATATGCTGCATGTTGTGGAATGTCTAAAGTATCCCCCCCTGTTGTTGGCCCTAACCCAGGTTGAAGCGGTTCCAATGTCGCTGCTATCTCAAGTCTACTCATCGGCGACTTATGACAAGAATAAAGATCGCATCTACTTCACCATTCATGACAAGAAATCCTCGATCTCTAAGGCGAAGTTTTGTTCCATTCTGGGGCTTGCAGTTGATTCTTAGATCATCTCACCTGATTTCGTCACGACAACACAACTATTCACGATGATGTATGAGATGGGATACACAGATGTGCTTACAACGATTGCAAAGGTCAAGAAATCGTGTTTGCCATCGCAATGGAATGGGTTGCTGACATTGCTAATCAAGGGTTTGGCAGAAAGATGTGGTGGTTCAGACACAACAAGCAAAGGCTTTCTTACCATTCTTCATGGTTTATACAACGGGATCAACCTAGATTATGGAACTATAATCTGGTCCCAAGTAGTGCAGAGTTTAAACACAACGACCCGTCCTTTAGAGATCTCTTGTGGTTGTTTCTGGACCCTGATTACAAAGAAGGCCATGGATTCTTTGGAGATACCTGTCATGAAGGATGTTCTTCTTGCCTCTATTGCCTCATTCCATACAAAGAAGATCATCATATCCGATCCAAGTAAGTTTCATCATTATGGATAGATTCCGGAATCCATGTACATGTGTGTTTCGGCACAAAGCAATGTGATGGCCGAATACCGTAAACGCTCTCCTCTTGGTCCAAGGGTTCTGTCTGAAGAACAACAAGCCGCACTGGATGCCTTGGATCAGCCTGCTAACAGAGGCAAATGGGTTATAAAGAAAGAGAAAGAAGAAACTAAGGAGGGTAAGCCAAAATCTTCAAAGCGAAAGTCTGGTGAAGGGGATTCTTCTCAATCAAAACCGAAGAAGATAAAGAAGATGGCTAACAGACCCAAGGGGAACTTTTCTCCTGGATCTGATACGGCTGAAGATCAAGACGCAGAAGCCGAGAATCCTCAGGTTTTAACCAGACAGCCAACACCTCGAAGATCTCCAAACCCACCTACATCTCCTAAAAGTACCAAAATCCCAACTCCACCAGCCTCTCCCAAAACTACTAAAATTCCCACTCCACCTACATCACCAAAACAGAAAGCTCCACTTTCTGCTCCCACCGATATACCACCCATTCTTACCGAACCAACTTCACTACCCTCTTCAACCATCATTACCTCTGTTCCTGTCTCAACTATACCTGTCTCAACTCCTCTCACAACCGAATCCATCACTACCACCATTCCCAAAATCCCAGTGGAAGTCAATGTATCTGATACAGGGGCTACTACTATGATTGATACTCCTGTTATCAACATACCACCATCCCCAACCCATCCTCTACCTCTGGTGCTACTCTTGATGGAGATGATGAGGACTATGACTCGCTGTATTACAGTCCTTATAGAATTCCAACAGATAATGATCATGATGCTCCTGTCACCAATCAACATATACATGACATCAATTAAAAGTTGGATCGACTGATTGCTGATAGCAAAGCTTATGGCAGTGTTGTTTTAAAAGCTTTCTTGGAGACTGCCATTCAGCAATACACCGATGCTATTGAGAAATCCACAGCAGCAGTTGATAAGTCAACCACTTCTTGTTCCAAGGCCACAAAGGAGGTTACTGAGGTTGTTCACACAACTCGGCTTTTCCTTGATTCTCTGAAAGCTCATACTGACACAAATGCGGCCAAATATCAAGCTTCGGTGGACTCCTTCTCTAAAACTCTTCAGGATGAAACCACAAAATTTGAAGCCCTTCGTACTGATCTCAAAACAGCATCCACATCTTTTCTCCAATCTCTGGATTCTCGTTTTGCTTCTCTTTCTGTAGAAAGTACGTTGAAGGAGGACCTGATAAAACACCAAGCCACAATTGATCTCCAAAAAGTTCAACTGGACCAGGCAGAAAAAGAGATCTCTCTGTTAAAGACTCAAAGGGCAGTTTATCAAAGTTATGCTGGTGATGTGAAGAATATCTTGACTACTCTTCTTGAAGCTCATGATCCCTTATTGACCTTAACCATCCGGAAGAATCTTCAGTCCAAACTCCTTCCTGCAATTACAATTCTCAGTGAGATGAAGGGTGTCTCGGAGAAGGTCTTTCTTCCGAAACAAGGGGGAGAAGAGAGTGCAGATCTGAAAGACAAAACAGAACTGAAGGATAATTTAGCTTCGGTTTCTGGAAAGCAAGTTCAAGTCGATAGTGATAGTGATACTGAAGAGACTATCACTGAAGCCCTTAAAAGAAAGAAGAGGGACAAAGAGCTTGATGAAACGATGAAGGTGGCACAAGAGGAAAAGAATAAGGAAGAGGAGGATGTCTTGCAATGCAAGAAGACTCTGTTTCCAGAATGGGACAGAGATACACTCATCAATCAGGCGATTGGGTTTCCTGCTATGTACTGGTTGGAACCGATTGCTTCGTTTGATTGTGATAATTCAAAGGACTCGCAGTTCGACATGCCAATCACAAGAAAAGCATATACCTTTCATTGTTTCGATGTCACTACTGAGGTTCCTCATCCGAATCCGAAGGTTGACAGAGTGTTAGTAGATTTTTATTTGAAGAATGGTCAACCACAGTACTTGACTTGGAGTGCGCAGAAAATTACAAAAGTCAAGGTATTGAAACCGTCACCTGCTGGGAGGTTTGTGAATGTAAACTTCAAGATCAACCGTGGTACAACAAATACGGAATACTTTATTTCTCTGACAGATCTTCCCAAACTTAATCCACATGATTGGATTCTGCTATACAACATTCTGCTCTCAAATTAAAGGGAGTATGAGCCGATTCTAAAACATCTAAAAAGAATGTTGGCCTCCTATGTCCATGAGTTTGCCACTATGGATCAGGAGATAGCAAAGGTGATGAACAAGAAACCGTCTGTCAAGCCGACGTCTAAGCCCGGTGATGTGAATCAGATGAAGTTAGGGCAGATTGATTCAAAAAATTTGACTGTCATGTTCACGAAGGGTGAGAGACTCAAGTTTCTGTTTGCATTGGTTGACAAGCATCTGTTTTCAACAGACTGTCTGGAGCATATAATCAATATCATTCATCGATGTAAGGAGAACTCAACAGCGGATAAAAAGAACTTCACAGATATGCTTCGGTGGTACATAACGTTTAGACATCATATTCTGCCCATTATACCGAGGATATTTGAAACCGTGAAAAGGTCCTCTGTAGTGAAAAGGGGATGAAGTTTCTGCTCCAAGGACGTAAAGGGGGAGATTGTTAAGTATTTTAGTGTTGCATCTTGAGCCTTTTGGTTTTGTAATCGGGTTGGGCTTGTCCATCCGTAGTTATCTAGAATAGTTTCCTTTTATCTAGATAAGTTGTTAGGGTTTTATTATAAATATATGCATGCATGTATGCGTATAAGGATATAGTCATTTACGTTGTTTCTTGTAACCCTATAATACCTCTACAGATTGAAGTTCTTTATCGAGCTCTTCTGGGGTATCTTTGCATTAATCATTCAACATATTCGGTGGACTACTTGTGTTCTTCATTATGTTCTTATTTATATTTTGCTTAGAATCATACGATCCTGATAGAACATTGTTCTAACAAGTTCCCTATAGATCTGGTTCCAATCGCGATGGGGGACGTGTGTGTTATAGTGGGTATGGATTGGTTGAGCTGATATGGAGCTGTGATAGATTGCGAGCGTCAATTGGTGACGATTCGAGACCCTAGTAGGGGAGTTCTTACGGTGTACGACGAGGGTACACATACGGGGTCAGCATTTTGCTCGACCGCCAGAGCAAGACAGAGTCTACAACAGGGCTGTAGGGGATTTGTGACATATGTGATGGATGCGAGGGTTGGTTCAGAGAGACCGAAGTCAGTTGATGAGGTCCCGATAGTGCGTGAGTTTCCGGATGTGTTTCCAGAGGAGTTGCCAGGTGTGCCTCTGGGGTGGCAGGTAGAGTTTGGTATTGAATTGGTTCTGGGAGCTGCGCCTATCGCCAATGCGCCTTATCGCCTTGCGCCTCCGGAGATGCAGGAGTTATCCTCGCAGCTTCAGGAGCTGCTGGGGAAGGGGTTTATCAGGCCGAGCAGTTCGCCTTGGGGGGCGCCTATTCTTTTTTAAGAAGAAGGATGGTTCGCTTCGGATGTGCATTGATTATTGTGAGTTGAACAAGCTAACGGTCAAGAACCGTTACCCATTGCCGATGATCGATGATTTGTTCGACCAGTTGTAAGGAGCATCTTGGTTCTCCAAGATCGATTTGAGGTTTGGTTATCAGCAGGTGAGGGTGCGGGAGGAGGACTTCCAGAAGACAGTATTCCGGACTCGTTATAGGCATTACGAGTTCGTGGTGATGCCTTTCGGACTCACCAACGCACCGGCGGTGTTCATGGATCTCATGAACAGGGTGTGCAGACCGATGTTGGATCGCTCAGTGATCGTGTTCATCGACGACATTTTGGTGTATGCGAGATCCAGAGAGCAGCATGAGGAGCATTTGAGGGAGATCCTCGGAGTTCTAAGATCGGAGAAGCTTTATGCCAAGTTCTCCAAGTATGAGTTCTGGCTACGAGAGGTTCAATTTTTGGGGCACCTCGTTAACCATAATGGGATATTGGTCGGTCTGGCCAAGATTGAGGCGGTCATGAGGTGGGAGGTGCCGAGATCACCCACCGAAGTCAGGAGTTTTCTGGGTTTGGCCGGCTATTATCAGAGATTTATTAAGGATTTCTAGAAGATCACCGTGCCACTCACCAAGTTGACCCAGAAGGGTGTTGCGTATTCTTGGGGTCCGGAGCAGCAGACCTTGTTCGAGACACTTCGCCAGAGATTATGCGAAGCCCCAGTGTTAGCCCTTCCGGAAGGGATGGAGGATTTTGTGGTATATTGTGATGCATCGATATCCGGGTTGGGAGCGGTGCTCATGCAGAGGGGGTATGTGATAGCATATGCATCGAGGCAACTTAAGCCTCATGAGTCGAGATATCCCACTCATGATTTGGAGCAGGGAGCGGTAGTGTTCGCTCTCAAGATCTGGCGACATTATATGTATGGGGTTTGGTGTACGATATACACGGAACACAAGAGCTTGAAGTATTTGATGGATCAACCCAACCTGAATATGCGCCAGAGGAGGTGGTCGGACGTGGTGAAGGATTATGATTGTGAGATCCTGTACCACCCGGGCAAGGCTAATGTGGTAGCCGATGCATTGAGCCATAGAGCGGAGGGCGCCCCAATTCGAGATGTTTGTTTGAAATTGACTGTGATGACCCCGGTGTTGGATGCTATTCGTGGGGCCCAGGCTGAAGCTGTGAAGCCAGAAAGCCAGAAGAGAGAGAGAGAGAGAGAGAGAGAGAGAGAGAGTTGTCGGGATGGTATCGGAATCAGTTACTGATAGCCGGGGGCTTATGACATTTCAGGGTCGGATTTGGGTACCGTCCGTGGGCGGCACGCGTACCATTTTGATGGAGGAGGCTCATCGATCGAAATTCTCGATCCATCCCGGGGCCACTAAGATGTATTTGGACCTGAAAAAGGATTATTGGTGGCCCTGTATGAAGAGGGATGTCGCATTGTTTGTAGAGAGATGCTTGACCTGTCACAGGGTGAAGGCCGAGCACCAGCGTCCACATGGTAAGCTGCAGCCATCAGAGATTCCCGAGTGGAAATGGGAACAGATTACCATGGATTTCATCACCAAATTGTCGAGGACCGCGAGGGGTGTTGATGCAATTTGGGTGATTGTGGACAGATTGACGAAGAGTGCTAACTTCCTGGCCATCAGTGAGAGCTCTTCCGCGGAGAAGTTGGCAGAGATGTACGTGAGAGAGGTGGTATCGCGGCATGGAGTGCCGATCTCGATAGTCTCAGACCGAGATGTACGTTTCACTTCCAGATTCTGGAAGAAGTTTCATGAGGAATTGGGTACGAAACTGCATTTTAGTACCGTATACCACCCACAGACTGATGGGCAGAGTGAGCGGATGATTTAGACGCTCGAGGACATGCTCCGGGCATGTGTGTTGGATTTCGGCGGGAGATGGGACACGTTTTTGCCCTTGGCGGAGTTTTCTTATAACAACAACCATCATTCGAGCATTGGCATGCCGCCTTTTGAGCTGTTGTATGGGAGGAGGTGTCGAACCCCTATTTGCTGGGGAGAAGTAGGGCAGCGTGTGATGGGCAACACCGAGATTGTGCTTTATATGACACAACAGATCCAACATGTCAGACAGAGGTTGTTGACCGCTCAGAGTCGTCAGAAGAGTTATGCGGACAGACGCCGGTCCAAGCTCGAGTTTCAGGTCGGCGACTTCATGCTCCTGAAGGTCTCTCCTTGGAAAGGAGTGATCCGATTCAGGAAGAGGGGCAAGTTGGGGCCCCGATATATTGGTCCTTTCAAGGTGATCGCGAGGGTAGGCAGGGTAGCCTATCGTTTGGAGTTGCCAGCAGAGTTGGGGCAGATTCTGTTGGATAAGGTGTCTAAGTCCATAACTATTTCGGGCTTGTACTTGACCTGACCCGGCATGGTCCATTTGGGTTGCATGGCACCATGCAATTGGATAGACTAAATGAGAGAAATAACACTTGGAGATTATTAATATATTATAAGTTCTAATATATTAATAATATTATTTGATTAGTTGATCAAAGAATTAATTTGGAATTAATTAAGTGATCAAAGGATAACTAATTAAATATATGGGTTGATTATGTAAATCATCCATATCTTGTATAGTGGGCTAAGAGGCTCCATGGATTATCAAGTTGGGCTCTACCCATAGGATACTCCATGGATGCTCCATGGGAGTTACAAACCCATGGGTCATGGAAATGAAGAGTCATGACACATTAGGGTTTACATGGTGTAACCCTAGATGTGTCAACACTATATAAGAAGCATATTCTCCACCAAAAATCGGCACTACTAAGGAACTAGAGGGCTTGGCCGATTTTGAGAAGTGTGTGTTATCTCAAGAGTCTTTCCAAGAGCATTTGGTGTTGTGTGAAGCATTTGAGGCATCACACTTGGGGTGCTAGGCTCACAAGGTTTCAAGGAACACAAGCAACAACAAGGTAAGTTATTCTATCTATGATTCAAGTTAAAATTGTTCCCCATGTATGCTAGATAGGAATATAACCTTGGAATACAACTTTGCATGATAATTAGACAAACATAGATCCAAGGTTATTAGGGTTGCATGTACACTTAGGAAGTGTTAGAATGCTCAAAACCCTTCAGTGGTATCAGAGACTAGGCTCGTTTGTTTGTTATTTGTGCTTAAAAGTTGAAGAAAGTCGAAAATAATTATAAAAAAAAAAAAAAAAAAACGGAATTTCGACTTTCGTTGCTGGAAAATGGATTGGAAACATTATTCTAAACTGTTTTGGTACTTGAAAAACTTGTTTTAGATGGAGTAATGTTTTTGCTAATTCATTTACAACAACTAGTTATCAAAATTACAAAGTTTTATGTGATTTTGATTCTTGAAAGTGTTCATATTCATATTCTTGTTCTTATGATGTTTAGATGATCATAGGAATTATTTGTAACCTATGTGGTAATTTAATTCTTGATCATAATGTGTTTTAATGGAGTCCATAACTTGTCCTCAAGTTATGGAAAACCAAAAGTCTCTTGGATTAAAAACCATTAAAAGAACATAAGAGTTAGAAAAATGAAGAGTCTTCATTTTATTACTCTATTAAACTCATAAGTTACAAGAAATGAAAAGTTTTGAAAGTTTACAAAACTTGCCCTCAAATTGGTGAATCGTCATTCACCTACCTTTCAAATATGGTATAGCTTAGATTACGGCATACCTCTTCTAAGTTATATTATATTGTGATTGGATCCTAGCCTTAATATTACATTTGGGTGTTTTATTAAGGACTCTCTTATATCTAAACTAATCTTGTTCTCTTCTCTTCAGATGTCTTCCAACAATGCTTCTGGCTCTAATCCTAATGGCTCCTTTACCCTTATGAACTTGTGTGGGAAAGTCACCTTTGATGGATCCAACTTCAATGAGTGGATCAGAAACATCAGGATGATTACCCGTTACGAGGACAAAGAATATGTCCTTGACAAGGAGCTTCAGGAGATTGATGAGTCCACTGCAACTCCTCAGGAGATCGCTGAATTTCGGGCACATGAAAGGGATGCTACGAAAGTGGCTTGCATCATGATGGCCACGATGACAGCGGAACTCCAAAAGTCTTATGAGGATTTCTACCCTTATGAAATGCACCAAGATTTGATGGAAAGATACCATCAAAGTGCAAGACAAGAGAGGTATGAAATCATCTGCTCCATGATAACAACCATGATGAAGGACGGGGAATCCGTCACGAGCCACATGCAGAAAATGCAAAGGTATGTGGATCGTTTGCTGAAGCTTAATGTGAACTTCCTGGAGGATCTTGCAATAGATATTATTTTGCATTCCTTACCATCGTGCTATGATCAATTCCGCATGACATATCACATGAACAAGGAAGAAGTCACCCTCAGCAAACTTCAGGGACTTCTCAAGACCGTAGAAACAGGTCTTAAGGGGAAGTCGGTTGCTATCACTCCTACTCAAAACTCTACTCCGGTTTTGGCAATCGGGAAAAGTCGAGGGAGGAAGAGAAAGAGCTCTTCTAAGGGTACCAAGGTTCGGACCCTTGATGGCTCTTCTTCAAGTGGAACCAAGAAAGGTTTCATTACTCCTTCTTCTGACCCAAAAGAGGCTGAATGCTTCTATTGCCATGAAAAAGCTCATTGGAAGCGGAACTGCCCAAAATACCAGCAAGATGTGAAGGATGGGAAAGTTAAACCCAACCATGCAGGTATTTACACTATCATTTCTAATAACTCACCCCATTCTAATTCTTGGGTCCTTGATACCGGTTGTGGTATTCATATTTGTTGTGACTTGCAGGGACTAAGAAGAAGTGAGGATGTGGAGCAAGGAAGGATAAACTTGATCATGGGGAATAGGAAAGCTATACCTGTTACCAAGATTGGAGTTTATACTTTATCGCTAAGTAGTGGGTTTAGTTTAGATTTGAATAAGTGTTGTTATTCGCCAGGAATGGCAAGAAATATTATTTCCTTTCATGCTTTGTACAAACAAGGGTTTACCTTTTCATTTAATAATGAAGTTGGTTCTATAGATGTTTTCTATAATAATGTCTTTTATTTTAAAGCATTACCTTGTGATGGTGTGTATGAAGCTGTATCTGTTGTAGATAACTTGGGAAATAATGTTTTGTGTATTGATTCTACTAATAATAACTTGGATAAAGCATCTTTATGGCATTGTCGTCTTGGACATATAAGCAAGAAACGCATAGGCCAACTCCAAAAGGATGGAGTCTTGGAGTCGTTTGACCTAAAGTCAGATGATAGTTGCGAATCATGCTTACTTGGAAAAAGGACAAAGTCACCCTTCACAGGTTCGTGTGAGAGGGGTGAAGGTTTGTTGGACCTTATACACACGGATGTGTGTGGACCATTCAAACATGCCACAAGGGATGCTAATCGTTATTATTTGACTTTTACTGATGATTATAGTAGATATGGATATGTCTACTTGATCAAGCATAAGTCAGAGACTTTCGAGAAGTTTAAGGAATTTAAACAGGAAGTCGAGAATCAATTGGGCAGGAACATTAAGATGCTTCGATCCGATCGTGGTGGTGAGTATCTTAGTTCAGAGTTCCTCGACTATCTAAGGGAATGTGGGATAGTCTCACAATTGACACCTCCCAGGACACCACAGTTGAATGGTGTGGCTGAGAGGCGTAATCGAACCTTGTTGGATATGGTTCGTTCCATGATGAGTCGAGCTTTGCTACCAATCTCATTCTGGGGGTATGCCTTAGAGACTGCCGCCCATATTCTTAATCTAGTCCCTACAAAGAAAGTTGCCAAAACTCCTCACGAGATGTGGACTGGTAAAGTACCTAAACTAGACCACATCAAGATTTGGGGTTGCGAGGCTTTCGTGAGACGCGAGACTCATGATAAGCTCGAACCTCGAAGCGAGAGGTGTATTTTCATCGGTTACCCACAACGATCCTTTGGTTACCTCTTCTACAGACCTAGTGACAATGTGGTCTTTATAGCAAGAAGAGGAGTCTTTCGAGAAAGAGAGTTTATAAGCCAAGGAGACAGTGGGAGGCAAATTGATCTTGAAGAAATTCAAGAATCAAGCGGTGAAGGAACTTCAAACTCTAGCCCTCAGCTTGAGGAGGAAACTCCTGTTGAGCAAATTGACAAATCTGTACCTCTGAGACGTTCCACGAGAGTTAGGAGTGCACCTGAGCATTACTATGGATTCCATATTACTGCAGAAGGTGAGACACTTATTAGTGATGAGACACTAGTAAGTCAAGATGACCCTAACAGCTACGAGGAAGCCATGGCAGGCCCCGAGTCTGCTAAATGGAAAGAGGCTATGGATAGCGAGATACAATCCATGTATGACAATCAAGTTTGGAACTTGGTTGAAAACGTACCAGGTCGTAAGACAGTAGGGTGCAAATGGGTCTTCAAGAAGAAGACTGACATGGATGGTAAAGTACACACTTATAAGGCTAGACTGGTTGCAAAGGGCTTCTCTCAAATTTCTGGAGTGGATTATGATGAGACCTTTTCTCCGGTAGCCAAGATTAAGTCTATTCGGGTTCTGTTAGCCATAGCTGCATTTCATGACTATGAAATATGGCAGATGGATGTCAAAACCGCTTTCCTTAATGGAAAGTTGGCTGAAGATGTTTACATGAGTCAGCCAGAGGGTTTTGTCAGCAACGAGTACCCTAATAGAGTGTGTAAGCTTGAGAAATCCATTTATGGATTGAAGCAAGCACCTCGCAGATGGAATCTTTGCTTTGATGAAAAGGTCAAGGAATTTGGCTTTTCTAGGAGTGAAGATGAATCTTGTGTGTATGTCAAGGCTAGTGGGAGTATAGTTAGCTTTTTGGTATTGTATGTGGATGACATACTACTCATAGGAAACGACATTCCAACTCTGCAGGAAGTAAAGTCCTGGCTTGGGAAGTGTTTCGCTATGAAGGACCTTGGTGAAGCTGCCTATATTTTAGGGATAAGGATCTTGAGAGATCGGAGTAAAAGACTAATTGGACTTAGTCAGAGTACCTACTTGGATAAAGTGCTGAAGCGATTCAGCATGCAGGATTCCAAGAAAGGAGAGTTACCCATCCAGAGTAACACCAGATTGAGTAAGACACAAAGCCCTAGCACTGAGGCTGAGATAGCAGAAATGAGTCGAACACCTTACGCTTCGGCTGTAGGATCGATCATGTATGCTATGACGTGTACTCGACCCGATGTAGCTTTTGCCTTGAGCATGGTTAGCAGGTATCAGGCGAACCCTGGCAAGGCACACTGGACTGCGGTAAAGAATATCCTCAAGTACCTACGGAGGACTAAGGACTGGGTTCTTACCCTCGGTGGGAGTGATAACTTGAGAGTTGTAGGGTATAGTGATGCTAGCTTCCAGACTGATAGGGATAATTTCTGCTCTCAGTCGGGCTGGGTCTTTACCCTAAACGGAGGAGCAATTTCTTGGAAGAGTTCCAAGCAAGAGACAGTGGCAGATTCTACTTGTGAATCAGAGTATATTGCAGCTAGCGAAGCAGCAAAGGAAGCGATATGGCTGAAGAACTTCATTGGAGACCTTGGAGTTGTACCAGCTATTAAAGAGCCAATGGAAATTTTCTGTGATAGTGAAAGTGCTGTTGCCTTAGCTAAGGAACCAAGGGATCACGGGAGATCCAGACACATCGACATAAAATACCATTTCATCAGACATCGGATCGAAGAAGGACTCCTCGTGGCAAAGAGGGTATCATCGGATGAGAACCCAGCAGATCCCCTCACGAAGGGACTGACTCGGGTTAAGCATCTTCAGCATGCTCGGAGCATAGGGCTGAAGGATGATATTAGATTTAGTAGTTAGATAACCCAGAAATTTGTAAAGTGTAATTGACATTAGATGATGAATAAAAGGAGTTTTATTTATGAGTAAAGTGTTGCTATCTCTTGTCGATCGTTTACTATATTTCTTTTGCATGTTTTGACTTCCAGAATAATTTTGTTTGGTATAACATATTATTCAAACCTCCACAGTCGGTCATATGTTGGAAGTAGATATGAATCAAGACTGTCATGTTTGGTTGTAGAGGTCTTGGACAAGGCTACAACAATCATGAGTGCTCATAAGTTCTGAGCATTGGACTCAACCCACGCTCACTGGAATCACTTCATGGAATTCTATCTCGAGTGATCGTGAGACGGTAATATCATATAAGTCTTCAAACCTAGAGATATGATTTGTTACTTACGAGTTGGTTATGCATTGACTGTACGAAACCGCATTGGTAACTCGATGTTATAAAACGTACTTTTGTGTGTAATTCAATAAGTGGTAGAACAAACATATGAGTCGAAGTTTATCTGTTCCTTCTTAGATTAGAAGCTGATATCTGGGCCCCTCGATGATTTTGTTTTGACCCATGTACCGGGCCCGGTCAGAACTAAGTTGATGTGTTCAATTAAGTTCTATGTCAAACAAATCGGAAATCGGGAAACAAATGCTGGACAATAAGCAAGACAATGTTCCATGTATTTGTCCGGCTGATATCTAGAACGGAGGATTATATGATCACTTATCTTAAATGGCGTACTATCATCTTCTCAGTTCCGAGAAACCTTGAAAGAGCTACGATTGCCGGTCGGTTCCTGAAGTACTAGAGATATAGTTATTAGACTTATCCAAGTGGGAGACTGTTGGATAAGGTGTCTAAGTCCATAACTATTTCGGGCTTGTACTTGACCCGACCCGGCATGGTCCATTTGGGTTGCATGGCACCATGCAATTGGATAGACTAAATGAGAGAAATAACACTTGGAGATTATTAATATATTATAAGTTCTAATATATTAATAATATTATTTGATTAGTTGATCAAAGAATTAATTTGGAATTAATTAAGTGATCAAAGGATAACTAATTAAATATATGGGTTGATTATGTAAATCATCCATATCTTGTATAGTGGGCTACGAGGCTCCATGGATTATCAAGTTGGGCTCTACCCATAGGATACTCCATGGATGCTCCATGGGAGTTACAAACCCATGGGTCATGGAAATGAAGAGTCATGACACATTAGGGTTTACATGGTGTAACCCTAGATGTGTCAACACTATATAAGAAGCATATTCTCCACCAAAAATCGGCACTACTAAGGAACTAGAGGGCTTGGCCGATTTTGAGAAGTGTGTGTTATCTCAAGAGTCTTTCCAAGAGCATTTGGTGTTGTGTGAAGCATTTGAGGCATCACACTTGGGGTGCTAGGCTCACAAGGTTTCAAGGAACACAAGCAACAACAAGGTAAGTTATTCTATCTATGATTCAAGTTAAAATTGTTCCCCATGTATGCTAGATAGGAATATAACCTTGGAATACAACTTTGCATGATAATTAGACAAACATAGATCCAAGGTTATTAGGGTTGCATGTACACTTAGGAAGTGTTAGAATGCTCAAAACCCTTCAGATTCATGACACTTTCCACGTGTCGCAGTTGCGAAAGTGTATAGCCGATGAGTCTGCAGTAGTGTCATTAGAAGATATTCAGGTGGATGCGAGCCTGAATTATGCTGAGAGACCGGTGGCGATCAGGGATCGGAAGATCAAGGTTTTGAGGAACAAGGAAGTACCTCTGGTTCTGGTTCAGTGGCAACATCGGAAGGGGTCCGAGATGACTTGGGAGTCAGAGTCGGAGATGCGAGGGCAGCATCCAGAGTTGTTCGAGGAATGAGACTTCGGGGGCGAAGTATGGTTCTAGTAGGGAAGAATTATAACACCCCGAGATTTAGGTAAAATTATTTCACCCTTATTCTTTGTCAATTGGTCATGATTGGTCCTTGAGTGGAGGAAACCTTGCAAGTGAGTACGCTGGGCGTACCAGAGGGGTACGTTGCGCATACTCATTCGCTTATTTTGGACGCGGAGTCGCTAGGTACGCTGGGCGTACCCATAGTTACGTCGGGTGTACCTGGCCCAGATGCAAAACCCTAATAAGACTTGTGCACTATTTAAAGGATGCTAAGGCTCATTCCTCAGCCTCCATATCAGTGAGTAAAACCCTAAGAGAGAGCCTTCCATCATCCTTAGTGAGTGTGTGTGTTCTTGGAGCTAGTAGTGCCTAGGTGTGTTATTGAAGAAGGAAGAAAGGAGCTTGTGGAGACTAAAAGCTTGAAGTGTAAGCTTGGATCTGAGATCTACAGAGAAAGGAGATGCATTTAGAGGTATAAAGTTCAAAACTTTCCTCTTCTTTTTGGTTGTGGTTGCATGTGCCATTTCTAGGGTTAAAAACCCCAAAGGTGGAGACTTTATGAGTGTAAGGTGCTCTATGGTCCAAGATTTGTCCCTTTTCAGTAGTATTTGTGGTCTAGATCCATAAAGTCCCCATTTTGGTCGATGATATGAGGTCATGCTTGAGTTCTATGCCTTTTAGGATTAGAGAATGAGATGTTTTGGGTGTTAGTGACTTATTAAGCCATGCAAGGGCTTAAAGTCATCGACTTTATGGTTTTGGAGGGTTAGAAATGGTCAGATCTAAAAGTTGGATGTGGGTCTTAACTGTTTAAGACCCCAAGAGCTGAAGGACTGAAACTGAGTATTACGCCGGGCGTAATTCCAGTACGCGCAACGTAGGAGGTGGCGCACCCCGATCCTCTGATGTTATTGGTTACGCCCAGCGTACATGTTTGGTACGCGCAGCGTAACCCGAAGGGTAGACTTTTGTTGACTTTTAGGGGTTGGTCAACTTTAGGTTATTTGAGCCATGTGAAGGGTAAAATGGTCTGTTACCCTCATAAGATTATTAAGAGAAGGGATGATCTAGCTTTGGGAAATGTGTTGATATCGAGTACTTATTTCATATGATTAGGTGGAGGCTAGGTCTTATCCCACGGAGTCCGAGATTTCCGAGATTTGCGAGTTACCGAGCTACACGAGGTGAGTCTTCTCACTATACGTTACCTAGAGTGGTATTTTTGTGGACCGGAGGGTCTTATGTGTTATGTATAAGATTATGTGAATCTATGTGCTATGTGATATTTGTATGCTATATGATTGTGTAGACCGGACCGGAAGGTCCAACGATACAGACCGGACCAGAGGGTCCAACGATTTAGACCGGGCCGGAGGGCCTGACGAATCAACAGGACTGGAGGGTCCCGCTGAGACACATCAACCGGAAGGTCGTATTATAGCCTCGAGTGGTGTATATGTTGTATGCGGTATTTTGGGGAACTCACTAAGCATTATGCTTACAATTGTTGTGTTATGTGTTTCAGGTACTAGTGATGAGCGCGGGAAGGCGCCGGCATGATTCGTACACACTTATGGAGTTTATGTTTGAGATTCTGGGGAGATGTTTTGATGATAACAATTGATAGATTATGTTTTGACAATATTTTATGAGTAAACTTATGTTTTAAAAATGAAAAATTGTTTTGAAAATTTACGTTGTTACACGAGTGCTCCGATGATGCATGCAGTGACAATTTCCGAAGCGTACGCCCCGCGTACTGAGCATTACGCTCAACGTAATGCGAGACTTCAGCCTCTATAAATAGCATGCGAGGGCAGCCAACCTTCTTGTTCATTTTCTCTTCTATCTCTCCCGTTTTGCCTCGTTTTGCGTGCACCTTATACCCCGAAGCCCCAATATCATTCCCGAGCCCCGAAGCAAGTCTCGAAGCCCCGAAGATCCCGAGAAGTGCAATTCCCGAGCCAAAGCTCTGCCCGCGAGGAGCCTGGTTTTTGTGAAGATCTTCCAAATCTACCGAAGAATACTACTTTTACAAGTACTAATGTTATCCGATCATCTTCTGATCAAGTGAGTGTGCATTTACTTTCTTCTAACACATAATTATGAAATATTTGATATGAAATACGTGTTATGTGTATATTTTATTGATTATATGTGTGAATATATATTCACCTTCTTCTAACTCATAGATATGTTTTATTCTCTATGAAATACGTGTTATATGTGTGTGCCTCATCTGTTATGTGGAATATGTATTGAATGAACTTGTTATACAGGTTTTAAACTATGTATAAAAATATATATTTTTATCTACTAATATGTTGGGCAGAACATGGGTAGATAGTTGATGTGTGATAAACAGATGAGAGGCCTCGATGTTGCTGTTGATCTAGTCATCTAGCAGAGTATAAATGACGACCACAGACTCTTTCTAGACAGTCATGTGGAACGCTAGCAGGCTCATAACCTGTAGGTGTTTGTGAACAATGTGTTCATCGGTGTACTCTATCCCCCTCATGGTTGCCTTTAGGACATTAATTGCTAAGGAAGCCCCTGACAGTAATGTCCATCCCGATGAATATCCTAGACTAGGTCCCTTGTAATAGATGTTGTTTTAGGGACGTAAAGTGAGGATAACGGGAATGGGTAATCGGTTTATTGTTGGTTGATGGATTAAATATAATTATTTATTGTGGGTTGAAAACCCTATATGCTCACCAGGCTCCCAAGTCTGACTCACTCAGTTTATTTGTATTACAGGTAGTAACGTGAGGGCATAAGATAGATGAATCATCAAGTTATTTTGTTTATTAGACCAGTTGTTATATGTAACTGTTGTATGGTCTATCTTTTGTTGTTTATGCTTTTGTGTCTGTATCGGAACATGACATCCCGAGTTATGATTGTATAATGAAAATACATTTCTTTATGAAATGCTTTGGTAAATATTATTTTTATCATATTTTGTTTTTGGGAACAAATTCCGCAACTCTTTTAAATCAATGGATTTACTCTGAAACTATTTTAAAAGCATAAATGAAACCGGTCTTTTCTGGCCGTGATTTTGGGGATGTCACAACCAGTCCTGTCCTCGACTTGCTGAGTTGTATGAACAACTCGTCGAGTTCATCTTCAAGAGTTGGGAGATTGCCTTGGACTCGCCGAGCCTGTTCATACACTCGTCGAGTCCTATGATCCTCAGGTCCTTTTTCGTGTCTAAACATCTACGGGACTTCCTTCCCAAACAACTGGTCCATTCGTGGAATGGATTTTGTGGTCATTACACCTCGACTCGTCGAGTCCCAAGAACAACTCGCCGAGTCCATCCTTGACCATTATTACACAGCCACTTTAAGTGGGTCTTAACACATCAAAACCATAGATCCGGCCTCCTAATGTCAATTTTATATGTAAAGTTTCAAACTTGGTGCACATGCATGGGTTTTTTGGCTCAAAAATCCATAAAAAGGTACTCTACAATGTGCAGGGGGGCTCTCATGGCCATAGAGTTGGCACCTTTAAGCCATGAGACCCCTCCAATGACTCAAATCTCAATGTAGAACCCCATGAATCACTTTACAAATCCGAAAATGGCTTAAGAAGCCCTAAATGCACCATAAATCTAAGCCCTAAAGATGAACAACCAAAAGGAAGACCAAAACAGGGGGCATTTACCTTGCTTGAGCTGAAGATGGAGTAAGATCTCTGGATCTACAAGCCCCAACTCGAATTTACCATCTTCTTCCTTTCTTTCAAGCTTCACAAACCAACCAAGAGCACCAAAATGACCTTAGATCAAGCAAAACAGCTAGGGTTTCGATATACAACTTCTTGGGAGCATAAGGGACGTTGGAGGCTACAATAAGACGTTTAAATAGGGTGCAAACCCTCATATTTAGGGTTTTACTTGCACATCGCCTACTCGCCGAGTCAGTCTCCCGACTCGTCGAGTAGGTCACTTAAAGTGTCTATGGATCTCGACTCTACTCGACGAGTTGGGCCTCCAACTCGTCGAGTCCCAAAGAGAAAACATAAAAGTACTTCGAATTAAATGCGTACCAGGAATCGGGTGCTACAGTGAGTATATGATGAATGTGTATCCTAGTTGCGGTTTGTTTTAGGGTAATTTGTGATGATCCATTGAGACAAATACGGGTAAGTGTGGAAGGTAGTATGGGCCCATACTATTGGAAGAACAGGACCCGTACGCATAGCAAGGAAGTCACAAACCCCAAGGGTTTAGTGTAACGCCCGAGAGTTAAACTAGACGTTAAGGGGATAATAGTAATAAATATTTGTTTTATCAAATAATTAAAATCCTCAAATAGGATAAATTTTCTTCATATGCCTATGCGTTACAGGTTATGTAAACATTTATTTATTATATACGTGTTATGTGGACAAATATTATGAGTATGTAATATTTGTATAAATCTTGTTATAATCTTATCGAAAAGTGACAAAATAACATTTTTAAATAGAATATAATTTAGGATAAATAATCTTAAAAAATATTGTAACGATTGTAAAATCTCAAACGATATAAGACGTATTTGGTCTAAATACATTCAAGGGTGAACCCAAGTAGTGAAACGATAATTTTTCCATTTTCGATAATAATTGACCCGATACTTTTTACGACGTTGGTTATCGAATTATAAATTTGGATAAGATCGGATTAAATAATGTGGATAAGATCGGATTAAATAATATGGATAAGAACAAATTAAATAATATGGATAAGAACGAATTAATTAAGCTTAATGGCTAAGTAAACTTAGTGACTAAGAAACCCTAACACTATAAATAGGGACTCAAGTCTCTTCATTTTGTCACACCTTTCTTTCTCAAATCTCTCTGCCTCGAGATCTCAGTCATTATGAATAGGTTTCTTGTTCTCGAGTGTCGTTAGTGAAACGTAGCAGCATTAGAGCATTGCGTAATCTTTTATTATAAAAACTCTAATCATCGAGGTCACACTCGCAATCTTTCAGATTCCATCAGTCAAGTTGATACACGACTAATCAAGTGGGTGCATGGTTACTTTCATCTTACACATAGATATGAAGTATTTAATATAAATTATATGTTATGTGTGCATATTATTTGTGTTCCTGATATCTATGTTGAATGAACTATTTATAAATGTTTTTAATGATTTAAACTGTATATGTATTTTATATCTACGAATGTGTTGGGTAGAACACGGGTAGATGAATGATGAGGGATGAAAGATGATATAGATGAATAATGGAGACTGTGCCACAACCTGTAGATGTTTTTGAACTACGATGTACTCTAAACATCCTAACAGTTGCGCTTAAAGGATAATACCAACAACTACACTTAATAGAGAACATCATAATCCTGGCAGTTGCGCCTAAATGATAATACTGGAAGTTGTGCCTAATATATAACATTGACAATTGTGCCATTGGCAGCGATGGAACTTTGTGCTTGTTCCTTATGACAATCCTTAGGAATGAATAAATGAAGAATAGATGATTCTTAAGGTAGATCCTTAAGAATAAAGAAAATAACGGGGATGGGCAATTGGGTTAATTGTTTGATGATAAAACATTATAGCTTTGTTGTGGACTGAAAACCCTATGTACTCACTAGGTTTCTCAACCTGACCCACTCAGTTTACTTGTATCACAAGTATCGATTCGAAGCTACGTTACACTGAGAGATTAAAGGAGATGTAAATCACTAGTGTAAATGAATGTAAGGTCTGTTTATGCTTATGTTTCTGTATTGACGATGACACCCCAAAGTTTTAATATAAACAAAATACATTTCTTCGGAAATGCTTTGATAATATATTTATCATGTTTTCTGGAAACAAATTCCGCAATACTACTTTTCAAAAAGGATACTCTGATTTTCAAATAAGCATAAATAAATTTTTTAAAATGATCGTGATTTTGGGGATGTCACATTTAGCCTCTCAGTGATGGTTGTAATAGTATATACGATTGTGGTAATTTTGATATTTTTTTGGTTCATTTTCAGTATGGTTTTCACGAGAGGATTTGGTTCTGGATCTGGAGCGGATGGCCAGGATAGGTTAGGGTTGACTGATGATCAGATATGGAAGTTAATTGTCACTAAGGTGGCAGCTGTTGTCCAGAGTTCTATTCTAGAGCTGTTTGGGTCTATCAAGACCACTATGATTGATTTATTCGATGATCAATATGTTTCCTTTACCGAGATTGCTACTGTTGTAGCCACTATAGTTGTTGTTGCTATGAGAGGCCGAGAAGGAAGTTTATTTCAGTACCAAGACTTCAGCAACACAAACCCCCCAAAGTTCGATGGGGTCAAGGACCCAATTTGTGGTTATAAGATGGATTTTGGTTGTGGAGGGTTGTTTCTTCACGAGATCCTGTCCAGAGGAATCAAAGGTCATGTGTTCTCTAAACCTCCTTCGAATGAGCACGAAGGACCGGTGGAACCTGGTGACTGATTCCTATGCTCCTAAGTAAAGGATTGTTATTACATGGGAGCAGTTCTCATGTAACATCCATAAAGATCATGCCTAGTTTGAACTTTTTAAAACATTAAAAATCATTAAGTTATTACAATTTTTTCCAAAATAGTTTCATATCAGAGTTCCCAGAAATCATAATCATAAGTCGGGGAAGTGTATGGTCACACCTTCGCCTTCCTGCGATCATTTGAAGTACTTGAAATAATAATCTATAAATGTAAGCTCGAAGGCTTAGTGAGTTACCCCCAAAATACCAATGCATACAGATAACCATATCATAGAAACATATAAGCAAACATCATGCATAATGAGCCTTCAACCTGATTGGACCGCCTCGCAGGCCTTCAGCCTATTTGGACCGCTCTTTGAGCCTTCGGCACGTCTGGACCGCCTCGCAGGACCTACAACCTATTCGGTCCGCTCGTTGGGCCTTCGGCCTGACTGAACCCCTTTGTAGGGCCTTTAGTTTATTCGGACCGCCCTAGGTATGTTGGTCTTCAGCATAAAGCAGGATCGCCTCAACCCAACCCCCAATCAACAAACATGTGCACATACATATCATATGCTAGCATATATAACAATCAAACCGATCTAACCACTCACTAATCATAGTAACATCCTATTACCAGGATACAGACCTAGTCGGTCACTAACATAACATATCTCCATCCTAACTACCAGGATGTAAATCAATAAGCATATTATGAAATAAACCCGGATCCAAATCCGATAAGGGCCGGCATTGGTGCCTTAGATCCAGTTGATATAGTGAGGATAACTCACCTGAAGCAGCAAAACACATACTAAGACTATCGAAGTGGATGAGATGAATCTCCAGCTCCTTAGACACCTACAACCATATTAATAATATCGACTTATCTCATATTTCAAGTATTAGCTAATACTACGCCCTAAAATACTATTATTCCCCCTTTTATTATAAAATGCGGTAATGAGCCAAAATCCATAAACCAAAGGACCCATAAAATAAATCTCATAGTTGATATTTATTTATTTATAAAAAAACATATATGAATCTTATATATAACTTAACATCTCAAAATATGATGTCCATGAGTTACCAATACTAGCGCATACTGGCATCATAAGTCATAGGATTTGCCCAACATTAATCAAGTTAACAAGGCTTACTTCCATTTATTTGAATTCGTAAAGCCCAGAAGAAAAATATACATATAGCCCATAACCCAGTAAATGGATAGTCCATTAGGCCAAAGAGTAACTCATTCAGATACATCTAGTCGTACATCAGCTTCTAGCCTAATGTTGCCGGCGACACCTCCTCTCCAATGAAGTCTTCTTCTCCGGTGAAGCTTCCATCTCCGGCGACTCCAAGCTTCTGGTGTCCGACAGCTAACACCCAAACAAGCCATCCTTCTATTACTTGGGACCGGTAATAGCCACACCCAAGGCTTTCCACACACGGATCGCAGCTTCATCTTACAGAAAATTAACTCACACCTTCTTATAATCATTTTTGTTATCCATATCTCTTTTCTCTATCTCATCGAAAGTTTAGAAGAAGACAAAGATTTTCCGGGGAATATCAAAATAGTAACCGGAGTTCATGTAACAACGTAAATTTCCAAAAAAAAATTCATTTTTAAACACAACTAAAACACATTTCATAATTCTCCAAATCACATATGTCTCAAATGTCAACAAGTAAAAACACAATCCCAGAATCTTAAAAACAATCTCCCGCCAGTGTGTACAATCATGCCGGTGCCTTTCCACGATCCTCGGAGCTACCTGAAACACATAACACATAACACGATAAGCATAAAGCTTAGTGAGTTCCCCAAAATACCACACACAGCACAACAGCCACTCGAGGCCTGGGGCGGACGCAAGATTCTGTAGTAGGTGTTGCCGGTCAGTAGTAGGTGTTGCTAATTTATAGTAGGTGTTTCCGGTGGCACATTTTATAGTACAAAAAAGAAAAAAAAATTGAAATTTTGCACTACACCTGGAAAAACTAGGTGTTACCGGTGGCATCGTTGGCACCATAGTGGATCCGCCATTGCTCGAGGCTATACTCAATAAGACCTTCCGGTCAATGTGTCTTAGTGGGACCCTCCGGCCCCACAACTATGATGGACCCTCTGGTCCCTCAACTCAGCATCTCAATATAATACACAGTAAGCATATCACAAAACAAATAACAAGATATCTCAATACACAACACATACTGTAACACGGTAAATTTTCAAAACAAATTTTCATTTAAAATCACATAATTCTCGTAATGTATTTCACAAAAATCTCATTTATTAAGTTTACAATTCAAAACTCCATAATTTCTCGGTTAAAATCCAGGATCCTCAAAACGTAACTCTTTCACTGGTGTGTACAATCAAGTTGGCGCCTTCCCGCGATCCATAGAACAACCTGAAACACATAACACACAACACGGTAATCACGAAGCTTAGCGAGTTCCCCAAAATACCACATACAACAAATTCGCCACTCGAGGCTATACCCTGTAAGACCCTCCGGTCTATGTGTCTCAGCGGGACCCTCCAGTCCTGTAGCTCGTTGGATCCTCTGGTCCGATCTAGCTCGTTAGACCCTTTGGTCTGGTCTGACTGAGAACCCTCTAGTCTCATAGTACGTTGGACCCTCCGGTCCGGTCTAAGCAACAAATAATATAGCATACAGTATATATCACGCAAACATGCATAACTCAATCAAGCACATAAGACCCTCTGGTCACACATAGTTACCACTCTAGGTAAAGTATAGTGTGAAGACTCACCTGGCAAGCAGCAAGTAAATCACCTCGCACCCGAATCTCGAACTAGCCTCCGCCTAACAAAAGGGATGAATATCTCTAATTAACACTCTACTACACGAATCTAATAATGAAAGCTATTATTTCTCTCTTTAACTCTTGAATTGGGTAAAAGACCATTTTACCCCTCCATGGTCTCTATTACTCATGTTGACCAAACCCCAGAGTCAACAGAAGTCAAACTCGAGTCAACAGTCCATGCTTGACCCGACTCGTTGAGTGCACTCTTGCGACTCGTCGAGTCCCCTTGTTTCCTAAGAAGTCTCAAGAAAGTCCAGCTCAACTCGTCGAGTTGACCCCCAACGAGTTATCGCACAATCAACCAATCGGGATAAACCCTCGCCGACTCGTCGAGTCAGCCCATGGACTCGGCGAGTTCCTGTGATTTGATTTCCCATTCAGACACCCACAGTCAGATCTATCATTCCAAACCCTATATCTAGCTTCCTAGGGTCCAAAAGTCATGTAAATCTCTGATCTTGATGTCCATGCTTGGCATATGATGCCCTAAATGCCTAAAACAATTCTAACAAGGTGCTTGCACATAACACTCTTGTGTGGCTGGATAAAGCTTATAACTTTGGGACTCTCTGGACCTCACAAGGTCCAGATCTGAAGTCTAGGCCTAAAAAGGGAGCTTATGCATTCAAAGTCCCAACAATGGTGGAAGAAACCTAAACCTTCCATATTTACAAGATCTAAGCAAAATAACACAAAAGGTGCAAGCTTTTACCTCTTACTCCAACCCTTGCACGAAGTTTCACCAGATCCACTGATTCTCTAGTTCCCTTTTTGGATGATCTCCTCTTCTCCTCAAGAGATGCACTAGTCTACTCCAAACTTTAGCTTCTAAGACTCTCACGACTCTCTATACACGTTTAGGGTTTGCTCTCAGGGAAGGGTAGCCGCAAATGAGGCTATAAGTGTAACGCCCGGGTTTCAGGGCTAAGCATATTTGTCAATGTAATAGTCTAGGTCAACTATTGTAACTCTTTTTGAAGTAATAAAGATGAAATATTTGAGTATTATGTGAATTATGTGTATTTATGTGCTTATAATTTAATTATAAATGTATAACTAATAAAGAATAAAAATAAGCGTCAAAATTAAAGTGTGAGATATGCCCGATGTCTCTACATAAAGTTGTAGAATATGTCTCAAGGTTTCTGTACATATAAAGAACGCCGAAATCCGAGTTATAACGAAGAAGTTATGGCCCGTCGAAGTTTTACGGCAAAACCGACACGGCACCGGGAAGCGTAAATAGTGAATTTACGATAGAGCGAGATTTAGCATTAGCAATCTAAACGAAAGTTGTAGAATATGTTAAACTAAGAGCGTCGATAAAAAGAACGACCCAAATCTGGCTTCGTATGAGGAAGTTATGATTTTTCTAAGATTCGGCTTAGTAGTGCACGGCCCGAAACTCGAATTTTAGTTCGAGCGGTTTTTGGCTTACGTGACCTAAATGAGAGTTGAAGATCTCATTAATAGGAACTTAACGATAAAAAGATGGACGAAAACGGAGTCCTTATGAAGGAGTTACGAATTCTTCACGGTCATTTAACAGTCTAAACGTCTCCTACTGTTAAATTTGAGATCGGTCGAGAAATAGCCGACGGAGTCTAAACGAAAGTTGTAGATCTTTATTTTACCTACATGTGGATATAAAGAACGTCGAAAACGGAGCTCGTATGCGAGAGTTATGATTTTTCTAAGTTTGAAGGCTAATACGCGATAGGGGGTGACGTGGCACCACCAGAATTGGACACGTGGCACCACCAGAAGGTTGCCACATGCACCAAATCGGCGAGTAGGTCCTCCTACTCGGCGAGTAGGTCAGTCAATACCCCTATAAATAGAGGTGTCGGGCATTCACTTCTCTTCACACCTCAACCCTCTTCTTTCTCTCTCTACACTCTCTCTCTAAGCCTCCTTAAGCCCCCTAAAGCCTAGGTAAACCCCCTAGCACCCGAAGGAAGCCCCGAGGCTCTCGGAGTCCCGAGAAAAGAGCCTTTTGGCTCGGGAACGCTGCTCCAATGAAGCCCGGTTTTCGAGAAAACCCGCTGTAAGTGAGCTATACCTACCCTATCTTTAGTTTAGCTTATGTTTTAATATAGTAACGTTATTAGGAACTTATAATAAGTACTTAGGCTATTATTATGGGTTATACAAGTATCATTTAACGCGTATATAATAGTAATAATAGCTAGACTATTAATTAGTCGCAGTGAATATTAGACTAAACGCTAGTGGCAATGATACTAGGTTTTGCCGAAGGAAAAGTGTGTTAAGAGTAACAAAGTGCTGTCCAAATGCCGAGTCACCACCTACTCAGGTGAATGCATAGTTACTTTCAGCTTACACATAGATATGAAGTATTTTATATAAATTACGTGCTATGTGTGCATATTATCTGAATACTTGCTATCTATGCTGGATGAACATTGTTATACATGTTTACAATGATTTAAACTGTATATGTATTTTATATCTACGAAAATGTTGGGGTAAAACATGGATAGATGTAATAGGTGATGTGTGATAAAATGATGAGAGGCCTCGATGTTGATGTTGTTGATTCTGTCATCTAGTGGAGTATGGATGACGGCCACGAACCCTTAGCAGCAGTGTCCGTCCCGATGATGATCCTTAGGCTAGGTCCCTTATGATAGGTGTTTAGGGACGTAAAGTGAGGATAACGGGAACGGGTAATCGGGTTATTGTTGATTGATGAAATTAATTAACTTATTTATTGTTGGTTGAAAACCCTATATGCTCACCAGGCTCCCAAGCCTGACCCACTTAGTTTTATGTATTACAGGTAGTGGCGCTTGAGCATAGATATGATGTTTGGACGAGGGATTACAGATATAGGCCTGAAATAATGTAGTAAGGCTTATATTGTACTGTTTATGCTTTTGATCTGTACGAACATGACATCCCAAGTCTTTTAATCAAATACATTTCTATGGAAATGCTTTTGATAAATCTTTATCATATTTTGTTTTGGGACAAATTGTGCAACACTTTTATTTAAAATGTTACTCTAATTTTCAAACAAAGCATAAACAAAATCGGTCTTTTCTGGCCGTGATTTTGGGGATGTCACAATAAGTGCCTTTAAATAGATCCCAAACTTCGGAGATTAGGGTTTCTCTACCCAGAACCTACTCGGCAAGTCAGCTTTCGGACTCGTCGAGTCCACTCATTAACTCCACGCTGGCAACTCGATTCGACTCGGCGAGTTGGACCCTTAACTCGTCGAGTCTCTCCATAAACCTCAAGATTAAGGTACACAATAATGTACCTGAAAATTTGGATGTTACACATACACATAAGGCCTTCTGGTCACACATAAGTTACCACTCAAGGTAAGTATAGTGAGAAGACTCACCTCGTAAGATAGCTAGTAAAAATCTTGTGCCCGAAATGCTTGATCTAGCCTCTGCCTATCACAAGATAATATTTCTAATTAATATTCTACTCTTATCTATGAAAAATGGGTAAAATACCATTCTACCCCTCCCTAACCACTTTCACTTATTTTGACCAAACCCTAAGCTCAGCAGAAGTCAACTCTAGTCAACAGTTCAACTTTGACCAGACTCGTCGAGTGCACTCCGGAGACTCGTCGAGTCCAGTCGATTCTTGGTAACCTCATAAAGCTCCAACTCGACGAGCTAACCCTTAACTCGTTGGGTCACCACATGACTCAGTTCATCGGGACAAACCCTGGGCTACTCGTCGAGTCAGCTGCTCGACTCGGCGAGTCTATTCAGACTCTTTTGCATTCAGACAATTTTAGTGCAAGTTACTGTTGGATTAGTGTCTAACTCCATAACTATTTTGGTATGTACTTGACCCGATTATGAGCATGGTCCTTTTGGGTTGCCTTCACCATAGCAATATGTAGGATGAATTAAGGAGAAAAATGATTAATTATGATTTATTAATATATTATGAGAATAATATATTAAAGGAGAATTCATAATGTTTAATTAATATTAGTCAAGAATTAATTAAGAATTAGTTTTAGTAGGGTTTCCAGCCGTTTTTGGTGCATCCTCTCTCCTCCCTCTTCATCCAACACTACAAGAAAAAAGGCCTTTTACGACGCTCATTGCGTGTCGTAAATGGCTCAGACGACGCGCAAATGCGTGTCAAGGAAGGCCATGTCATAAAGATAGACGACGCGCATTTACGACGCGCATTTACGACATGCATTTACGACACGCATTTACGACACGCAATGCGTATCAAGGAAGGCCCTGTCATAAAGGAAGACGACACGCATTCGCGTGTCGTAACCTTACGACGCGCGTGTTAATGACACGCAATGCGTATCAAGAAAGCCCCTGTCAAGAAAGGCCATGTCATAAATGAAGATGACACACATTTTTGCGTATCGTAATTTTAAATTTTAAAAAAAAATTATTTATGGATTTACTTATTTTCATATTAAATTTGCATTTTATGTCACATAATGAAAAATAAAATACCATATACAAATAATACAATGCATTGCACAAAAGTTAATGTTATACAAATAATCATTCGAATAGTAGACAAATGTAATACTACAAATAATCATTCCAATAGTAGACAAATGTAAGATTTCAACATTTTTTATATAATTAACTAAATTATTAGCCAAATTTCCTAAAATACCAACATACTTTTCTATGAAGAGCATTAACACTATTATTTTCCATCAAAAACTTCAAAACCTGCATAATTAATTTAATGTTTAATCAGCTACAGGTCAATAAGGTAGGTTTAAGCAAAAGAGGTTCATAGTAGTAAGATTTTACTTACCACTGTTGTTAATGACATTGAAAGAAGCAGCCCAACAAACACCCCCTCAGAAGGATTATTACTAAATGAAACCACAAACAAAGTTAAAAAGTCAAGTATTTTGTGACAACCCCGGAACCAGGGGCAAGGCTGTTTTTACCCATGGTATGACCTAATACATGATAATAAAGACTTGTTTAACAAAAAGAAAAATGATTTCTCACGTGACATCACTATTAAGAATTGATGAAAGAGGGTACTCCACACTGTTAGGCACAAAAACCACATGCAATACAAAATTACAATAATAAATAAGTTCTAAAACAAAAAAAAAGATATGAAACCATTTTTACCTAGTATTCATTAACTTCAGGATCGGTGTTCACAACAACACCAACATCATCCATAAGGTTGACTATTCTTTTAGCATTTGTATATGTTGCAAATGTTTTCCCTCCAATCATGATTGTCCTTGGTGTTGTGGCTTTTCGCTCTTCAGGGCTCATTTCCTGTTTCAACATGCATTGCATTGCATTAACAGAATGTTCTAGTATCTTCTTCTATGAAGTTCTGGATTGTCATCAAACTTTTGGAGAGAAAGGATAAGATATAACGTACAATCAGCAGGAGATATGTAAATCCTCATAATAGAGGGCATTTTGGTCATTTTTCCATAATAATAGAATGAAAATGAAAGCATCATACCTCCCACAGACACACAAGTAGGTCTAGGTTAGTGACCCACTTGTCTGTTTTTAACCATTTTGTTATGATCTGACTAAGTTCAAGACTACAAAATTTGAACCAACGTCTAGGAGTAATGCCGTTGGTCTTATTTTGAAACTTGTTTGGCCATATTGACACATAATCTACAAATAATTCAGCCTTTAAGATGTCACTGTGGAATTATGCTACACCATTAACCTGCCAAAACAGAGAAAAACAAATGGGCTAAATTGATGGAGCCTAAATTATCCCTAAAAAAAGGCACAAAATATAAGATAAAATTAGTTGGTTTTTCCTATATTTATAGTATTCAAACATCTTACCGTATGCCTAGAAACCACACAGAACTTTGCCATGCGGACAACCGACTTATTATGATCTAAAATCCTCATATCAAAATTGATAGTATCCTGAAAAAAAAAACAAAAATGAACATCAAAGAAGCAAAAAAAAGGAAGGAATTGTGCTTTCTAGTATTCTTACCCTCAAAGCAAATGCTAAAGGTGAATGTATAAATTCAACCATTCCTTTTTGAAATGTGGAGTCAATTTGGTCAAACATTGTTTTGCAGGACATCTCGTAAGCAGGAAGAACAGAAGCTTCCATACTATCTTCAGTGCTTCCTGTAAAAAAGGGTTTAGAATTTAAAAAACAAAATTCATCATTTTATATTTTAGAAAGATCTATTATTGTTGTATCACATACCTGTAAAGCTTGTTTTCCAGATGTTTGAAATTGGACTTGAATTTGCCTTGAAACAGTTGCTTCAAGCTTAGTATTAACTATTTTTTCCAACTGATTTATAACATTATCACCTATGCCTCTCTTCATGCTAATTTAGACTTTAAATTAGTTTTTTTTTTAATTTTAAATGAGAAATTGGATGTTAAAATCAGTTACCTGGAAAGCCTCTGAGATAGGTGTGGTGACTGCCTTTTCGATAACTCGAGTAACAGATCGCCCAACAGCAGCTCTTACTGCAGCCATTTCCTTCTTCAAGATTTTCTCGGATGATGTAAGCATTTTCGTAAACCACCATTCCCAAGTGCCATATCTTTCTCCTAAAATTTTTATAATGCAATAGTTAAAAAAATAGAACATATTAATTATGTTAGAAAGATTTTAAAGGATTACCTGCTCAGTGATTTCTTCAAGTTCATGTCCCAGTTTGTTCAAAGCACTGGAAAATGCATGTTGAATATCAAGATTCCCAATGGCATTAGTCAATGCTCGCCTTTGAAGAAACTCCATGGATAAATAGTATGTTTGCTTTGGATCAACTTTGTGATAATGAAGATAGGTCCCATTCCATTGCTGAAGAAGCAGTGAAGAAAAAGGAAGCATGGTTAGCCCTCAAGAACCTCAAAAACAATAGGAGAGACAGCTGCATAATACAAGTCTCTTTGTTGAGAGTTTGGACCAAATACCTATCCATATTAGTGATTGGGAACACCATCAAGCACATTATTTTTATTAAAATATAATAGAGAATGAAAGACTTTTGTTCCTTGAGATACTATGAAAGGTGGTTCTTTGGATATATTTAGAAAGAACAAGAATAAATGATATTAGACAAGACAATTACCTTATCAAACACAAATGATCTATCAATCTGCTTGTTAGCTATATTTTGAACTGCACAAACTACTTTCTTGTTCTCAGTATATGTAATCACTACTGGTGTGTGTGCTTTTGTCTCATGTTTAGAAAACAATCAAGAAATTTTTGTAAAATGTTATACCTCTGATATTAGGCAAATAAGTAAGTTAGGGGTAATATGGGAATTCATTTAATTAAAGGGTATCTTATTAGTAGGAGGGGCATTTTAGGCATTTTATAGTATTTAGCTGTTTTGTCAGATAGTATAAGAAGAGGGTAGTGGGCAGGGAGTGAGGTATCAATCTTTTTTTGAAATCTGGAATGTATTTCTTGGGAGAGTAGCTATCTCGAATCAGCTATCCTATCAATTGTTCTTGTAATCTTTTGGTTATATTTAAGGTTATCAATCAATATTTGAAGCTGTTGGTCGTTGTTTATGTTATTGAATCTGTTCTTGTAAGTCCAGTTGATAGCAGCAAATCAGGAAGCACAATGGTCCAATCCCATTCAAGTTTCTTTGGACCTATCAACAAGATAAGAATACAAAATTCTTGTCATGATGGAAAGATTAAAAGCTAGTAAGATTTAAAATGAAAATGATTATAAAAATAAAAGAAAATTTAAACCAGCAGCCAATTAAAAGATGCATGGACCATTGTATTTGGCAGTAAGTAAGCAGCAACTGATAACCACAACATCAAACTTTTCAAAGAATTCAAACAGATATGAAATAATTTGGTCCAGGAACGTTCCTGGACCAAATGACATAGTTGTTCCTGATGATTGAACTGAATTCATAACAATCCATAAGTAAGGAATCAAACCAACTAGTTGCTTATAACTCTGTGATACTACATGCATTCAATATAAAATCACCGAAAGCAAAAAGGAAATATTTATCTGTTTTCACAAATCCTGCCACCAAAGCCCTAGGCAACACTGCAATCCATTCATCTCGGGTAAGTTAGTAGTAGTATGCAATAATAATAACTATATGCCATCAAGGAAAGTCAAACTAGAACATACAATTGACTTGAAACTCTTTATGACGGATTCAAAGCTTTAAGGTTTATCTTCTGCAAAACCAGAGACAAAAGTCAGTTCCATAAACAATGTAGAAGAAAAAAGGTCTAGTCAAAAGTCAAATGAAAGAGAACAATGGTTATAACTTACGTATAGATAGAGGGTCTATATGTACAAAGAACTTGCAGCAACTATCAAATAGCAAAACACAAGAATTACTCCCTTGAAGTAATTGGATGTTCCATCCTACAAATATATAAAAGAACCATTTTTAAATGAAAATTTTAATTAATCAAATTTTTGTAAAAATATATGAATATGAGGCTTACTTGCAACATGAAAGCCACTACTAGAACTGTCATAATAAGAGTTGTTGTCTCAAAAAGTTGAAAATTTAGGTCCAAAGGACGCCCCATGATCCACCCAACAACCACACAAATGGAATTTGCAGTTACAAACACAAAAATTTTAAAATAAAAGTTAGTATTTGTTTAAATTATGCTGCTATTTCTTTAAATTAACCTTTCTTTTAATATACAGAGAAAAAAACACGTACAACAAACATCGATATTTGTGTTGAGGAGCCAATCGCGATTCCTAAAGAGATATCCTGCAAAGATTGTAACTAAAAATATTTAAAAAACTAAATAAAATGAATTATGATTCACCCTCCCCTAGGAATAGTGAAATACATCAAACAAGGAATTAAATTGTATCTCGAATATGTCAAAAACATAGAATTTTTTTTTTAAAAAATGAAGCAAACAAACAATCAAGCCTAAGTGGTATAAAAAGAAACCGAATTACTATGATGCATTTGTCAAATTCTTGATATTTTTAAGCAAACAGACTCACCCAAAGTTGTTTTAAGCTTCAAAAATATTTCATCCCGACTCTTGTTTGAAACTTTACTAAGCCTATCCTGTAATGAGTGTCGAAGAGCACCTGTTGGTGGACAAAAAGAGCATTCAGATTCAATAATCATATATATATATATATATATATATATATATATATATATATATATATATATATATATATAGAACCCTATTACTAAATGTGTGTGTATGTGTGTGTCGAATTGGCTTAAGCCCTTAAGTATGACATGAGGACTTACTTGCAGACACAGGTTGGGATTTTCTATCAATCTGCAATTCTGCATTACAATTGATTTGCTGCTTAAGTTACCATCCCTCTTTAATTCAATACATATAGGTGCACGAGTTGCACCACCTTCACCAGTTGGCTGCTCAACTTAATTTGAAAATTGAAATGACTTGTTTTGTTATCATAATGAATTAGAAAAAACATAAAGTGAATATATATGTCCAGATTGAATATGAAAATAAAGAAAAATGAAGGTCGTACCAGAGCAAGATGCCCAATCAAACTGTTCAAAACTGCTGATTTACCTGTACTCTGAACAATTGGTAGCCCATAATTAGAAATGAACTATTTAAGATCCATAAATTGGTAAACCTGAAAAAGCAAAAGGGTAGGCTAGCAAGATCAGATTGGCTCCATGATTAGCTAAACAGTAGACCCCTAGCAGTTGATGAGTGGAGCTTGATCTAGTAGAAAGCATAATGCAAATTAATACTTCGACATATGGCATTAAGCAAGAGTAGATGAGTTTCTGCTGCAAGCAATAGTTTTGAATCACCTATATGCTAAATTGGAATCTAAGCAAAAATAGTTCCCAACTACATTTAGAAAAAGATCCATCAAAAATAGGGATCGCAACAAAAACATATCGAGAGATCCACTGACTTAGTCAATCAACACAAAAGCAAGTAGTCGGATCAAAAGAGCGCATGTAAGACAAACTTACGGTATTGCCAAGAGCAACAAAATTAAGAAATTTGGAAGGGTGTTTTGAAGAAGACGATGAATTTGCATCCCCAATGGCAAACACCTTCGTGGGGTTTGAAGAAAGGGCTGTTGACGCGCTCTGGGAAGGTAAATGCATCCCCAACGGTCCAACTCCGCCTATTTATTTCATCGGACCTTTGATCGTCTGTGGCAATCATGTGGATCCTAGCGAAAACGAGTGCTTAAAATGGTTGAATTCACAACCGAGTAAAAGTGTAGTGTTTTTATGCTCTGGGAGTCAGGGTGTGTTGAAGAAGGAGCAGTTGAAGGAAATAGCTATTGGTTTAGAGAAAAGTGAGCAAAGATTCTTGTGGGTGGTTCGAGATCCGCCACCAGATGACAAAAAAACCGACTCGAATTCCGGTGGTGGTAAAGAAGTTGGTCTAGATGCGATTCTTCCTGACGGGTTTAAGGGCAGGATTGGGGATAAGGGGATGGTGGTGAAGAATTGGGCACCACAGCCGGCGATACTTAGTCATGAGTCGGTGGGTGGATTTGTGAGTCATTGTGGGTGGAACTCGGTGCTTGAAGCGGTGGTAGCTGGGGTGCCACTGGTGGCATGGCCATTGTATGCGGAACAGAAGATGAATCGAGTGTATTTGGTTGAGAGAATAGACACAAGAGAGACAGAGATATTGATTCAGGTACGATTGAGAGGTAAGAACATTTAATCATTTGAAGAAGAAGGAATTTGGATGGGCGAGGTGGGGACGAGGAAAACTTGTTTCCTGTGAGATCCAAAGCACAAAAGCCCTAGTTTTTCCAATTTTGGGATGGCGTGTTTTAACATGTGAGAACGTGGGTGAAGGCGGGGGGACCTAGGGCTTCTTGTTGGAGGCGCTGGAGGTGGGTGAAGGAAGAGGCCCTAGGGCTTCTTGTTGCTAATTCGAAGATCAACATCGATGGTAGAAGGTGGAGGCATCAGTAGAACGAACAAGGTAAAAAGAGAGGAGATCGAACCATTTGGTTGAGGGGTGGAGGCAGTGGATGTGGATGAGGGGTGGAGACGAGGGAGAAGAAGATGGGGGTTTAAAAAATTTGGGGATTTCATTTTCCCTAGGACACGCGCGTTTCTTAAAAAAAATATAAAACGACATTCACAGATGACGCACAAGTGCCTTCCGTGTTTTTAATATTTTTACATGAGACACTAATTTAAAGGCACTCAGTAATGCGCGACATAAATCCTTAAAATTTTTGAAGAGATGATACTTTTTTAATGTCACTCTCTAATGCGTAACATAAATTAAAGAGCGTCGTGTTTTGCGCGTCGTAAAAGGCCTTTTTTCTTGTAGTGCAAGTTGCTTAGTGGTGTTTGTGACTCCATTAGAGGTGCAACACTTGAGGCACTAAGCTTTCTGAAGCCAAGGATTGATTGTTATTGCTTGAAGAGGCCTTTAGATCAATCGATATATCAAACAAAGACAATAAATAAGAACAAGAGGAATTCACGAAGAAAAACTTTCACTAAGAAAGATAATCTCACAAAGAGATTATCGTGTGCACAAAGCGACGATTAGGGTTTGTGAAAGGCATGACCATTCACAAACCTATACAAGATAATATATACTGTTATTCTAGACAATCCCTACAATTCAGGGATATGCCAGCTAACTAATTAGGCTAACTACGGAAACAAGATAAATACAAGATCTGTTACAATGCACTAACTAAACTATTACAAACTGATCCGCTGAAACGCTGATGCTGATGCTGAGACATGTGCTGACGCTGAGTCTGTTTTAAACATAATCATATTTCAAGGTTTGACCTTACAATCTCCCCCAATATGATGATGTTCAAAACAAACTAAATAAAGACACCTCTGGAAAGAAATTCTTCATACTCAGCTTCAGCTTCAATTTTAACTGGCCAGTAAGGACTGTCCAGCAATTCCTGTCTTCTGTTCAGCAGCTCCATGGCAATAAGAATGTGAAATTCTCCGGATAGATCTTGATGAATCATGCACATTTTCCTTAAGCCAACAAGGTGAGTGGTTGGAGCCTTTGGGATCTCAGTAGTTCATTGAAAGCACATCCTCCTGTTTTTGTCGAGATAGAACATCCCGTGTTCAGGAGCTGAGATGAATTGATGCTGAACCGGATCAACACCTAGAGGGGGTGAATTGTCAATTACACCAGCACCAAAGTCTAGAACCAATACATCTTCACCATCAACATGAAACTTGGTTCTTCGAGATCTAGGAACTGACGACCTTTGGCCTTGATGCTGAGGTCGTTCTTTAGGAACAAGATCCAAACGCTGAACTTTCTTGATCAGCAGATGAAGAGCTCAAGCCAGTTCTGAAGAGTGAGCTGAGGTTTGCTTGGATGCAAGATCGAACAGTTCCATCCATTCCGAATACCCATATCTAATCAGCTCATCCCTCTTGACAACTTCAGTATATGAGTGCTGAGGACCTTGACGAGTGATCAGCAATGTAAGAATTTTCTCATTTCGAGGTTTAGAAGCTTTGACTTTAATGACCTTATCTCCACACATTCGCCGATTAAAAACATCTTCAAATCTCTTTCGATCAATCCGATCAAGAACACTGTCAGTCTTAGGCTTGCTAGAGCTAGGAGGAGGTTGAGAAGACTGAGCCTTGGACTGAAATTCCAGGAACTTCTGCATCTGAGCTTCAAAAGATCCCTTGGCCTGAAGTTTGTGCTGAATAAGAGATTCATCAGCTTGAGCAATGTTCTTAAGAAGCTGAGCTTGATTGGCTTCATCAAGGATTTGCTTGACTTGATCAGGGGACATGTTCCATTCAGTGGCAAGGTTTGAAATACTGACAATGGACTTGGGTTTCTTCACAGTTGAAGAAGTATCAGTTTGAGAATGATTCAAGTCAGTATCTGCTACCTTCCGCTTTCGAGACAGCGGATGAGATTCTTCACTGGCAATGTCCGAATCCTCTCCTTGGACCGGAATGATGGGATCAGCAATAGGATCCGCTAATACCGGATGAGATTCTTCAAGGTCATCTGAGCTTTCTTGCTGAACTGGAATGAGAGGATCAATAAAGTTCATGTCAAGAATTTGACATTCATCATCAGGTTCATCATGCTCTTCATCATGCTCACTGTCTTCAAACAATTTTTCAGTAGCTGCTGGACTATTATGCCCCGCAGAATCAGATTCAGGAATGGGGTTGGGTGATTCATGCTGAAAGATAGTGTTGTCAGCAGGTTCTGTGTCTTTATCATTTGGTTCACCATCAACATGATCATCAACACCAACATCATCATCAGTATCTCCTCCTTTTTTAGCATCATCAGATTTGCGACTAGAGGGAGGAGTAAGTAAGAGAACCTCCTTGATTTGTTGAACATCAGCCTCAATACGAAGCAGACGCTGACTCATGTCCTGAGTCAGTGACATCAGTTCAGAAAATGCTGAAGCGGGAATTTGAACCATTGAGGTACCTGGGGCAACTGGAGAGCTAGGTTGCATCCTTGGAGAGAGGTGGTGAGCTGCTGGCGATGGATGCTCCCCCTGAGACTGATGCTCCCCCTGTGAGGGATGCTCCCCCTGCGAGGGATGCTCCCCCCGAGATGGTTGCTCCCTCAGAGGCATGGAATCCTGTGGTGCTGAGGAGGCTTTGCCAGTGTCCGATATGAGGTGATGAGAAAGTTGAGGGGAGAAATGTCTGCCATCATAATGGTCCACCTCTTGATCAGCATGATCCATACGATTACCATCAGCACCTCCTTCATCAGTGTCAGCGGTGAGAGAAGGCACAGTGTATGGATTGGCAATCCATTCTCTCATCCTATCGGAGATTCCAATGTCAGTATCCAAAGGATCATCCTGATACATACGAACGGACATTCGAGGGCATTGGATTGGATTCCCAGAGTGAGAAAAGTAGGTAGCAGCGAAGAATTTGTCGAACACCAGGGCAATCCAGCGTGGAAAGGGAACATGATCAACACGCACATTTGCACGTAGAAGCTAAACAAGCTGATCAAAGAATAGTGCCCCATAATCTAATCTTTTGTTGAGAAGAAGGGAGCAGACGATTTGTTGCTAATAATTGCTCAATTGATCACCACTGCGAGACTTGTGACCCATACACTTGCATAAAGCACCAGTGAAAAACTTCCAGCCTGGGGTCATGCACTGACGCAAAATAAGAGCTGATCGAGTACCAGCCTTTGAATGATCATAGCCCAGTTGATCAAACATGCGTTTACATATTTCAATAGTTGGAGGTTCAGAAAAGGGTTCGAAAATTGGTAACCTTAGAGCAGCACTGAGTAATTCTGCGGTGATGAAGACAGTGTGTCTTCCATGGCCAATGGTTCCAGTGATGGCATTGTTTTCTTCATTAACTGTTGCGGTATAGTAAAACTCACATACTTGTTTAGGGAAGAACTCGGACGGTACATCACTGATTGCATATCGAAGGCGGCAAGAAGCCAAGAAATTGACGAAATCATCGAGTCCAAGACCTCGATGAACCTCTGGAATGTCAGGGTTGAAGACGACATTGGTTGCCTTGATGTGAATTGGAAGTGGAGGAGAGTTTGGGGCAGGAACGACTCTTTGAGAGGTTGAGGAGTATGTGAACAGAGATGCCGCCATTGGAGAGTATTTGAGAATTCTAGGGTTTTTGAGAAAAGTTCAAGGTTTTGGAAGGAAAAATTAAACCAAGGGAGAAAGAGGTTTAAATATGGAATGAAAAGGGGTTTTTAAAAAGGTAATGATTATCTTCCTTAAGAATAACGGCGCATCGTAACAACCTGTCAGAGTAGAAAATAGCCGTTGGATAAAAGAGCCGTTGACTGAAGGTGAAACGTCAATCAGTGTTTGCGGAAGCGCTGAGCTCAGTGTCACAAAAGTTACATGCTGAAAATATTTCTCCGTCAATTCAAGGTACAACCTGCTTAATTAGGGCTAGCAAGGAGATTGGTGCGTGTGATAGATACTAGTTACATTATCTAACCATCGGCACAGAGTGTTGTGACTTAATCAGTGAGTGATTTATCTTACCAAATCATTAGACACTGAATAAGAGGAGGGTATAGAATGGATTGTTGCGTGTGATAAACCTTGGTGTTTTGATCTAACCATTGGCAAAGATTTTTAGACTCTCATCAGCGTGTGTTTTGGTACACTGAATCACAGAATCAGTGTAAGATTGGTAAGAAGGGGTAGTTGTGTGTGATAGATCTTGGTGTTTTGATCTAACCATCGACAAAGAGTTTCAAGTCGTTATCAATGTATGGTTTAATACAGTGAATCATTCAACTTTTGTTTAGAAGACTTGAAGAAGAGATAAAGATAAGAAATCAAACCAAAGTGCTCAGTAGCAAATATCATCAGTATGTCATCATCAGCACAATGTACATCAGCTTATAAGACAATATCAAACATTAGCACAATTAAACGTCAAAATTAATTACAAGGAAATCATTCCCAGTTCTCCAATAATATAAGCAGTTGATTGAGAATCCAGTGCCTTTGTGAAGATATCAGCAAGTTGCTCCGAAGTCTTGACATGTTCAAGAACAACTTTTCCTTTTTCAACATTATCTCTGATGAAGTGATGTCTGATTTCAATATGCTTTGTCTTTGAGTGCTGAACAGGATTTTGTGTGATCTGAATGGCACTGGTATTGTCACAATATATGGGAGTCTTTGAGAACTTGAACCCATAGTCGAGAAGCTGATTTTGAATCCATAAGAGCTGAGCACAACATCTCCCAGCGGCAACATACTCAGCTTCTGCAGTTGAGATGGCTACTGATGTTTGTTTCTTGCTAGACCAGCTGGTGAGACGATTGCCAAGGAAGTGACATTCACCAGATGTACTCTTTTTGTCTAAATTACATCCAGCATAATCTGAGTCAGTGTATCCAAAAAGTTCAAATGCTGAGTCGCGAGGATACCACAAAGCAAGGTTTTGAGTGCCCTTCAAGTATCGAAAAATACGTTTGACAGCCATGAGGTGAGATTCTTTTGGATTAGCTTGGAATCGAGCACAGAGAATGGTTCCAAACATGATATCAGGACGACTTGTTGTGAGATATAAGAGGGATCCAATCATTCCTCGATACATAGAGTGATTGACATCAGTTCCAGTTGGATCAGCGTGTATCTTATCAGTCTTAGACACTGGAGTAGAGGCTGGTTTGCAGTCACTGAGAGAATACTTAACAAGCAGGTCAGATATATATTTACTTTGACAAATGGAAATACCTGTCTTTTGTTGCTGAACTTCAAGACCTAAGAAAAAGGTCATCTTCCCCATCATACTCATTTCGAACCTTTGAGACATGATCTCTGCAAATTCCTTGCTCAGTGTCTCATTTGGAGAGCCAAAAATGATGTCATCGACATAAATTTGAACAAGAACCATGTCTGAGCCTTTGTTTTTGATGAAGAGAGTATTGTCGATTGCTCCTCGTCTGTATCCATTTTCAAGCAGATACGATGTCAGCGTCTCATACCAAGCCCTGGGGGCTTGTTTCAGTCCATAAACAGCTTTGTCTAACCGGTACACGTAATCAGGATGATCTTTGTCCACAAATCCTGGGGGCTGATTTAGGAATACTTCTTCTTCTAACACACCATGAAGGAATGCTGTTTTCACATCCATCTGATAGACAATGAAGTTCATGTAGGATGCGTATGCGAGAAACAGTCTGATAGCTTCAATGTGAGCAACTGGAGCAAAAGTTTCCCCGTAGTCGATGAATTCAATTTGAGTAAAGCCTTGAGCTACAAGCCTTGCCTTGTTGCGAGTGATGATTCCATCTTTATCAACCTTGTTACGATAGACCCAGCGAGTTCCAGTGATAGTCTTCCCGGATGGTCTTGGGACAAGAGTCCAAACTTTGTGCCTTTCAAACTCATTCAGTTCTTCTTGCATGGCTTTGATCCAATCAGCATCTTGAAGAGCTGTATGTACTTTATCAGGTAAGATCATTGAAACAAAGTTAACATACATGCAAAAGTTATTAAGTACACTAGATCTGGTTCGGACACCATCATGAATATTCCCTATAATTCGATCAACAGGATGATCTCGATGTTCAATGACTGATGCTGATTCCGGAGAGATAGACACTGACACATTATCAGGTTCAGGAGAATCTTCAGCTTCAAGGGTTTCATCAGCACTTAATGAATTATCTGCTGATGTGGCTGCAGTATCTTGATTCAAGGAACATGGAACTGGAATGATAGGATCAGAGGAATCAGTCTTATCTTCAGCAGAAGGTGCTTCATCGAATGGACAAGAGAGAAGCTCTTGAAAGATAGAAGGAGAATGAGTGACTTTTTCATCAGTGTATGATTCCTCATCAAACTTCACATGAATGGATTCTTCAACACATTGCCTGTTCACATGAAAAACACGAAAAGCCTTTGAAATAGATGAGTACCCAACAAAAATACCTTTATCAGCCTTAGGTTCAAACTTGGATCTTGGGTCACGCTGATTTAGAATATAACAAATGCATCTGAACACATGAAAAATGGATACATCTGGTTTTCGATCTTTCAGCATTTCATATGGAGTCTTCTTGTGAATCCTGTGAATTAGAGATCGATTCTGAGTAAAACACGTTGTATTGACAGCTTCAGCCCAAAACGACATAGGAAGACCAGCATGGATCATCAAGGTCCTTCCTGCCTCAATCAGTGTTCTATTCCTTCGTTCAGCAACACCATTTTGCTGAGGAGTACGAGGAGCTGAGAAGTTTTGTCCAATTCCTTTATTATCACAAAATTCTTCAAGAGTTGAGTTTCAGAACTCAGTACCATGATCACTTCTTAGTTGCTTAACCTTAAGACCTGTCAGTGTCTCATTTTTACGAATCAGTGAGATAATTTCCTATGCAGCATGACTTTTCTTCTTCAAGAAAACTACCCAAGTAAATCGAGTGAACTCATCAACGACCACTAGAGTATACTTATTTCCACCTAGTGAACGAACAAGAATAGGTCCAAACAGGTCCATGTGGAGTAGATGAAGAGGGACTGATATACTGGAGCATGACTTGGGTTTGAAAGAGGACTTGGTTTGTTTTCCTTGTTCACAAACTGAGCACATCTTGTCTTTCACAACGCTGAAATTTGGTAGCCCTCTAACTAGGTCTTGATTGGATATCTTGGATAGATTCTTGAAGTTCAGATGAGAAAACCTTTTGTGCCAAATCCAGCTAAGATTCGTCTGAAACTTTGTAAAGAAACATTGCATCAATGCCTTGTCACTTGAGAACATGTCAAGAACATATATATCATCTTTTCTACTTGCTGAGAGTACGATGTTCTTGTCAGTGTTTACAACTCTTCCTTCCTTCTTAGTAAAGTGAACTTCATAGTCAGCATCACACAACTGACTGATAGAAATGAGGTTGTGTTTGAGACCCTTTACATATGAAACGTTTTAAAAAACCACGTTATTGCATTTGATGTTTCCATATCCCTTAGTGAACCCCTTTCCATTGTCTCCATAAGTAACTGCAGGACCAGTTTTCTTAACATAATCTTCCAGGAGAGACTTTGATCCTGTCATATGCCTTGAGCAACCACTATCTAAATACCAAAGATGCTCCTGACCCTGCAGTACTGAGAAACTAGTTAGAACACACTGACCCATTCAAAGATGGGTCATTCACAAAGTTATTTGATAATAGATAATAACACTCCTTAGAAAGACAGTTTAAAGAGTTTGACTTAAGAGTCCATTTTTCATTTCTAACTTTAATGTTTTCAGCTCTTGAGGATGATTTATCAAAAGAACATTCACTGATCTTGTGAGAGGAATCACCACATCTGTAACAAACTCTAGTACCAAAGTTCTTCTTGGTGAGCAAATTTTTTGATTTAACACATTTTGACATGTAGGATTCACCAAGAGAGCTTTGAGTCCTTTTGCTTATCATTGAGTCACGACTGAATTCTGTATCAGGAGGAGTTTGATCAGTGTTAGGTGATAAACTATCAGTATCTGATTTTGACTCATTCACAGATGGATTGCAATCAGGGAAGTGCTTGAGTTGTTCATGAACAACATGAAACACTCCATTTGAGATAGGAAAAGCAATAATATTCTCAGTTAGAGGGATTGGTCTAACAAGATGTGCAGGATAAGAGGTAGGATCAATTCCGGTAATCTCAACATTACACTCAGTTATACCATCAGAATTAGTAATGCAATATTCATCAATTAAACTTTGATTAATAAAAGAGTTACTGATAAACTTATTTTTGAAATTGTTTTTCATCTCATTCATGGAATAGACCTCAGATTCCTTTTCTTGTGATTTAAAAACTTTTTCAGCTTCTGCAAAATTACCCCCAAGAATTTTCTCACAAGAATGTGGAATTTGAGCTGAAATAATATAATTAGCATTCTTATGAGATTTTGCCCAAGTGTGAAGCACAGTTTGTTCTTTGATCAAAAGATTTTTAACATCATCAATTTTAGCAGACAAAGATGAATTTGACAAACTAGAAATTCTAAGATTTTCCTGAGTGGACTCAATAATACTATTTTTCATGGATATATCAGTTTCAAGAAGATCAATTTGATTTTGCAAATTTCTTATGGTTTGATTCTTCTTAGAATTAATGACACCCAAATACTCAAACATTTTGATTTTTTCATTCATTGAATAGGAAACAAAGTTTTTAACCTGGTACATTGAAGAAGAGTCAATGTTGTGCTTCCTGGAATTTTCAGCATCAGACATATCAGTGTCAAAAGTACTTTTGTCTTTATCAGAAATAGTCGGGTCCTCTATTTTGACCATTAGACACTTGACTTCATCATCTGATGACTCTTCATCAGTTTTCCATTTTTCTTCTTCAGCTACAAGCACTTTATGTTCCAAGTTTTCAGCTTTCAGCTTCTCAATCAGCTTGTTGTACTTCTGCTTCCAGTATTCATCTGAGCCTTGTTTCTTTTGTTTACAATCCTTTGCAAAATGATCAGTGCTCCCACAGTTAAAGCACTGAGCCTTCTCTTTCTTATCAGCACCATGCCTTTTATCAGCTCCTGACCCTTTTGAGAACTTTCCACCCATCTTCTTTTGAAACTTTGAGAAGTTTCGACCTGATTTCTCAAAGGTCTTCACAATCAAAGCTGCACTTGCCACAATCTTTTCAAGATCATCAGTGTCAGTTTTAGATGAATCAGTGTCTGAATCACTTTCAGTGTCTAAATCTGACACCAGCTTTTTGTTGGAGAACAAGGCTACAGAAGATTCACGCTGAGAATCTTTCATCAGTTCCTTTCTTTGAAGCTTGGATTCTTCATAGTATCGAAGATTTCCATAGAGACTTTGTAAGTCCATAGAGTTGATCTTCTCACTGTTTTTCAGCACATCAACATGATTCTCCCAACCTGCACCTAGAGAATCCAAAAACTTTTGCACTAGAACAGTTCTATGCTTCAACTGATCTAGTCTCCGAAGATCATTAACAAGAGTATTGAATCTGTTAAAAGTTTGAGTCAAGGTTTCACCTTTCTTAGCAAAAAAATGTTCATACCTTCGGTTAAGATCATTTATTTAAGTAGCCTTGACTTCTTCAGTTCCTTCAAAAGATACAGTCAGAGTAACCATCATCTCCTTTGCTGAGATGCAATTTTGAACCAGCCCAAAGATGTTGTATGGCAGAGAGTAGCTGATTGCGGCACGAGCACGAACATCTAGACCATGTTTTCTCTTGTCATCTGCCGTCCAGTTTTCTTCGGGAGTTTTCTTCATAGTACCATCAGGAACATTATTTTTAAGAGGCTGATACATCGGAACATAAGGACCTTTTTCAACGATGTCCAGTATGTGTTCATCAACAGACTCTAAGGCATATAGAGCCTTTATTTTCCACATAGCAAAGTTCGTTTCATCGAAAGGAGGGATTTTAGCAGAAGGATGATTTGATGAGTTTGATGAAGAAGAAGATGAAGCCATTTGTTTGATAAAAGAAACCCGCTCTGATACCAATTGAAGAGGCCTTTAGATCAATCGATATATCAAACAAAGACAATAAATAAGAACAAGAGAAATTCACGAAGAAAAACTTTCACTAAGAAAGATAATCTCACAAAGAGATTATCGTGTGCACAAAGCGACGATTAGGGTTTGTGAAAGGCATGACCATTCACAAACATGTACAAGATAATATATACTGTTATTCTAGACAATCCCTACAATTCAGGGATATGCCAGCTAACTAATTAGGCTAACTACGGAAACAAGATAAATACAAGATCTATTACAATGCACTGACTAAACTATTACAAACTGATCCGCTGAAACGTTGATGCTGATGTTGAGACATGTGCTGACGCTGAGTCTGTTTTTAACATAATCATATTTCAAGGTTTGACCTTACATTGCTATATAACAATCAAATGTAAGATCTAAACCCTAATTTAAGTTATAGTTTATTAGATATAGGGTTTATGGCTTTGGATAATCAATTGCATGTTCATTAGACAAACTAGACCCAAAAGCTATTAGGGTTTGCATGTACACCATAGGAATGATGTAGTGCTCAAAACCCATCAGTGGTATCAGAGCCTAAGGTTGTTTGTTAGTGAATTTGTTGCTTATTTGATCAAATTTTGGATGAAAAAACGAATTTTTGAGGTTTTTCGACTTCACTCGCCGAGTCAACTGGGTGACTCGTCGAGTACATAGTGAACTCGACGTGTCCAAGCCAGACTCGATGAGTCATAGTGCATGGCAGCTGTTTTTCACGATTTTCTTTCCTATTTTGCTGTGGGATAGTTACCAAAACGTTTTTTTATCAATAAAATCTGATTTTCTTTGATATAGGGTGATTATCCTTGCCAAAATTAAAGATATTTTCATCTTAATTGAATAATTACTTCCTTATATGATAAAATTTAATTATTTGAATTATTTGGTGAGTTATCTTGCAAGAAATTGGACTAGGTCAAAATTAGATAATTGCCTTATTTGAATTGTTGATCTAGAATGTTCTTGACAAAGTTTGAAAAGTTTCAATTTTCCCCTTTAGGTTTTATAGTTTAAATTTGAACATAAAAGTTTTTGTTTTGTAAATTTAAATAGTTAAACCCTAATGTTTTGAAAAGTTTCAAAACTTTCCCTCAGGTTTTAGAATTTAAATTTTTTGATTAAAAGTTTAACTTTGAAATATATTTAAATTCTAAACCCTAATGTTTTGAAATGTTTCAAAACTTTCCCTCAAGTTTTGAAATTTAAAAGTTGATTAAAAGTTTAATTTTGAAATGTTAAATTCTAAAATACTAGTATTTTGAAAAGTTCAAATTACACCCTCATGGTTTTGTTAAATTAATTAAAGGTTTATACTCTATATAACATCAAAAGTCTAATATTATATATATATATATATATATATATATATATATATATATATATATATATATATATATATATATGTATGTATGAGGAAAACAGTCATTCTTACCGTTAGTAGGCCTCATTCATGAAGCTGATCTATAAGGGGTGTTTAAGGAAATTGCCTATAGAATGGCGATTGAATGGGTATCCACTCTTACCCACCGCACTCTTGACTAGTGGAGGGTCATTATCCGAACGGGTAGGATAGGACATAAACCTTCCATTATAAGTATAATGAAGTACAAAGTAACAAATGCTTTTACAAATTCCCAAATCATAGTTACTTTAGGAAAATGTGAAATTGTATGCTAATCCATGGAATTACACATTGTACCCTTGTCGAGACGTTAGTGGAGCGTGTGTGGTTAACCATCACACTAATTTGGATTGGCATTGGTAGCGAAGGGCGACTCGATGTTTGTCATAGATCAATGGAGTGTGTGTGGCTAACCGGCACATTGATTAGGTGATGGTAACATGAGGGCACCAAGTACATCCGCATGGTTATTCACACCTTGTTTGTGATCCTCGGCATCCCAGTCGCAAACTTGAAGGGCATAATCGAGATTAAACATGCCATTGAAAAGTTCAATGAATCTCAAAAGATCTAGGATTTTTCAATACATTTAAAACTTAAACCTCATTTTCGTTTTTCATGGTGGAAATTGGTCAATCGTCATTTACCTACCTTCAAATATTCTGCAACTAGATTACGACATCCCTCTTCTAGGTTGTAGAGTATTGTGTTGGATCCTTTCCTTGATGTTTCATTTGGGTGTTACATCAAGGATTCTAATCAACTTAACTTGAATTTTCTCCCGTTTTGTAGATGTCAAACAACTATGGTTTTCCTAAATCCCTTGGAACAAGTTTTCCAAACGAAGATGATATTCCACGATATGATCGAGGAACAAGAAATCATACTTCACTCCCTCCACCTCCTCCAATTGTTCTCCATAACCCACAAGTTTGAAGGCTTGAAAAGTTCAATCTCACTCAAGCCCTTTTAGCAAGTAAACACGAAGATGGGAAACCTGTGTGTGCATATGTCTTAGAGATGAAGTCACACATTGATAGGTTAATGATGTTGGGTGTCGAGATTTCAAGAAAATTCGCAGTTGACTGGGTTCTTCAGTTACTTCCTAAATCATATAGTGAGTTTGTTAGAGAGTACTATATGATGGATCATGACGTGACCCACATTGATTTGACCTATTTGCTTTATAGCTGCTGAATCAGCAATGATTTGGCGAGCTGGTCAAGCAAATTTTTCTGGTGAATCAAACTCCCAAACTTCAATCGACATTGAAAATGGTGACATTGAGATCCAGAAACGGTAAATTCTGAGATAGTTCCTTGTGTCATTCCAAAAGATTCCATTTGCTTTTATTGCCAAGAGAATGGGCATTGGAGACGAAACTGCCCTATTTACCTCAGAGATCTAAGAGATGGGAGAGTCAAGACATATGGCTCTACTTCAGGTAAAATCCATTACTAACTCTTTTAAGTTCCTATTCTAGATTCTTAATACATGATGTGATAAGATTACATTTTGATGTTTTTTAGGATAGAAGAAAAGAGAGGAAGCTTAAGGGAAGAAGTGAGCTGAATTTAATCGTGAAGAAATGGATTTTGATCGCATTGCTTGAAGATTGGATTCTTGAGCTACTACTTGGAGTTAGTATAGATTGCTAAGAAATATGTAATAACACAGTTTTTTAATTGAATTGCATTGTAAGGACAATTTTTTCCGCAATAAAATAAATTTTGATTTTATATTATTTATTCATCCTTGCAATGGTGTGTATGAAAATTTGATGTTTGAAGGTCTCTATTATTAGCAATAATGGATTTGATTCTTAATTTTTCTATTGGTGGAAATGTCGAGAATTTACCAAATAGGGAGAGTTTCTCATCGCTCAAGTATTAATTGGACAGAAGCTTGGAATCATACAACTTGGTTGCGTGATGAATGAGAAATTTAATATTTGGAAATTAGACTAATTCTTTGACAAAATGTCAAGTGAAAGGACTAGGAGATCGAGTACACTAGGTTGTGTGTTGATCAAGTCCAACACACGTGTGACAAAGATATTCGTCATGATTTACTAAAGTTTAGTAAATATGATTACACTTATAAGATTAAGTGTAATTCTGAGTTGATTGAAAGAGTTTCAATAAATAGCAGAACGAATAAAGAAGAATCAAGTAGGTAGAAAGATAAAAGTTTCTCTATTCTAAAAGGAAGGGAAAGTACCTTTTATTATGTTTTATGATAAGTCTTAGTGATTAAGAACCATATCTCAATTGATCCTCTAAGTGAGTCTTAGTGCATTTATATGGCTAAGAAGAGGAATCGAGAATTGTGGAAATGGTTAAAATCAAGAAGTCAATCATACTTCGTTCCAACATCAAGTCTTAGAGTTATACTCCAAGATTGTGAATTGAGTGACAAGTTAAGTAGGTTCATAACACTCATCAAATGTGGAATTTGAAAAAGTTTTCTTATTCTTGCACATTTGAAATTGGTAAGTTGTGATGTCTTGGGTAAGACAAAGACCAACTAGGACCAATTTTGTGAAGTGTTTTGTCTTGATAAAAAGCTACACTAACTCTTGAATATTTTTTTGTCAAGAAATGTTTCTTGACAAGAGAACCTTATATGTCAAGGAGTCAGTGGGAGTCTTAATAATCTTAAAAAAGTTTCAAGAACAAATCAAGAGTTAAACCTAGTTGATCATCACTAGCACATGACTTGAGGTTTACAACCTATTGTGTTGACATTATTTTGTTTATGTGTCATTCCAATTGAGTTAATTATGCATGTGAGTTCTATGCGTTCTCATTTGAATGCATAAAGACAAAGCACCTTGATCGATGGAAAGTACATTGATATGTAAGGATAAGTTGCTAAACTACTTAGAAGACATGGCGGGCACTTGTGTTACCATAAGGCAAGAAATCGAGATTGAGCACGTTCGGTCCATATGAGTTTGGATTTGTCGCAAACTTTGTTTTTGGCGAATTCACATTGACAGGAACACATACGCCATAAAATCTAAGTGTCATAAGGTTTCCCTCCTTCATGAAAATGGTTGTGAGGAATGCTTTCACTAAGAGAGATTTTAGAAGATAGCAATTATGTAAATTGTATTCTCAGATTCGATTATGATTACGACATCCCTCTTCATAGTTCGAATTGTGAGATTTGGCAATTGGTCTGAACATTTGGGACTTAGTAACATAAGTTCTAAATTTGTTTATAAACACATGAGAGCTTTCAAAGGAAAAGGTGTATGAGTTTAAGACGCTTAGATAAAGGCTTATCAAAGCATCAAGTATTAGAAATATGAACTTGAGAAATTCAATAAGCATTGTTTTCTGGAAGTTCAGTTGTTTTCTGAATACATGTCAAAGCTAGTGGGAGCATAAATGCTATGCTTGTAAGGAAATAATCATTGTGTTAGTGGGAGCATGATTATTGTTTTAAGTATTGCAAGTTAGCAATATTAATTATAGAAAAACAAAGATTTAGTTTGCAAAGTTGCATGGGTTGAAAAGTTGTTTTGCTATAATTAAAGGAGAGAATATTATACTTTGTTTCAAAATCTAAAGCTTAGATTGAGAAATTTTAATAAGTATAGTCAAAGGATACATAGTGTGTTCTCAAATTTAGATTATGATTACGGCATCCCTCTTCATAGTTCGAATTGTGAGAACGTGACACATAACATATTATGGCAGAAGATTGATAAAGTATCATATGTAAGACATTATGTATCGTGTCCCATACGCTTCGGGTATAGGATCGATTGCAAATGCTATAATATTTGACCATTCTAAAATTTTCCAAATGTCTAGCGCATTAAGAGAGGAATAGGACTAGAATCGGTTTTGACTAATAATTAAACAACTATTAAAGGACGATCCAAAGTTCGCTGAGGATTGGTCGCTTGTGAGTAGTTGGAAGTATGGTATTGGATGGACCATATCGACATTATTATGAATAGATAAGATTCTATTAAGAATGAGTTGTCATATGGCAAATATGGAAATGTTTCCATATTGGGAGTTGGATATTGAGAGTCTATGTCTGGATTAGAAACTTTTATGCAAGAAGGATGTTCAAAGGAATGTACTTTGAATGTGAGACTTCGCGTCTATGGAATTGTCTTGTAACAATTTTTGATAGAGTACTTTGTAAGTTCATTGGCCAAGTCTTGGTGACTTTTGTGCTATCATTTTACGAAAAGACCGTTGCATAAAATGTTAGAATCTAGCATATTCTTTCTAATAGTGGCAAGAGCCTTGTGTTCTTAGAATAATGATAAGGATCGGGAGTTGTGAAATGAGCATCATTGGAAAAGTTTTTCAATTGATCTATTTCACAAAGTAAGGACCATAGGAAACATAGTGTGCATGCTCAGTGCATGGGACAACTATTGTTGTAATTTGAGTAATAAGTTGATTTTATGAAACAGTAAACAATGAATAATGAGTAATCAATATGGTGTTTAAATAAAAGTGTTTTCTTTACACTCAAAAGTTTTGGGGCCATATAGGATTAAATATTATCATTGTTTTTCACTTTGCATGTTTTGACTTCCAGAATAAATGGGTTATTCGAACCTCCACAATCAGTCATACTTTGGAAGTAGGTACAAAGGAAGACTATCATGAAGAGTCTGTAGGTTTTCTGAAGAGTTTAGACATAGCACAAGTTTGCTGCAGAGTTCATGAGTGCTTTGATAAGATTAGAGTATTAGATTAAACCCACGCTCACGTGAATCACTTCATGGATTATATCGCGAGTGATTGTGAGTCAATAATATTGTATATTCTTGAAACCGAGATGTGTGAGTTGTTATTTGTTGGTCGGCTGCACATTGATAATAAGTAAACGCACCAGTAACTTGGTGTTATAAAACTTATTGTTGTGTGTGATTTGATCAGTAAATGCAAGCGAGCATTTGAGTCGAAGTTTATCCATTCCTTTTACCCAAAGTGGGATAAAAGTGATATCTATGGGCCCCTCGATGATCTAGTGATGACACCCTAAGCGCTTGGCCAAGCCGGGACTAAGTTGATGTGTTCAACTGTAGTATGTTGTTAGTCGTCATAAATCGGAAGTCGGGAAACAGTATAGAGAGAATGATTAAAATTCATTTCTTGTGTCTATATGATGTCTTGAGAATGGCGGAATATATAATCCCTTATCTAAAGGACACATGTATCTGATAAGATCAGAGTTGACAGCGGCTTTTGACAGCTACGATTGTTGGTCAGGTTCTGAAGTTATAAAGAATAGTTATTAGACTTATCCAAGTGGGAGACTGTTAGATTATTGTCTAAGTCCATAATTATTTTGGTATGTACTTGACCCGATTATGAGCGTGGTCCTTTTGGGTTGCCTTCAACATAGCAATATGTAGGATGAATTAAGGAGAAAAAGGATTAATTATGATTTATTAATATATTATGAGAAAAATATATTAAAGGAGAAATCATAATGTTTAATTAATATTAGTCAAGAATTAATTAAGAATTAGTTTTGTGGCTAAAAGAGATTAATTAAACTTAGGGGACTGGATTTGTAATTATAAGATAGTTGCAATTGGGCTATGGATCACCTTGGAATAATAGGTTGGACGAATTCTATGGGGAAGCCCATTAGAAATCGTCCAAGGCATGTTCCAGAAGGGGTCCATGGGCTGCTTAGGGCTTAAGCAGTCAAATTAGGGTTTCCTTGTTTGATAACCCTAATAGCCTAAGTATATAAGGAACCCTTGGGCACTAAAAACGTGGCGAACACGAGCATTAGGGTTTCCAGCCGTTTTTGGTGCCTCCTCTCTCCTCCCTCTTCATCCAAGTTGCTTAGTGGTGTTTGTGACTCCATTAGAGGTGCAACACTTGAGGCACTAAGCTTTCTGAAGCCAAGGATTGATTGTTATTGCTATATAACAATCAAAGGTAAGATCTAAACCCTAATTTCAGTTATAATTTATTAGATCTAGGGTTTATGGCTTTGGATAATCAATTGCATGTTCATTAGACAAACTAGATCCAAAAGATATTAGTGTTTGCATGTACACCATATGAATGATGTAGTGCTCAAAACCCGTCAACTACTTTCCCAAACTTCAAATCTATACTCTCACAGCCTATTAATCACATAAAGTTGTGTACATTACGTCCATGCACGACATCTAGAGCAAGAGATGCTTACAATATATAATAAATGGGCTTCACTCTTCCAATGATTCATTTAAGCTGGATAAAGCATAAGTTCTAAGGTGTTAAGGACCTCCTTGGGTCCAGATCTGTGGTTAGACTCTTTCATGACACCAAATTCTCAAAACCCCAAAAGAGGAGAAGGAAAAGAACCCTAATCTACCCAAAATGAGAGATCTATAACAATAACAGATGGGAAGTCGAGATTAATACCTCCAACTGAAGCTTTGAGTGTGAAAACCAGCAGATCCAACACCCTCTCTGATCCTCAAGCTGGAAACCCTCTTCTTCCTTGCAAAACACCCACCAAGAAGCTCAAAATGGTTCTCTCTCTTGCCCAAAGCACTCAGGACTCGTTTAGGGTTCTCTCTTCTGAAGGGTAGCCGTAATGGGAGGCCTTAAGGGCCTTTAAATAGGTCACAAACCAGGACAATTAGGGTTTTCCTCAATAGTGTTGACTCGGCGAGTCAGATACCTAACTCGTCGAGTCAATTCATTTAACACGTCACCAAGTCGCGACCCTACTCAACGAGTTGATGCACCAACTCGTCGAGTCCCTTCAAAATCTTTAAATTAAATATTAAAAATAATATACCTGAAAAACTAGATGCTATAATTCTCCCCCACTAGAATCAGAGTTCACCTCCGAAGTCCTGCTCCGCAAATAGCTTGGGGTACTGCTCCCGTATCTCTGACTCCAGCTCCCAAGTCAAATCGGACCCCTTCTGATGTAGCCACTGGACATGAACCAGGGGCACTTTATTGTTCCTAAAAACCTTCACCTTTCGATCCATGATCGCGATCGGCCTCTCGATGTAATTCAGGCTCGCATCCACCTGAATGTCCTCTAGTGGTACCACTACCGTCTCATCGGACACAGACTTCCTCAACTGAGATACATGGAAGGTGTTATGGATCTGACTCAACTCCTCAGGTAGCTCCAAGCGGTATGCTACCTTACCCACTCTAGCGGTCACCCTAAAAGGACCGATGTATCGGGGCCCCAGCTTGTCCCTCTTCCTGAACCGTATTACCCTTTTCCATGGGGATACCTTCAGGAGAACGAGATCTCCAACCTGAAACTCAAGTTTGGATCATCGCCTGTCCACATAACTCTTATGGAGACTTTGAGTCGTCAACAATCTCTGTCTGACCTGCTGAATTTTCTCAGTTGTCTTGAGCACTATCTCAGTGCCACCCATCACTCGCTGCCCTAACTCTCCCCAACAGATGGGGGTTTGACACCTCCTCCCATAAAGAAGCTCAAACAGAGGCATGTTGATACTGGAATGGTGGCTATTGTTGTAAGAAAACTCCGCCAAGATTAGGTATGTGTCCCAACTTCCACCGAAGTCCATAACACATGCTCGAAGCATGTTCTCGAGCGTCCGAATCGTCCGCTCACTCTGTCCATCTGTCTGTGGGTGGTAGGTTGTGCTGAAATGCAATCACGTTCCCAATTCCTCATGAAACTTCCTCCAGAACCTGGAAGTGAAACACACCTCCCGATCGGACACTATAGATGTCAGCACCCCATGTCGAGCTACCACCTCTCTCACATATATCTCTGCCAGCCTCTCAGCAGAAGAGTTCTCACTAATAGCAATAAAGTGAGCGCTCTTCGTCAACCGGTCCACAATCACCCAAATCGCGTTGACACCCCGCGTGGTCCTCGACAACTTGGTGATAAAATCCATAGGAATTTGTTCCCATTTCCACTGGGGAACCTCCAGTGGCTGCAACTTGCCATGAGGACGCTGGTGCTCGGCCTTAACCCGGCGACAGGTCAAGCACCTCTCGAATACCCACGCAACATCTCTCTTCATGCAGGGCCACCAATAATCCCTCTTCAGATCCAAATACATCTTAGTGACCCCGGGGTGGATAGAGAATCTCGATCTATACGCCTCCTCCATCAGCGTACGTCGCGCTCCGCCCGTATAGGGCACCCAAATCCTTCCTTGGAAGGTTAAAAGTCCTCTTTTGTCCGTCACAATCTCGGAAACCTGCCCAATCACCCACTCCCTCTTGCGGTTCTCCGGTCTCACGGCCTCCACCTGGGCCTATCGAATGATGTCTAAGACTAGAGTCATCACTGTCATCCTCATACACACGTCTCGGATCGGGGTACTATCTGCTCTAGGGCTCAGGGCGTCGACTACCAAATTAGCCTTGCCCGGATGATACAGGATCTCGCATTCGTAATCTTTCACCACATCCAACCACCTCCTCTGTCTCATGTTAAGGTTGGGCTGATCTATAAGATACTTCAAACTCTTATGGTCTGTGTATATGGTACACCGAACCCCGTACAGATAGTGACGCCAGATCTTGAGGGCAAACACCATTGCCCCCAGCTCCAGATCGTGGGTGGGATATCTCGTCTCATGAGGCTTCAATTGCCTCGATGCGTAAGCAGGGGCGGACGCAAGATTTTACAGTAGGGGTTGCACGGAAAAGTTAGGGGTTGCACGATAGTAGAAAAAATAAAAATTTCAAAAAATTTCAAAAAAATTTCCACTGCGGCTGGAAAAGTTAAGGGTTGTCGGTGCCACCATGGACCACCCCTAGGTCCGCCCATGATGCGTACGATAACACATGCCCTCTCTGCATCAGTACCACACCCAAGCCCGTAATAGATATATCGCCAAAAACCACAAAATCCTCCACTCCCTCCGGAAGGGACAACACGGGAGCCTCGCACAATCTCTGGCGAAGGGTCTCAAATGAGATCTGCTGCTCGGGACCCCAAATAAACGCAACGCCCTTTCGGGTCAAACTGGTGAGGGGGACGACTATCTTGGAAGACATGGTGGGCACTCGTGTTACCATAAGGCAAGAAATCAAGATTGAGAAAGTTCGGTCCATATGAGTTTGGATTTGTCGCAAACTTTGGTTTTGACAAATTTGCAAGGATAGGAACACATACACCATTAAAATCTAAGTGTCATAAGATTCCCTCCTTCATGAAAATGACTGTGAGGAAATGCTTTCACTAAGAGAGATTTTAAGAAGATAGTGATTGTGAAAAATTGTATTCTTGAATTCCATTATGGTTACGGTATCCCTTTCCATGTTTCGAATTGTGAGGTTTGGCAATTAGTCTAAATTGTTTAGACACACATATGAGCTATCTAAGGCAAAGGTGTATAAGTTTGAGAAGCTTAGATAAAGGATTATCAAAGCATTAGGTATTAGAAATATGAACTTAAGAAATTCAATAGGTATTGTTTTCTGGAAGTTAAGTTGTTTTCTGAATACATGTCAAAGCTAGTGGGAGCATAAGTGTTATGCTTATATGATAATAATCATCATGATAGTGGGAGCATTAGTGTTATGCTTGTATGATTATTATGACAAGTATTGCAAGTTAGCAATATTAATTATAGAAAACTAGAGTTATACCTTGCAAAGTCGTAAGGGTTAAAAATTGTTTTGCTATAATTAAGGGAGAGAATATTGTACTTCATTTCAAAATCTAAAGCTTAGATTGAGAAATTTTAATAAATTTAGTCAAAGGATACATAGTGTGTTCTTAAATTCCGATTATGATTACGGTATCCCTCTTCATAGTTCGAATTGTAAGAACGTGACACATAAAATTTTATGGCAGAAGATTGATAAAGTATCAGATCTTTATGTAAGACATTATGCATCGTGTCCCATACGCTTCGGGTATAGGATCGATTGCAAATACTATAATATTTGACCATTCTAAAATTTTCCAAATATCTAGCGCATTAAGAGGAAAAAAGGACAATAATCGGTTTTGACTAAAATGATTAAACAACTATCAAAGGACGATCCAAAGTTCGCTGAAGATTGGTTGCTTGTGAGTAGTTGGAAGTATGGTATTGGATGGACCATATCGACATTATTATGAATAGATAAGATTCTATTAAGAATGAGTTGTCATATGGAAAATATGGAAATGTTTCCATATTGGGAGTTGGATATTGAGAGTCTATGTCTGGATTAGAAACTTTTATGCAAGAAGGATGTTCAAAGGAATGTACTTTGAGTGAAAGACATCATATCTATAGAATTGTTTCTGATAGAGATTGGACAAGTCTTGATGATTTTGAGCTATGACTTTACGAAAGGATCATTGCATAAAATGTTAGAATCTAGTATATTCTATAAGTGACAAGAATTTGATATTCTTATACTTATGATAAGAATTGGGAGTTGTGAAATGAGTATGATTGGAAATGTGTTCATTTGATCTATTTCATAAAGTAAGGACCATAAGTAAACATTGTGTGCATGATACGAGCATGGGACAATTGTAGTAATAATTCAAGTAATAAGTTAATCAACCGAAACAACATATAATGAGTAATCGATATGGTGATAAATAAAAGGTGTTTTATTTATACTCAAAGGTTTGGGGCCATATTGGATTAGTATTATTCTTGTGTTTCACTTTGCATGTTTTGACTTCCTGAATAATTAAATTATTTCAGAATAATCAAATTATTCGAACGGTCCACAGTCGTTCATACGTTGGAAGTAGGTATGAATGAAGACTGTCATGAATTGGTGTGTGGATTGTCTAAAATGTATTAGACATAAGCAAATGTTTGCTACAACGTTCATGAGTGCTTATGAATATGATTTGAGCATTGGATTAAACCCACGCTCACTTGGATCACTTCATGGATTTTATCACGACGATTTTGTATTAATTTATAATTATATTACCGCATAAATATATATATTTATATCAAATACACCTAGTTTTTAGAAGTGTTATATCAACAACTAATAACAGAAAGTTAATAAAAAACACAATACTTGTATGTCCGAATAGAAAAGGTATAAAAAAGAGCAAAAAAACGAAAAAAAAACACGCGCCATAACACGCCATGGCACGCCATATCACGCCTTGCCACGCGCCACGCCTACAGCAACGTCATGAAGCTTTTCGTAACGGTGACGCCGCGCCTCACGCCATGGCGCGCCTTTTAGAACACTGGTTTAAACACACATATTGAGTTAATACAGACTCGGGGTTGATACGGATCTAGAGTTGATGCGTAATCGATGTTGCTATGTGTAGTTATCTATGATGAATGTGATATTTTGGGGAACTCACTAAGCTTCGTGCTTACAGTTGTAGGTTAAATGTTTCTCAAGTACTTATCGCTTTTTGGGAAGGAGAAGGCAGGACTGTACACACACATGAACATATTTATGATTCAAAATTCCACGCTACTTTTCTTTATAACTTTGATTTTGAATCTATGTTGAGAAACATATATTTTGATGACATTGTCCTTTATGAAAATGGCTTTTAGTTACTTTAAGATTTTAAAAAAAACCACTATGGTTTTTGGGACGTTAGAAGTTATACTAAATGTATCGAGAATGATGGCCAAGTCTATGATTCCATTGGAGCTTCCTCTGGTAAAACCTGATCATAAAAAAATCTAAATAAAACCAATTTTTCTATGAACCATTCTTTGGCTTCGAAACAAAAAGGTGATTTAGATTTTGGTTCGTTAGGAGCTTTAAACCATGCTTTATTACAATAGTTGAGATGGCAGTATGCCAATGAAGGTACCTCGTTATGGGTTAAATTTGTTGATGCCATTTATATTCCTCAAATTAGTGATCTGTTTGGAGGTTAGTGTAGAAATAGGCAAGGGGTTTGGTCTCATATCTTTGTTTCTATAAACATGATGCATGAGAAACAAATGATTCCTCATTCAAGTGTCTTTAAGGTGGTGGCTAGAGGTGATCACACTTAATTCTAGTTTAATAGGTGGGTAGGTAACACACTCCTTTTAAAGACAGATTCCATCGATCGTCTATTGTATCTAGATCGCAGTCCTCAATGCAAAGTTATGGAGATATGGGAAAATGACTGGAAATGAGACTAGCTTAGAAATTTTACGAGAGGTACTTTGGAATCTCAATTTTCGAGGTTAGTTGATGTTTTACAAAACATTACTTTGATGAGTGAGTCGGATAAGTTGTGGTGGTGCTTGAATGGATCCTTGGACTTTACGGTCAAGGATATTAGGCACCATCTTGATGAGAAAAATCTTCTTTATTTGGGTGTGGTTACTAGATGGAATTGATTTGTTCTGCGAAAATTAACATAATTACTTGGAGGCTTCCATTATGTGTTCGAGTTATACTGGTTATGTTGAAAATTTGGAGCATTATGTGAAATAGGGGGCATAACTTGTAACTCGATTTTTTGGTTGGCTTGATATGCAACTCTCAATGTGATATTCTATCAGAAGTATTTTGTTTCATTGGTAGACGTAAGTAGTGTTTCACGAAGTCGAAGAGTTACTTTAGATGTTATTTGTATGATTACTTGTTGGGCTATATGGAAAGTCAGGAATCTTGTGGTGTTTAATAATGGATTATTTGGGAAAAAGAAGCTTAAGGAGCTGAGTGATGATAAGTCGTTTGATTGGTTTGTTAATATGAATAAAAAAGTTTATAGTAACCGGAAGCCGTATGCTATTTTTGTAATTTTCTAGCTTTTTGCTAGTTGCTTTTATTGAATTGTGCTAGTGTTTATTTTTTTTTTGTTAGTTTTATGATGTTTTTAATTTAAGTTGTTTTGTTTCATTTTAACTTGTTTATTTTGCTGATTTCATTTGTAGGATCGTAGAACCATTAGTTTCCTTATTTGTGTTTTTCACTCTAGGTTCTTTTAAGTTATTTACGTTTTCCTTAGTTGACTATTATTTGACTTTCTCTAAAGACAATTAAGGTTTAAACTTGAAAAGATCTCTTTGATGCACTTTTATGCATTTTTTATGTTAGTTTGTCTTTTACTTGCCTATTAAAAACAATAATGTATTTTTTTTGAAACATAAGGTTTGTTTGACAAAATAATAGAAGCTAAAACTTTTATTTTTAAAATATTGTTCGGTAAGAACAATTGTAAGTTTTTGAAATGTATATAATTAAATAAAATGTAAAATTTAAGATCTAAAAGATTAGAAAAACCACTTAAAGGCTATTTAAATTTTTTTCGTGTTAGATTTTTTTTTTGTTAAAAGTGAAATATTTAAATTTGTATTTACAGACAAATCTTTTTTCATTAATTGAAGTTTTGCTAAAAACTAAAAGTTAAAAAAAAAAAACAAAAGAAAAATCGAAAAGCTCATTGCCGAACCAAGATTTACAAAAATTCTTTGATCAAATTCAAATTTTAATCTCACTAGTTGGATATTAAGTGAAACCAAAATACAAATTTATTCTTATCTTATTAATTATTATATGAATTTGGTTTGATTTAATTTAAAAATATTAATCAATAAATCTAAAATTCTAAAAAATTAGTGTTTAATGAACTTATTCCCTCAAACCTTGTGCCCTCACAATATTCAGATATTTGTATATTGTATAGCTTCTACCTACTTATATAATCATTTTCCAAAAAAGCACTTATATAATAATAAAATTATCACGAGTGGTCTCATATTGTCCATAATAAAAACACATAGATTTAAGTTTTTCAATTAACAAGTTCAGTTCTTACCGAGTTGATTACCAAGATGATATCACATTACCTCACCAACCAAGCGCAGCATTCAAGTTAAAAACTCTTTACGACAATCTCAGAATTAAACTTATTTAATAATAATAATAATAATAATAATAATAATAATAATAATAATAATAAATGACTATCATTTTGAAGTTTTATAAAATAGACCATGCAACAACCATGCAAAACATAAAAAATGTCTTCTATTTAAGTGATCGCTTATTTTATTTCCTTATTTTTATTAGTTTATTTTAGATTTTTAGCTCTTTTTAATTAGTTTTGCATTGTATATTCTTTATTTTCTTTATCATGGATCATATCGGAGACTTTTTATTTTGCATAAGAAATTTTACAGAATTTTGGAGCTTATTGTAGTTGCGGTTTGACTGGAGATGGGCTTATTGGGCTTTCCGAGGCATTATTGGGCTTGGCGGATCCACCAAAGAAGATTTGGGCTTAAAAGGCTGCAAACTTGGATGAAGTGGGCTTGTGAAGATGGATCATGGATTGTTAATTTGGGCTTGGAGAATCCATATTTGAAGCTAAAAGATGATTGGTTAATTTAAATCACATGGATATGGAGGGGACCAAGAGAATCTTTGGTAATGAAAGGGTAGAATGGAGGAATGAAGAGCTAATAGCATTACAACAACACTTACGCGGGTACCCGCGCAACTGCCCAGTTTGGGCATTTTGGTCATTTGGCACACCATAACCTGGGGGGATCAAATCCATCAGCTACATTCTCGATTTTTCACCATTGGAGACCTATAAGAGGTGATTTTGGAGCTTGAAGACTCATTTCTTTTCATCTTTCCAAGATATTGGTAGCTTCTTTATGCAATTAGACTTTTGTGATTGTTTTTCTATTGCCATGAATGGCTAAACTCTCTATATTGGTTAACTTTGGTTAAAACCTTTTAATATTTATAGGTTTTTGAAGGATTTATGCTTATTTATCATTTATCTTATGTCTATGATTCTAGTTCATATTTCCTATGCTTGTTTGGTGCTTTGATCATGGGCTTGGTACTTTAATAAGCAATCGTTGGCTTATTTCTTTGGTTTAGCATTGAATCAGTGAATTTACTTAGAACAAGAGCTTTATGATGGTAGAAATCATCTCTAGTTTATGAATCATAACTCCTTTATGGATGTGTAAGCATTGACATCCTCTAGGAATTGGGGATTTCTTCATTCTTAAGGCTAATCAACTTCTTGGGTTCAATTGCTTCAATTGGATCTTTGATCTTGATTAAGAAGGTGTGTTGTGGGCTTCCCCAACCTCCATAGTACCTATGAGAAATCTTGGCATATCATGCTTCATGATTGCTATAACCAATTTGGGATGAATGATAAGCTTCATGTTAAATCCTAATGATAAACACACAAATTGTGTCACCCAATTTTTTTTTTTTGCAAAAATTTTAAACTTTTAAACCCATCTTAAAATAAATTAAAACAACTGAAATAGTCATAACATAATCCATCCAATTTAACAATCATATAAGATAGGTGTGGAAGTAATAATAATAAGGTCTTAACAAAAGTAACTAGTAGCGATGTCCCGGTGCTCCAGGTCAAGCCTTAGCCTCTTTAATCTTAACACCTGAAAAGTTATAAGGGAAAACGTAAGCACAAAGCTTAGTGAATTCAAACACAGACATTGTACTAACATTCATATTTACTAGTCCTAATCCATTTTCCAATTATAATTATATAATAAAGACAAGAACGAATCAATGCCTATAATACAAGAAGGACTTGTAGGTTTGAACCGCACCGGGAAGATCCCGTATCATTTGGCCCTAATCACCGCACCTCACGAAGAGTATTACGTTGGTGATCTTACCTACCCACCGCACCGGTAAATCCGTATCCTTTGGTGGTGTCCCCATATCCATAATTAGTTACATACAGTGCACATGTACGAATTAAAACAATAGTATTATAGCATGCTGTTATAGTAAATTCAAATAATCACACACGAGCTAACTAGCAAACGCAAACATCAATACAATGGTGTGAGAGAACTTACCTTGAGTGAGTAGTAAGGATAGCTACCAATCAAATAATGCTACCAAGCTTGAGAAAACTTCAAAACCTCACCTAAGAAGGACTAAAGGTTAGAAAGGAGATGTAGTGAAACAATGAGTTGAGAAAAGAGTAATCACAGCAAGGTCTCTAAAATAGACCCGCTGTTCAAAACGGATTTACTCGAAAACCAAAAACAGAAACATAGCTTTAACTAAATTTTATAGGAAACTATGATTGTTCAGGATTCCAAAACTATAAACAACTCCTCCTAACTCCAAAGGATGAATTAAATAAGAATTTTACAGAAAGGTGTATCACTGCTGTCTCCAACAGGACAGTCAAGTGATGTTGGCCAATTCTACCCAACTTGTGAGTAGAATTCGTCCAAACCAAAATTCAAAGAAGTAAAGGACATACAAATGATAGTCTCAGAATTGGAATTGAATGAAAATCTGATGTGGTGTTGATTAAGATGGCATGTGCGGAATTAGAAAGATCTAGTGAATCATCAGGTAAAATCAAGAACACAAGGAGTAAATAAATCTGTGTAAGCTCATATTAGATCTAGAAAGGATATACAAATGGGTTTGTACATCATTTCTCTCTCTAGTCTAACACTCCAAATGGTTCCTTTTATAATGGTAGTCACTCACTTCCTATTTATAGGAAAGACTCAACCCATTCACACATACAAGAGGGTAAGCCTAAAACACTACATCCAAGAGTGACTTTGCACCCTAACATTCTCCCCCTCAAAGTTAGGATTGGATGTCCCGGCTTCAATCTCTAACGAGCTAGCGCGATCAAGACCAAACTCCCCCTAGAAGTAACACCGATCTTCAAATCGGCAAATGAATATTCGACAAACCCGAGAAGCTTCGAATACCCATCATTCTCCCCCTTTTTATAATCAAAAAAATGATTATAAAACCCACTAAGGGTGAGAAGTGCCCGAGGAATAGTCTTCACGATACTCCCCCTTGATGTGTAGTAAAAATGAATCACCAAAAATCTTGCACGGAAAACAATCACGAAAAAGCCACAAAAAATTTCCAATTTATGAAATTTTTTGACTTTTTGGGTGAAAGTTGCAAGATTTTTAAAAAACCGGGTAGAAATTGTCACTTTCTGAAACTTTCAAGGACCCATTGCGCCAAAAACAGTCAAATATGCGAAACTCTAGCCCATTTGCGAAACCGGGCATAAAGCATAAATTCGCACAAACTGTAGGGACCAGAAATGTAAATTCTGCAATTTCTCAGCTTTTATTACACATTTTCGAAGTTGGGTATTTGTTGCCAAAAATCCGAAACTGCAGGGACTCATTTTGAAAATTATGCATTCTTCACAAACTTATTACACCAATTCGAATTTGGACCATTTATGTTATTTCATGAAAAGATCAGGGACCCAATTCAAAAATATTTGTTTTCTTCTTCAATGAACGAATTCACAGAACCCAATGTACGAAACTTAAATTCATAATTCATTTAAAATTTCATTTCCCAAACTCCGGATATAAAATTCACACTGCGGACAATCACAACACTAGTAAAAGTTGGTGACTGCCCACTGATCTGGAGTGTGGATCCATTCTAACTAATTTATAATTGGAAATACCTCCCCATATGCTCCAGATCTTAAATTCATAATATAAGGAACATATAGAAACTTGGAATCACCCTGGATCCTTTTCCAAGCCTTAGAAATGATGAAAACAAAATGACATATCAGAACATACCCGGATTAGACCTAACAGCAAAGATGCCATTCTTTCCCATAGATAAAGTCCTTATCCGTGAGGTTGGCCTTCTTAAGAAAGTCATCCAATTCAATTTGGGAACTTTGGGCACTAGTTTGGGGTCCGTTTGAGTTCTATGGCTGATGATATGATTTTTACAAAGTGACTACAATTCTGATGGAAAGCAGAATTGTAGCCACCCGTGATTCCTTTTGGCTTATCCATCCTTCTCCCTTTGAAACACATTTTAAGATGTGTTCATCATCCCAATTCAGTCCCCATGATCATGATGGCACTAAAAGGGGTTAGGGATCATTAGGATTTCATTTAGCCACAAGGATGGAATAATAATCAACATGAAAATAAACATAAGCACATAAAATCATCATTCTCCCTTTTAGGGTTTCCATGATCTTTTGCAATATGTAATCATCTAGATCCATCATCCACCATGTAAGGGGTAAAGATAGGATCTTGAGATGATGTATAACATACAATTCTTTGCAAATAACAAAAGAGATACAAATCAAATAAGAAGGAGTAGAAGTGAAGATGAAATCATAAAACTAGAACAAGGTTATGAATCAAATTGTAAGAAAGGATAAGAAGGTTCATACCAATACGAGTCAAGGCTAGAAATGAACTAGAATTAAGCTCCAACCAACAGCCCCTTGGCTGCTCTTGATCCCAAAGAGAGAGAGAGAGAGGGACGATTTGAGGAAGAGAGAGAGAGAGTTTAGAGTGTTTTTCTTGTGTGTGTTCCAAATGAGTCAATTAACACATTAAGTACTACTAACTAGATGGATTTTGCAAATAGGCCCATAGCCCATGGACTTCAATAAAACGAGTTTACAAGATGATGAAAAGAGTCCAATAACATCAGAAAATCAGACCTTGCTTAAATAAATTAACCCAAGGTTACAAGAATAATTAAATTAAAATAACTAAACGTACCGAGAGAAACCAGGCCGTTACAACTCTCCCCCACTAAGAATGGACTTCGTCCTCAAAGTCAATGCCTAGAAACATATCCGGATAATGAGCCCTCATCTCGCCTTCTGGTTCCCAAGTCCATTCCGAACCCTTTCTATGTTGCCACTGCGCCTTAACCAGGTTTATAGTCTTGTTGCAGAGAGCTTTCGTCTTTCGTTCTAAAATAGCGATTGGTTTCTCAACATAATTGAGACTCTCGTCAATATGTATGTCCTCCAGTGGTATCACAGCGGTCTCATCAACAATGCATTTTTGTAATTGAGACACGTGGAACGTAATATGAATTAGACTAAGCTCATCAGGTAACTCTAAACGGTAAGCCACCTTTCCAACATGGGCTATGACCATGTAGGGTCCGATGAATCGGGGTCCGAGCTTTCCCCGCTTTCGAAATCGAATCACACCTTTCCAGGGGCAGACTTTGAGCAACACATAATCTCCAACCTGGAACTCAAGATCGGAGCATCTTTTGTCGGCATAACTTTTCTGACGACTCCTCACTATGAACAAATAATCCTGAATCACTTGGATTTTCTCCGTAGTCCATAGCACGATATCGATACTCCTAAGTACCCTCTGCCCAACCTCGGCCCAACAAACGGGCGTCGTGCACTTTCTCCCATACAAGGCTTCATACGGAGGCATCTTAATGCTCGAGTGATAGTTGTTGTTATAAGAAAACTCAGCTAGATGTAGATGGTCATCCTAACTACCCCCAAAATCAATCGCACATGCCCTAAGCATGTCCTCCAATGTCTGAATCGTCCGCTCAGTCTGCCCGTTTGGCTGCGGATGGAAGGTTGTGCTAAAATGTAATCGTGTGCCCAACTCTTATTGAAACTTCTCCCAGAACCAAGAAGTAAATCGGGTGTCCTGATAGGAGACGATAGAAACGGGCACCCCATGTAACGAGACAATCTCCCGAACTAAGATCTCGGCTAATTTCTCCGCCGATGAGCTCTCCTTTATAGCCAGAAAGTGAGCACTCTTAGTAAAACGATCAACAACCACCCATATCGTATCGGCTCCTCGAACAGTTCTAGGAAGTTTTGTAATGAAGTCCATGGTTAGATGCTCCCATTTCCATTCAGGAATCTCCAATGGTTGCAACTTCCCATGCAGTTTCTGGTGTTCCGCCTTGACCTTCCGACAGGTCATACATTCTTCCACAAATCGAGCCACATCATTCTTTGTTCCATGCCACCAGTAACCCTCCTAAAGGTCCCGGTACATTTTAGTAGCACCAGGATGGATAGAAAATTTTGACTTATGAGACTCTTCCATTAGGGTTTTCCGATTTCCCCTGGTATATGGAACCCAAACACTACCGTAACGAGTCAGCAAATCCCGCCCATCTCGTTCCATCTTAGGCAAATCTTTCCCAATTTTCTCACGCTTGATGTTTTCCTCCAGTATTGCTGTCTTTTGACCGTCACGGATCAGATCTAACAAAGACGACACCATTGTCATCCGGAGACACTTAGCTCGAATCGTTCGGCAGTCTGTTTACGACTTAGAGCATCAGCTACCGCATTAGCTTTACTGGGGTGGTAGTGAATTTCACAATCATAATCTTTTACCACATCTACCCATCTGATCTGCCTCATGTTCAAATCCCGCTGCTCGAACAAGTATTTCAGACTCTTATGGTCAGTGTATATGATACACTTCACTCCATAGAGATAGTGTCTCCAAATCTTAAGAGCGGAAACAAAAGCCCCAAGCTCTAAATCATGAGTGGGGTAGTTCTATTCGTGGGGTAGATCCATGCACGAGCTAAGGGTTTCCATGATCTTTTGCAACATGTAATCATCTAGATCCATCATCCACCATGTAAGGGGTAAAGATAGGATCTTGAGATGATGTATAACATACAAATCTTTGCAAATAACAAAAGAGATACAAATCAAATAAGAAGGAGTAGAAGTGAAGATGAAATCATAAAACTAGGACAAGGTTATGAATCAAATTGTAAGAAAGGATAAGGAGGTTCATACCAATACGAGTCAAGGCTGGAAATGAACAAGAATTAAGCTCCAACCAACAGCCCCTTGGCTGCTCTTGATCCCAAAGAGAGAGAGAGAGAGAGAGAGAGAGAGAGGGGGACGATTTGAGGGAGAGAGAGAGAGAGAGAGAGAGAGAGAGAGAGAGAGAGAGTTTAGAGTGTTTTTCTTGTGTGTGCTTCAAATGACTCAATTAACACATTAAGTACTACTAACTAGATGGATTTTGCAAATAGGCCCATAGCCCATGGGCTTCAATAAAAGGAGTTTATAAGATGATGAAAAGAGTCCAATAACAATAAGAAAATCAGACCTTGGTTAAATAAATTAACCCAAGGTTACAAGAATAATTAAATTAAAATAACTAAACGTACCGAGAGAAACCAGGGCGTTACACAAATGTTCATTGTGTTAAATTGCCTTGGTTTACCAATTCTCTCCAATATTTGAGCATCTCACTTTCTTGCTTAATTGCATGTTTTTAGTTATTAAAATCTTTTAGTTTTCAAGCAATCATAACACCCCCCCCTTTAGTTTAATTGTAGTTAGTTAGTTTATTTACAATAGTTTTTTTAGATTGCATTGGTGATTGAATACAACCATTTCCCCGAGGATCAATACCTTTTTTACCATTATATTACGTTTTATTTGCAAACAAATGGTGTAATTTGCTTGGTGGACTTGACATCCCACCAAGTTTTGGCGCCGTTTCCGGGGAAATTGGTTATTGTTATTTGATTATTTATGCCTAGGTCTACAACAACCAGTGAACTACTCTACAATCCGGAAATCAAAAAAGAAGCAAAAAGGTTGAAAAAGTTAGCAAAACAAGCAAAGCAACAACAACTTGCTCAAGCTTCTTCATCATTTCCACTAATCAACATAGAAGATCAAGTTCATACTTTAAGTGATACCGACACCGAACCGAGTTCTCCAATTGTTGGTCAATCCTTTGAAGACATTCCGTTTGAAAACTACATAGCCATGAATCACACTCCACCTCACAATCCTAACCAACCCAAACAATCAAGATGCTAATACCCCACCCCAACAACCAAGACAACAACAACAAGAACCTCTCAATGATATGCCACCTTGGAATCAAGCCCCTCCTCAAAACCAACCCAATTATCAACTCCCACAACCACACAACCAACAATTCCACCAAAACAACCAACCTCAAAACAATGCTTTTGAAGTTCCACAACAAGTACATTACCCAAATCAACCCAATTACCCACACCCTCCAATGTACCAAAACCCAATGTACCCACAACAACAACCTCCTTACAACCAATACCCTAACTACCAACCTTATCCACCACAAATATACAATCCCCAACAATACCCATATCCACCTTACCAACAACCACCCAATTACATGCAAAAATATCTCAATCATCCCTTTCCACCCAATCCCCCTCAAGAGTTGACACTTAGACAAATGATGGAAACGGATGTTACTCATACACCTCTTGCTATTGTTTATCCTGCAAACCGATGGGGGAATTGAATTGAAGTCAAGTTTCATACATCAACTTACCAAGTTCCATGGTTTTGATAGAGAAGACCCTCAAAAGCATTTGAAGTCCTTTCATATGATATGTGTTAGCATGTTGCCCGAAAATGTGACATTGGATGATTTCAAGCTAACAACCTTCCCGCTCCCCTTGGAAGATAAAGCTAGAGAGTGGTTATTTAACTTACCACCAGGATCTATTCACACATGGGAATAGTTACTCAAGGCCTTCAATAGCAAGTTTTATCCCACATCCCGGATATCTAGCCAACGAAGTGACATTTTGGGGATTCGTCAAGGGGAGAACAAGACTTTTCATGATTTTTAGGAGCGATTCAACAATTTGTGTACAAGTTGTCCTTAGCACAACATTCCCGAACAATTACTTATTCAACAATTTTATGAGGGCATGAACGAAAAAGATCATAGGATGATTGATGCTTCAAGTGGTGGTGACATCTTCAACAATACACCTCAAGAGATAAGATCACTTTTTGGAACCATTTCTCAAAACCAAAGGAACTTTGGAACTCGCAATGAAATGAAGAGAAATTCTCCACAAATAGTTGGTGAAGTTAGCAACACTCAACACTTGGAATCAAAGTTCTTAGATTTGACTAATGTGCTAAGTCAAATGGTGGTGGGAAGTGGTCAACAGTTGATGGTGTGTGGCATTTGTGCAATGACGGGACATTATACAGATAAGTGTCCCACACTAGGAAGTGAACATGAACATGTTAATGCAATGGGAGGATATCAAGGTCAACAATAACCCATGGGATATCAAAACACATACAACCCAAATTGGAGGAATAACCCAACCAACCCATACCCACCAAAGCAAAACCCACCACATGTTATAATGAGACCCCAATTTTCCCAATACCCTTCCCAAAAACCTCCATATCCACAAACTTCTTATAACCCTCCAAATTACCAACAACCTCCACAACAAGGCCAATCAAGTGGTAACCATCAAATGAGCCTTCAAGAACTCGTCACTTCTCTTGCTCAAAGCCAAACCCAATTTCAACAAGAGACCAAGAGCACTTTCTCCAACATTCAAGCACATATTGAAGACTTAGCCACCGCTCTCAACAAGATGGAACAAAGGGGTAAACTTCCACCTCAAACCGAGAACAATACCAATGTGAGTGTAATCACCTTGAAAAGTGGGAAAACCCCTAGAGAAAGCGACCCTAAAAGAGTTTCAAGAGAAGAAGAAGATGAAGTTATTATTGTTGAACCTTCAAAGGTGGTAGTTCCTCCAAATGAACCGGTTGTTCCAAACATTGAGCAAACCGAATATTCCAACAAGCCTATCAAGCCATTGGTCATACCACCACCTTTCCCTTCCCAGTTAGCCTTTTCCAAGAAGATAGAGAAGAAAATGAATTATTTGAAACTTTCCACAAGGTCCAAATCAACATTCCACTATTGAATGCTATTAAGAAAATTCCAAGTTATGCAAAATTTCTCAAGGATTTGTGTACAAGAAGAGGAAATTCAAAGAAAATGAAAAGATTCAAGTTAATGCAAACGTGTCTGCGGTTATCCAAAAGAAGTTACCTCCCAAATGCAAGGATCCAGGAATATTTGATATCCCTTGTACCATTGGTGATTTACATGTTGAAAGTGCCATGTTAGATCTTGAAGCCTCGATTAATGTGATGTTGTGACATCCCCAATTTCACGGCCAGAAAAGACCGGTTTAATTTATGCTTTTAAAATGATTTCAGAGTAATCCTTTGATTTAAAGAGTTGCGGAATTTGTTCCCAAACAAAATATGATAAAATTTATCAAAACGTTTCTCAAAGAGAACGTATTTTCATTAAATAATAAAACCTCGGGATGTCATGTTCCGATACAGACCAAAAGCATAAACAGTATAAAATAGACCTTACAACAGTTATTTATAACTACTGATCTATATTCCAAAATCTCTCGTCAAATCCACCAACTTGTACGTTAGTGTCATTACCTGTAATGCAAAGAAAACTGAGTGGGTTAGGCTTGGGAGCCTGGTGAGCATATAGGGTTTTCAACCCACAATAAATAATTAATTTAATTTCATCAACCAATAATAACCCAATTACCCATTCCCGTTATTCTGACTTTACATCCCTAAGACAACTAACACAAGGGACCTAGTCTAAGAATGTTTCATCGGGGCGACAACACATGCTTCGGGGGTTCCTCGGCAATATAAGTCAAATAAGGCAACCATGAGGGGGATGGAATACAGCGAATGAACACCCAAGTTCATTAACACCTACATGTTATGAGTCTGCTAGCGTTCCACTGGACTGTCTAGAAAAGTCTGTGATCGTCATCTAAATTCTGCTAGATGACTGGATTACAATGACATCGATGCCTCTCGTCCTTTTATCATAAGACAACTATCTACCCATGTTCTACCCAACATTTTATTAGATAAAATATACATTTTTAGACACAGTTTAAAACCTGTATAGTATGTTCATTCAAAACACATTCCAGATAAAAGATGAGGCACATAAACATAACACATATTTCATAGAGAATAAATCATATCTATGAGATTAGAAGATAACATTGATACACTCACATAACACATATACTTAGTACGTTAAATCGATACTTGTATAAAATCGTGCATTTGAAGGAGATTAGGTACCCCCTTCAAATCAAGACCAATATATAAACACATAACACGTATTTCATAGTAAATACTTAATCTTTATGCGTTAGAAGAAAGTAACTACACACTCACTTGATCAGAAGATGATCAGACAGCACTACGGATTGTAGAAGTAGTATTCTTCGGTGAAACCGGGATCACTTCACACACCGGGTTTCTCGCAGACAGAGCTTCGGCTCGGAAACTCTTTTTCTTCTCGGGATCTTCGGGCTTCGGGACTTTCTTTGGGTCTCGGGATGATACCAGGGCTTCGGGGGGTAAAATAGGGCTTAGAGAAGGTATCGGGAGTGAGAGAGCAAGGGAGGAGCAACCAAAATCGGCTGACCCTTGATTTCTATTTATAGGGTGAGATTTTAGGGTTCACGTCGTGAGTTTTAAGGCTCACGTCGTGGGGATTGATCGTCACTGCATGCGTCACTCGTCCACTTGGGTCTAACAGCTCCGGAAGGTCAAATCTCAAAATTCACGTCGTGAACACAGTGTTCACGTCGTGAACTCTGACACAGTACCGGGTTTCGTGCCCCGAACTTCAGAAATTCATAACTTTCGCATACACACTCCGTTTTCGACGTTCTTTATATCGACGCGAAGGTGAGATTATGCTCTACAACTCTCGTTTAGACTTCATTGGCTAATTTTGAATTTATTTTTAATATATTATAAATATATTACTTTTAGTAGGCCGGGACATGAAAAGTCCGTTCGAAATTCATAACTCCTTCATCTGAACTCCGTTTTCGTCTGTCTTTTTATCATTGGACTAATATTGATGAGATATTCAATTCTCATTGAAGAAAGTTTTGGCTAAATATCACTCGACCTCAATCTCGAGTTTCGGGCTGCATACTGCTAATGCTGAAACTTCGAAAAATCATAACTTCCTCATGCAAAGTCATATTTAGACGATCTTTTTATGCACGCTCTCGGTTTAACGTATTCTACGACTTTCATTTAGATCGCTAAGGACAAATATCGCTCTAACGTAAATTCACTATTTACATCGGGTTGTGTCGTGCCGGTTCTGTCGCGAAAGTTCGACAGGTCATAACTTCTTCGTTATAACTCAGATTTCGGCGTTCTTTATATGCACGGAAACCTTGTGAAATATACTAAAACTTGGTTAATATTAATCCTTCTAAATAATCTTCCCTCAAAAAGACATTTTTGATGCTTATCGTCTCTAAATTGACTAGCCCGGATCTACGGGCGTTACAATTATCTCCCCCTTAGGATGATTACGTCCCGGAATCATCAACGAAACAGGATTCGTATACTGACTCCATACGTTATCTCTCCATCCTAAGTAATAACTGTAAGTTCTATATTTCCTCGAAAGAGTATCTAACTCTTGGACTTCTTGATAGCAGGTAGTGCTCAATCCTGCATCTGCTCTTCGTACTATGTTGTACTTTCAATTGTAACCTTCGAGTTTACAAAATAAATCCTTATTGTGACTCCTTCTTCTTCTTAGGATAAGTACTTTCCTTTATCTATTGTAACAGATCGATGGGTCATGTTCTAATGACCTCTCATCGTATGATGCAACGCTTAGACTCAAGTCTCTTAGAGTCAAATTCCAGAATGGATTATACCTTCCTTCATATTCTAATGTGATATAATCACATTTTAGCATGTAGCATTTCTAGCTACTAACTTCTTTAACAACGATGAAATCAAGAGTTTGGAAACAAACCAAATCTTTAAAGTGAATGGGCACCATTTGTAACTATTTTATGAAGGCTTTGACACGGGAGAATTCGACAACGTAACAATGGAAACACCAATTTACGAAGGTTGACGGCAGCGGGACTATGTCTTGGCAAAGACGTTAAATAAATGCATTGTAAATAAATAATATCTATATGAAGTTTGGATATTTCTATGCTTTAATTTGGTAAAATAAGCATCTTGAAGTTTACCAATGATCTTGGTTAAGTATGCAAAAAGTGTAAAAAATTTGCACTTTGCGCGGGTACCCGCGCAACAGTTGCGCGGCTCAGCCCCAGCCGCGCAAATCCGAGCTCCCAAATTCCTACAACACGGGTTGCAATCTGATTGCTCCGCGCGGCCGGTTTCTCATCCGCGCAAATGTTTGTGCAACTGACTGCCACCCTCGCAACCTACTTGCACGACTGCCTTCCACCCTCGCAGATTTTCGCGCCGCCAAGACCAAATCCTTCCTCTTCTTTGTAAGACCAATGATGCTAATTCTTTATTTGCGCAACCCAACCATCACCCGCACAAATTATGAGAGGGTACCCGCGCAAATATGCCAATTCATAAGAAAATTTTGAGTCATTTCATGTGCTTCATTTGCGCGACCAAGCTTTCATCCATGTGTTGCTTCCATAGCGTCCTCGCGGGCCTCCTCCACCTTGATCCCGATATGATCCTTCCTTACTCTCATCCTAAGCATTGAGGAAAATGCTTAATTTTAAGCTTGGGGTGAGGTATTCTTATATTTTTTTTATTGCATTTTGGTTGTATATAGTTGCATTTAGAGTAAGTCATTTAGGTCATTCATAAAAAATTGCAAAAAAAAAATCAAAAATATTGCATATTTTGTTTCTTTCTTTTCTAATTTTCATACTTTTTAGATGCATTCTAGTTTAAGTTCATGCATTTTTGTTTTCTCTTGTCTTCTCATCCCTACAGGTACCATAGCGCCGAGTCATAAGTATTGAATGATAGATTGGTCCTGAGTCTTGATATGGAATTCCTTGTATTTGATAAATGGGACACGTTTTGAACCTCACAGACCACTTTGAGACCGCTTGTGTGGGGGTCAGATGCGGGTAGCTTGATTGGGTCTAGGTGCGGATGGATGTAGTTGGTCGACCTGATGTGTGCGAGCAAAGATTAGCCTGATATGGTATTTTGAAGAAATTGAAGATATTGAAAACTCGTATCTTGGTTTTGGGGGGAGTACCCCTTAGTACTTTTGAGTCTCGTCCGAGCCTTGCTTAGTTAGATTCTCACCACCTTTTTAACACAGGTCATCATTTTTCTAAGGGTCTAGAGTAGATAGTTAGATAGATGCTTGTTTATCACACCTTGCATTGAGGTGCTTGATGAACTTTGAAGTGGGTCCCTCAATCCACATCTTTTGGGACAAAGTTTTTTTCGGAAACACCCATTTTTTTGAGTCATATCCCACCCTTTTTAGGTGATCTTGGCACATTTTCAATGATCAATAGGTGTTCATGATTAAGCCTGTATCTATTACTCCATTTTCATTATTGGAGTCCTATGTTACATGGTGAAATTCCTTAGACCTTCAAAGAAGAAAGACAAGAAGAAAACACAAAAATTGAAGAAAATTGGAAAAAGTGAAGACAATAAGAGATGATAAAAGATGATTCAAGAAAACCAACAAAAACAAAAAAGAAAAAGAGCAACACAAAAAGAAGAACAAGAATCCAAGTTCAAGGCTTTTCTATGTCAAAAAAAAAAAGAAAAAAAAAGAGCTGAATATCAAGCAACAAAAGAGGCTGAAATCCAAATAACAAAAGTTCAAGATTGAAGATTTGAGTTGTTAGGTTAATTAGAATTTATTTTATTTTTGATTTTTGGTGAGAAAAGGCCTCGTCGATGAGACAGTAGAGTGTAAAGGACAGTACAAGGGAGAAACCTATGAAACCGGATGTTTGCCCGGAGGCCGTGCTGCAAACCCTATTTCGTATCAAACACTTTTGCCTGAAAAATGTAGGAATCGTAGTGTGTGAAGAGGCGCCTTTCCTTCGTGCATTATGGTCTGCATTGGTGAATTAAAATGCCCCCACTGGGTGCATCTCTGCTTCCTTTGTCTTGCACACCGCGACTACATCCAACCGTGATCTATTCGCCCATCAAGTGGTTAAGAATGTGGTTTATGGCTCTAAAGTGGGGAACATTTTGAAGATGCGTAGGGTCCATGAAGGACAAATTCTAACCATTTTGATTGATATTGACCAAGTTCTATGGTATCTTTCTTTTTGATTTTTAGTTTAGCTCATCCCAAGCTCATTTTTGTCTTGTTCTAACTTGAGGACAAGTTAGGTTTAAGCTTGGGGTGATTTGATAGCTTATTTTATTTCCTTATTTTTATTAGTTTATTTTACATTTTTAGCCCTTTTTAATTAGTTTTGCATTGTATATTCATAATTTTCTTTATCATGGATCGTATCGGAGACTTTTTATTTTGCATAAGAAATTTTGCAGGATTTTGGAGCTTATTGCGGTTGCGGTTTGACTGGAGTTCGGCTTAGTGGGCTTCCCGAGGCATTATTGGGCATGGCGGATCCATCAAAGAAGATTTGGGCTTAAAAGGCTAAAGACTTGGATGAAGTGGGCTTGTGAAAATGGATCATGGATTGTTAATTTGGGCTTGGAGCATCCCTATTTAAAGCTAAAAGATGATTGGTTAATTTAAATCACATGGATATGGAGGGAACCAAGAGAATCTTTGGTAGTGGAAGGGTGGAGTGGAGGAATGAAGAGCCAATAGTATTACAACAACACTTGCGCGAGTGGAATTTCCGTTGCGCAGGTACCCGTGCAACTGCCTAGTTTGGGCATTTTGGTCATTTGGCACACCATAACCTGGGGTGATCAGATCCATCAGCTACATTCTCGATTTTTCACCATTGGAGACCTGTAGGAGGCGATTTTGGAGCTTGAAGACTCATTTTTTTCATCTTTCCAAGATATTGGTAGTTTCTTTATGCAGTTAGACTTTTGTGATTGTTTTTATATTGCCATGAGTGGCTAAACTCTCTATATTGGTTAACTGTGGTTAAAACCTTTGAATGTTTGTAGGTTTTTGAAGGAGTTATGCTTATTTATCATTTATCTTATGTCTATGATTCTAGTTCATATTTCCTATGCTTGTTTAGTGCTTTGATCATGAGCTTGGTACTTTAATAAGCAATCGTTGGCTTATTTCTTTGGTTTAGCATTGAATCATTGAATTTACTTAGAACAAGAGCTTTATGATGGTAGAAATCATCTCTAGTTTATGAATCATAACTCCTTTATGGATGTGTAAGCATTGACATCCTCTAGGAACTGGGGATTTCTTCATTCTTAAGGCTAATCAACTTCTTGGGTTCAATTGCTTGAATTGGATCTTTGATCTTGATTAAGAAGGTGTGTTGTAGGCTTCCCCAACCTTCATAGTACCTATGAGAAATCTTGGCATATCATGCTTCATAATTGCTATAACCAATTTTGGATGAATGATAAGCTTCATGTTAAATCCTAATGATAAACACACAAATGTTCATTGTGTTAAATTGCCTTGGTTTACCAATTCTCTCCAATATTTGAGCATCTCACTTTCTTGCTTAATTGCAAGGTTTCAGTTATTAAAATCTTTTAGTTTTCAAGTAATCATAACACCCCCCCCTTTAGTTTAATTATAGATAGTTAGTTTATTTACAATAGTTCTTTTAGATTGCATTGGTGATCGAATACAACCATTTCCCCGAGGATCGATACCCCTTTTTACCATTATATTACATTTTATTTGCAAAAAACTGGTGTAATTTGCTTGGTGGACTTGACATCCCACCATTAAGACATTATTAGATATATCTTTATTTTTATACCCGCTTTTCAAAAGCTTTCCAATCTCATGTCTCAACCTTACTTGACAATACTACAGTTAAAATAATTTATCTATTCTAATAAATAAAAATCTTATTGTCACATATTATATTTTCATTCATTTTGTCATATGTAATTTTATGGTTATTTTAAATTCATTTTTGTCCACATGTTATTTTCTGATTTTTTTACATTTTATTAAAATTCATATAATATTTAAATATAATAATTTGTAATAAATATAATAATAAATGAATATCAATTTCATTAATAAATTTACCTTCAAATTAAAAATTCCCAAATTAAAGTCCCTTCAATTTTCTTTGTTTATTTATCTATATCTATATATATATATATATATATATATATATATATATATATATATATATATATATATATATATATATATAATTTAAAAGAGAAAAAAACACTTCAATTTTAATAATTTAATATTTTTCTTATAAATTTAAATTCTCAAATATATATATATATATATATATATATATATATATATATATATATATATATATATATATATATATATAATAAATGAGTCATACAACTAGTTGTAAAATATTCTCTGAATAATTAAATGTTTTTTAGCATAGTGCTACTTTCTTGTTACAAGCTAGTTATTTGTGGTGGAAAAACGAACACTTCTGTTTCATGTTTGCGTTGTGTTATAAGTACCCCCTTAACGTATTTTATCCCCCTAATATCAATCTAATCGACATTTTACTTTTGATTTCACATCATTTTTTTCTTTTTTTCTTTTATTTTTTCCTTTTTGTTTTTTCTTTTATTATTATTATTATTATAAATTTCGATAACAATATAAAATTCGGACAACATTTTAAAATACGAATAACATTATAAATTCAGATGACATTATAAAATTCTAACGACTATATAAAATGGAATAAAAGTGAAGTTTGCTTTCAATCCGCATAATGCACCACACAAATATAATACTTAACTAATTAATATATCCGTGATAATTAAAGACAGACTTTGCTTTTGTTCCGTTTTATATAGTCGTTCGAGTTTTATTATATCGTCTAAATTTATAATGTTGTCCGAATATTAAAATTTCATCCGAATTTTAAAATATTGTCCGAATTTTATACGGTTATCGAAATTTATAATAATAATTATAATTATAATTATAATTATAATAATTAAAAAAGAACTAAAAACAAAAAACAAAACAAAACAAAATAGGAAAAAAAACAAAACAACAAAAAACAAAAAAGTCACATGGGGTGGAATTGGAAAAGAAGATGGGTACTTATAGCATTAGCATTTATGTTTTTTCTTCCATTTGATTGTGTCAAATCAATTTATAGCATTATTTGAAATATATAAATGTTGATAAAAATAATATTGTATAACAAGAGAACAATTTCACGATGATCAACAATTTCAAGTATGAGTGAGCACAACTACCTCTCACTCGTTTGACAAGGCAGGGGTGTATTTTCACTGGGGGGCCCGAGCAGTAGGTTGCGTTCAAGACGTTGAGACAAAAATTATGTGGTGTTGACCCTTCCAGAGTGCATAGGGGTATTTTTTGTATATTTTGATGCTTCTATCACCAGTTTTGGGGTGAAATACTCATGTATCGAGGGAAGGCTATTGTGTATGCTTCTAGGAAACTGAAGTCACATGAGGTTTGGTATCCGATGCACGATCTGGATTTGGGGCGGTAGTGTTTGCCCTAAAGTTTTGGTGACATTATCTATATGGGGTCCGGTGTACCATCTTTACAGATCATAAGAGTCTGAGATATCTCATGAATTAGCCAAATCTAAATATAAGACAATGTAGATGGTTTGATGTAGTTAAGGATTATGACTGTGAGATTTTGTATAATCTCGGAAAAGAGAATGTGATCGTTGACACTTTGAGCTGCAAAATGGATAGTACATATGTTGGGGGTTTATGTATAAGGATTTCTATCGATTCACCACTTTTGGAGTTGATCAAGGTAGCCCAGGTCGAGGGGATCAAGAGTGAGCACTGGAAGAAGGAGGGAATTAGAGGTCAGATTAGTAGGTTTGGCACTGATAGCCGCGAGTTGTTAACCTACTATGGTCAGGTTTGGGTTCTAGATTGTGGCGGGGTCAGGAAAGCTGTGATGGAGGAGGCTCATAAGCTCATATTATTGATACACCCTGAGCCATAAAAAAGTATCAAGATATGAGACTTAGTTACTGGTGGTCGTGAATGAAGAGGGAGATAGTTTGGTATGTGGAAAGGTGCTTTACATGTCGGATGGTCAAGGACGAACACCAGAGGCCGCATGACAGGTTATAGCCTCTGGAGGTTCCCATGTGGAAATGGGAACTTATTACCATGGATTTTATCACCAAGTTACCCAAGATGGCGAAAGCATTTGACATAATTGGGTCATTTTGGATCGCCTGACCAAGAGTGCCCACTTTCTAGCTATTCGAGAGAGGTTGTTAGCCAAAAAAATTGTCTAATATAAATGTGCATGATATTTTTGCTTGACATGGTGTTCCAGTCTCCATTGTATCTGATCGAGATGTTCGATTCACTTTATGATTTTGGCAGAGGTTCCACGAGCAACTAGGTACGAGGTTTCACTTTAGCACTGCTTATCATATGGAAACAGACGAACAGAGAGAGCGAACCATCCCAATGATCGATGATATATTGAGAGCTTGTTTCATAGATTTTAGTGGGAGTTAGGACTCCTACCTTTCCCTATCTGAGTTTTCTTACAACAACAACTATCATTCTAGTATTGGTGTGCCGCCTTATGATCTTTTCTACAGGAGGAATTTTCGTACATCAGTTTGTTGGGGGGAGGTCGGCCCGAGGGGTATAGCAAAGATTGAAGTGGTCCTTCAGACGATCGAGCTTATCCAGTAGATCAGGCAGAGGTGGTAGAGAATTCATAGCCGGCAAAAGAGTTATGCTGACAAACGTCGATCCGAATTGGAATTTCGGGTCATTGATATGGTTTTACTGAAGGTATCTCCCTGGAAGGGGTGTAATATGCTTCAAGATGAGGGGAAAGTCGGGTCCTTGGTTTATTAGGCTATTTCGAGTAGTGGCCAAGGTAGGCAAGGTAGCCTATTGACTGGATCTATATGATGCAGAGGTTGGTAAGTACGCAGGGTGTACTTAATCGGTATGCAGGGCATACTCGTTAGTAATGCAAACCCTAGATCCAGGGTTTTGAACCATATTTTAGAATTTTAGCCCTCATCAATCCCTTCCACTTCTAGACTCCATCCTCCCAAGCGATCCCTTACAAACCCTAATCTCTATTTGAGAGTTTTTGAGCCATTTGAGTGTTTTGTGTTCATCCTTCAAGGTGTGATCACCTGGAATTTATTCCGTCACCGTAACCCGTTTTCCGTTAATAAAACTCGTTCTTATTAAACTTTCCCGTTAACATTGGGATCAGACAAATTAAAATTTGGACTATTATTATGACTCCATAAGCCTCGTTTAACGTCGGTATCGGGTAGATTCCCACCTGGCCACAAACCCAACCCCTATATAAGGGTTGAGTGGGCACTAAATGGAACTTTTTACCACTCTAGTCACTCTCTCTACTCTCTCTCTCTCTCTTCAAGGCTCGATTCTTCCAAAACTCCGCAAGTTTTAGCTCCCAAACTGTAAGTTCTCTTACCCTAGATTGCTCTAAAACTCATTACATGTCAATATAGCTTGAAAATCGTCCAAGAAGGCCAAGAACAAGGAGTTTACGGCCCAAGAACACTCTTAGGCCGTAAACCCCTAAAAATGTGCCAAGAATGCCCCAAATCCCTTCCTTAGGCTTAGAAACTAGCTTAGAACTTAACCTTGAAGTTTTTTAGACATTAAATACCAAGTTTGGAGGCTTGAAAGAGGGTTTACGGCCCAAGAACATTCTTAGGCCGTAAACTCCCTCAAACTATGCCAATCAAGCCCTAAAACCCCTATTTAGCCTTATACCTTCACCTAGAAACATGTAGGAGTGAGCTAAGGACCTCAAAATCAAAGTATAAGGTGTGTCCAAGAGCATATGGCCGTAAACCATGGGGTTCACGACCGTAAACTCCACAGGAGTGGTCCTAGGACCGCAAACTCCAAGGGAGTGCCCCTTTTTAACCCTAAACACCTCTTAAGCCTTGGAATTTACCTTGGAACCCTTCCTAGTGATACAAGAGACTTGAAAGCACACAAATACACTCCTACCATGTGTTTACGGCCATAAACTCATGGGGGAAGTGGTCCCTCGGCCGTAAACTCACCCAAGGTGAGTATTTGAGGAGTAAACTCCATAGTAAGGCCTAACACTCTTTCCTTGCAACCCAATAGCCTCCTAGCCCTTGACCAAAGAGTTTTTCTTTGCATTAGGATGTCTATATGTGTTTAATTAGTGTCTTAATCACTAATTACTTGTAAACATATGTATTCATATGTTACTAGGGTCATAGAGTGTGTTCAAGTCTTTACTTGACACCAAATGCTCATCCGACACTTCCACCCGATCTACTCGCTACAGGTGAGTTCATACCCCTTAATTAATCTTTTCAAATGTTTTTACATGTTTTAGGGGGGGGGATACATGTTAAATGCAACAAGTTTTAATATCAAATCATATGTGATTTATAACTTGCACCCAAAAAGGATTTTCTATACTTTTAGCTACTTGTCAATAAAACTGTTTTAGATAATCATCAAACGCATTTTCTATGTTAAATTGTCATCAAATTATTTTCAAACTGCATTTAAATTAATTTTCTTTTAAACTATATCTACACCAATATATTTATATAAGTAATACTTGAAGGACTTAGGACCTATAACTCGCCTTATTTCCTGTTCTTGTTTGATTGTGGTCTTAGGGTATACTGTTATCCGTCCGACTGTCGTTGAATTCTTAGTTATATATCATATATATTTGTGTTAGATATGAAAGTCTTCATCTTATTCAATAACCTTGTAAATCAAAAGCTTGCAATCCCACGCACTATTTAACTATAATAGGTATAGTTAAGACTATTGCTCGTTACCTCTATTACTATGATACCCACTATAAATACTACTATTACAAGTTAATGCACGTTAGAGAGAACACTCTATACACTATACTAAAAGTTACTATACTATAATACAAGAGAATACACTAATCCAGAATATAACACATTATCCCTGTATATGACACTCTACTGCGCAAATACCATGTAACCAGAGCTTCCCGGAAGGAAAGCAACACTACATGTATAGATTTATACAGGACGGACGCTATTACACCCCGACTGTTAACTACAGTCCAAGCCGACTAGGCCCAGGGGTGACACTACATCGCTACACTACATATGACTGGGAAGGTCATCGGACCCTCTATTATCATTCTGTTTGGTTACATGAGAGATCACATCCATATCCAAATTAACACACTAAGACTTAAAGTCTAAGCTAACTTCCCGAAGTAAATAAATATATATTACTAATTGAAGTTTGCAGCACTACTACAACCAACCGGCAATACTTTTCCTCATTTACGTTACTTGAATGAAATTCATAACCTTATTTTTATAACTGAAAGTTTCAATGGAAATACCTTTACACACTCGAAGGATTTAACTTACAAATTCTCAATTCTAGAGAATATAGGATTTTCTAGGGGCTTCTACTATTCTCAAACAGTAATTACAGATTTTACACTACTTGATTGTAAACACTTTTATACAAACAACGACACTAAATTCTTATGAACTCATCAGCTTTATACTGATACTCGTTTTCAAAATAACTTGTATCCTCATGTCAAATATAGACAGGTACTGGTGCAACTTTTGAGAAGATGGAGCGTATACAAGACTCATCTTTTATTTTTGTTTATACTTTTGGTGTCTATTAACTGTGCAAAACACGTTTATATTTATAATCACTATATTAATGTAATGGTTGTTGTCTCTGGTTTTTACTATTATGGAATTGTTATGATACTGTACATGACGTCCTCCACCCCATAACGTATTCCGCCGTTCTCAGGTTTTGGGGTGTGACACAAGGAAGGTGTCAATTGGAGAGATTTTGAGGAGCATCAAGCTTTTTAGATCTAGGATTTTCATCTCATTAGCAACCTCTAGAAGGTATAAGTTCTGAACTTGATGAATGCTTCATAAGATCTTGTTACTTCTTGAGTTTTTGTACATTTTGGTCCCATAATCTTGGTATAAATGAGTAAGGCCTACTCTATACCGAATGATATGTCCTCTTTATATGTTTTTGAGTGTTTGTAGTCATAAAAATGTGATCTTGGCCCCTTTCTCCCATCCATGCAAGAGTTATGAAGCTTGGACTTTAGGTAGTAAGTTAAGGTTTGGGGACTGGATATGAGTAATAAACATAAGGTCTTAATGAAATAATCACTTAAGGAGAAGTTTGGGAGCTGGCAGAATAGGCATGGCGTACTGGCTTGGATTGTAACATTCGGTCTAGGTATGAATCAACTTTCCTGTATTTTATTTGAAAGGGGTGGCCACAATGTGGTGGAGCATCACCATAACGTGGCGCATCAGTTCGGACCGTGGGATTTAAATGACCCTTCATGACGTTGTCATGGGGCGCTATGATGTGGCATGTGTTTTAATTGAAAACCGTAATATCGAGTCATGGGCCCTATATAAGGAGCATTAAGGCTAGGGTTTCAACCTTTATCTTCCTCCCAACCTCAAAACCCTAAACCTAGCCTCTATTGAAGTTGTGAGCTCATTCTTGGTGCTTTTGGGTGATTTTAGAGGAGAAAGAAGCTTTTGGTGTGGTGGTTACTTAGCAAGCATCATTTCTTCAGCTAAGCTTATCTCTTGGACCTTGGTGAATGTCCAAGACTCAAACTTTTCTTCCCATGTTTCTAGATCTCTTGTTTTTGTCCCCCTTTCCACAATTTAGATGGATTTAAGTGATGGGACCTCATAAAGTTTTCAACTTTATGAATCTCTAAGTCAAAATGAGCAAGTAGTGTCTTGGATCTAGATTATAATCAAGTTTTGATGTTATGCGTTAGTCATTAAACCTATTTTTGACCTAAAATGGAAAGATTCATTTATTGGACATGCAAATCCATAAAGCCACGATTTAAGGTCACTTTGGATTATGAAACCATTCTAGAAACTTTAGAGGTGCAACTCTAAGGATTTGGTTCTTAATGAGAATCTTGATGCATTGAGTCACCATTAGTGGTTGGGTTTGGGATTTTGGCTTATGGAAGAGTTTGAGGGACAAAGTTGGAAACTTTACCCATCAAGACCATAGGAAGTACCAGATCTTAGCCTTAGAGTTTTTGTAGTTGAAGGAAAAAGGACTTAATGGTTTACGTTGTCCAAACGCATCACCATTGTGTGGTTGAGGTCACCACAACGTGGTGACTTGGTTAAGACTCACCTGTTTTGGTAGTTTGTAGCCACAACGTGGCCAAGGACGCCACAAAATGGCGACTAGATGGGTTGACTTTTGACTTTTGACTTTGAACTGGATTTTGACCAAAGTTTGACCTAGGGTATTATGAGTATTTTGATCTGTATTTTGAGTTTTGGTCACTATATTTTCAAAGGTGACTGGTAGATTTGATTTCAGAGTAGCGTGCTGTTTCAGTTTCTCATATGTCTATAAGGTCAATCTCCTCACTATATCTATAGGTCGCAAGCACTAATGTCGGGTCATTATTCAGTTATGTAGAATGTTAACTTCTATGTGATATATATTTGTTTGTGTGATCATGTTGAAAAACACCCTAGGGCGGGGCCCACTTTTATATGATTGGGTTGAAATACTCCCCAAGGCAGGGCCCACTATCATATTATTGGGTTGAAATACACCCCAGGGCAGGGCCCACTGTTGTATGTCGGGTTTAAATACACCCTAGGCGAGGCCCATTATGGCATGTTCGGGTAGAAATATACCCCAGGGTGGGGACCATATTTGTTTATTGGGTTGAAATATACCCTAGGGCTAGGCTCAGTTGTATTTTTGGTATGTAGTACTTTGGGTAACTCATTATGCTTTTTGCTTACAGTTTATGTTTATTGTTTTAGGTATTTCCGATTCGAAAGGGAAGGGCCCGACGTGATGGCACAACATCCTCCCCTCATGATTTCCGCAATTGAATAATTATAATCTTATTTTATTTCATGATGGTATTTGGAAATATTAATGAATGAAACTAATAGTATTTCAATGAAAATTTTAATCACTCTTTTTGGGTTGTTACATGGACCCTTGTATTTTGTGAAAGGCTCTCTCTACGCCACGCATGGAGATGCAGTACTCATGACGTACTCAGCCCGTGCTGACTTTTTGACTTTGGACTTTAACATTTGACCATGGATTTTTTTAATACATAAAAAGTGAACCTCTGCTAATCCAAATCAAAGTAAATATGAAGCTACTCAATTCCGAGATGTGAAGTAGATCCGAAACTCTTTTTTTATCCTAGAGGAAGTGTGTCTGAAGTTAGAGTTTGAACAAGCATTTAATGCATTTTGTCTTTTGTTGATGTAACAATTCTTAGGACTTTTTCAGCAAATCATTTAAGTACCAGATTTGTCAAACTCAATGTATTAACTAGTCCTTAGATTGTATTTTAGTTTGTACCGTCTTCCTCCTCTATTATTTAAGGAGTGACTGTTTCATGAATTAATAACTAAGAATAGAAGTATTCGATATTCTCTTCACATCAATTCAAACTCTCTTGCAAGTCAATTTCTTTCACTAACATTCTACTTATTTTAATTTTTTTTTATTTTGATTATACTTAATCTTTCTTTATTTTTCACTTGAATACTTTGTTGAATCTCATCTTTAAGTCTTGACTGGTTTACTAAAATTGACTGGACTAACTATTTAGAAGCAGCCATTGATCTTTAAGGTTAATTCAAGGTTTGAGTATTCAAACCTTGTTCGTACATTGATTTTTGTTCTCACAATTAGCATCAGAGCTTCAATGGTTGTTCTTTGAATCCATAAGAACATATTATAGTTGATCTAAGATTACCTTGGTATCTCAATCATTTATGTGTTCAAGATAAAACTTCTTCTACATACCGCTTCTGCTCTAATATCTTAACTTTAGTGGCTGCTCCTAATCCATCTCAACAAATGTATTCAATGCAAATAGAAAATGGCGTGGGTTACCCTCCTCGTGCCCCATTGTTAGTTGTTGAAGAGTATGATCACTGCAAAGTTAGAATGGAAAGGTTTTTACTTGGCAAGGAAAAATGTGAAGAAATATGGAGTTTTGTAAAAGAAGGTCCAAATGTTCTGGTCAGAAAACGGTGAGAGATGATGGGTTTTGGTCATAAGACATCCTATGTGCTCATACAAACCCTAAAGCTCGGATCTAGGTTTCTCTATTGTACATACTTTGAATCCAAGACTTGAACCCTAATTCTAGCATATGGAAATCAGAATTCACATGTAAATAGGTTTAAGAACATACCTTGATTGTTATGTAGCAATAACAATCCAATTCCTCCTTGAATTGACCTTGGAAAGCAAAGAGTCACAAGTGTCACTCCTCTAATGGCTTACAAACACCATAAGCAAGTGGAGAAGGTATAAGGAGAGAGGAGGGAGGTTAGAATTCGTATTTGGCACTTCTTGGGAAGGGATACACGAATTCATGACCTTGGGGTTGTTTATATAGGTGTAGAGATAGGGTTTCAGTCATTATCCTTATCTAGTTGATTATCCATTAAGCAACCAATAAGATAATCCTTGAATCCTTATCATACTCGAATTCTAAGGCTTTCCAACCTTAAATTCGTCCACCATATATAAAAGATAATCCTTACCTTATTTTGTAACTATCACATAATTACAATTCAGCCCCTCAAGTTTAATTAATTACACTTGATCACAAAATTAATTCTCAATTAATTATTGACCAATATTAATTAAACAAATATGATTTCTCCTTTAATATATTATCCTTATAACATATTAATAAATCATATTATCCTCTCTTTCTATTTATTTCTCCAATCAAGTTGCTTTGGTGAAGGCAACCCAAAAGGACCATGCACCATCGGGTCAAGTACATACCAAAATAGTTATGGACTTAGACACTAATCCAACAGTCTCCCACTTGGATAAGTCTAATAACTATTCTGCGTATAACTTCGGATCCCGATCTGCAATCGTAGCTTTCCAAAGCCGCTGTCTACTCTGATCATATCAAATACGCGTGTCCTTAGATAAGGGATCATATATTCCTCCATTCTAGATATCATATGAGATATGATTTCAAATCATTCTCTTTGTACTATGTCTCGATTCCCGATTTATGACGACTGACTAATTGAACAAATCAAATTAGCCCTAGCCCGGCCGAGCATTTACGTTTGTCATCATTAAACCATCGAGGGGCCCAAAGATATCGCTTTTATCCTACTTTGAATAAAAGGAACGGATAAACTTTGATACAATGCTCGCTTGCACTCACGCACCGAATCACACACAACAATATGTTTTATAACACCAAGTTACTGGTGCGTTTACATATTATCAATGTGCAACCGATTCGCAAGATACAACTCACACATCTCGGTTTCAAGAATATAAGATGTTATCGTCTCACCAATCACTCGTGATACAATCCATGGAGTGATCCAAGTGAGCGTGGGTCTAATCCAATGCTCAAATCACATTCATAAGCACTCATGAACGTTGCAGCAAACTCTTGCTTATGTCTAATACGCTTTTAGACAATCTACACACCAATTCACGACAGTCTTCATTCATACCTACTTCCAACATATGAACGACTGTGGCCCGTTTGAATAATTCGATTATTCTTAATAAATTCAATTATTCTGGAAGTCAAAACATGCAAAGTGAAACACAAGAATAATACTAATCCCATATGGCCTCAAACCTTTGAGTATAAACAAAACACCTTTTATTTATCACCATATTGATTACTCATTATTTGTCGTTTCGGGTAATCAACTTCTTACTTGAATTCCAACACTTGTCCCATGCTCCTAGCATGCACACAATGTTTACCTATGGTTCTTACTTTGTGAAATAGATCAATTGAACACATTTCCAATCTTTCTCATTTTACAACTCCAAATCCTTTTTCCATAAGTGTAAGAATATCAATTCTTGCTACTTATAGAATATGCTAGATTCTAACACTTTATGCAATGATCCTTACGTAATTTCACTGCACCAAAGTCACAAAGACTATAGCCAATGACATTACAAAGTCCTCTATCGGAGATTGTTACAAGACAATTCCATAGACGTGATGTCTCTCACTCAAAGTACATTCTTTGAACATCCTTTTGCATAGAAGTTTCTAATCTAATCATAGATTTCTCAATATTCAATTCCCAATATGGACACACTTGCATATGTTCCATATGACAACTCATTCTTAATAGAATCTTATCTATTCGTAATGATGTCGATATGGTCCATCCAATATGGAAACATTTCCATATTTTCCAATACTATACTTCCAACTACTCACAAGCGACCAATCCTCGTCGAACTTGGATTGTCCTTTGATAGTTGTTTAATTATTTTAGTCAAAACCAATTCTAGTCCCTTTTCCCTCTAAATGCGCTCGACATTTGGAAAATTTTAGAATGGTCAAACATTGAAGCATTTGCAATCGATCCTATACCCGAAGCGTATGGGACATGACGCATAATGTTTTATTTGCTATGTTCTCAAAATTCGAATTGTGAAAAGGGATGCCGTAATCATAATCGAAATTTTAAGAACACACTATGAACCTTTGACTAAATTTATTAACATTTCTCAACCTAATCCTTTAGATTTGAAATGAAGCATAATATTCTCTCCCTTAATTATAGCAAAACAACCTTTCAACTCTTACAACTTTGCAAAGTATGACTCTTGTTTTCTATAATTAATATTGCTAACCTTGCAATACTTTTCTTAATAATCATACAATCATAACTTTTATGCTCCCACTATCATGATGATTATTATAAAACATAACACTTATGCTCCCACTAGCTTCGACATGTATTCATAAACATCTTAACTTTCAGAAAACAATACTTATTGAATTTCTTAAGTTCATGTTTCTAATACTTAGTGCTTTGATAATCCTTTATCAATGCTTCTTGAACTTATACACCTTTGCCTTCGATAGTTCATATGTGTGTCTAAACAATTAAGACTAATTGCCAAACCTCACAATTCAAATTATGGAAAGGGATGCCGTAACCATAATTGAATTCGAGAATGCAATTTTACAATCACTATCTTCTTAAAATCTTTCTTAGTGAAAGCATTTCCTCACAATCATTTACATGAAGGAGGAAATCTTATGACACTTAGATTTTAAACGGTGTAAATGTTCCTATCCATATGAACTTGTCAAAACCAACGTTTACGACAAATTCAAACTCATATGGATCGAACTTTCTTAATCTTGATTTCTTGCCTCATGGTAGCACAGCTGCCCACCACGTCTTCCAAGTAGTTAAGCATCTCACCCTTTCTTATCAATGTACCTTTCATTGATTAAGGTGCCTTGCCTTTTATGCATTCAAGATGAGAACTCATAGAACTCATATGCATAATTAACTCAGTTGGAACAGTACATAATGTCAATACGATAGGTTGTCAACCTCAACTCGTGTGCTAGTGATGATTGGTAAGGTTTATTTGATTTGTTCTTGAAACTTTTCAAGACCATTAAGACTCCCACTAACTCCTTGACATATACGATTCTCTTGTCAAAACATTTCTTGACAAACAAATATTCAAGAGTTAGTGTAGCTTTTACCAAAACACTTCATAAATTGGTCCAAGTTGGTCTTTGTCTTATTCAAGACATTACAATCTTACCACATTTAATGAAAGTTACAAACCTTCTTAATACTTATCACTCATTGTCACAATCTTAACTTTAAGATTTATCATTGGAACGAAGTATGATTGACTTCTTGATTTAACCATTTCTTCAATTCTTGATTCCTCTTCTTAGACATACAATTGTACTAAGACTCACTTAGAGGATCAATTGAGATATGGTTCTTAATCATTAAGACCTATCATAAAGCATAAAAGCTACTCTCCCATCTTCTTAGAATGGAGAAACTTTTATCTTTCTGCCTATATGATTCTTCTTATTCGTTCTACTATTGATCTAAACCCTTTAATCAATTTAGAATTACACTTAATCTTGTAAGTATAATCATATTTACTAAGCCTTTAGTAAATCATGACGAATATCTTTGTTATTCTTATGGTGAACTTGATTAACACGCAACTTTGTGTACTCGATCTTCTAGTCCTTCACTTGACACTTTGTCAACGAATTGGTCTAATTTCCAAATATGAAATTTCTCATTCATCGTGCATCCATGTTGCATGATTCCAAGTTTCTGTCCAATTGAAACTTGGGCGATGAGAAACTCTCCCTATTTGGTAAATTCTTGACATTTCCATAGATAACATAAACAAGAATCATGTCCATTCGTTGTAGAAATATTCAAACATCGATTTTCATAATGATTTCATTGTAAGGAAATAAACAATTAAATAAATAAGTCAAACAAAATTTATTTTATTTGTAAAAGCAGTGGAAAAAAAAAATTGTCCTTACAATGCAAAATTCATTGAAAACTATGTACAAAAGAAAATTTCTAACAACTCTATCATAACTTTCTAAGCTCAAAATCTAATCTTCAAGTCCATGCGATCAAGATCCATCTCTTGTGATTAGATTCATCTTGCTCTCTTATCAAGCTTCCTTTCTTTTCACCGACCCTACAAAACACTCAAATGTAATCTTATTACATCATGTATTAAGAATCAATGAATAGGAACTTAATGGAGTTAGATAGTGGATTTTTACCTAAAGCGCAGTCATACCTTTGACTCTCCCATCTCTTAGATCTCTTAGGTAATTAGGGCAACTTCGTCTCCAATGCCCCTTCTCTTGGCAATAAAAGCAAATTGACTCTTTTGGAACAACATATGGAACTACTTCAGACATCGCCTTTCTCTTATGATCAACCTTTTTGATCATTGCATGTCTTTCATTGCCATTGTCTATATCCATAGAGGTCTCGAAGGCAGATTCACCAATCAACTTTGCTTTTCTATTGCGCCAAACCATTGCTGATTCGGCAGCAATAAGCATATAGGTGAGATCTATAAGGGTCACGTTGTGGTTCGTCATATAGTACTCTCTTACGAACTCACTATATGAGTTGGGAAGTGACTGAAGAACCCAATCAACAGCCATCTCTTCACTAACAACGGGTCCCATCATTCTTAGTCTATCAATGTGCGACTTCATCCTTAGGACGTGTGCACACCGACTTTCCTTCTTTATGTTTACTTGCCAAAAGGGCTTGAGTGATCTTGAACTTTTCAATCCTTTGAACTTGTGGGTTAGGGAGAATAATTGGAGGTAGAGGAAGTGAAGCATGATTTCTTGTTCCTCGATCGAATCGTGGAATATCATCTTCATGTGGAATGCTTGTTCCACGGGATTTGGGAATACCATAGTTGTCGAACTTTGACATCTACAAAACGGGAGAAAACGAATTCAAGTTAGTTGATTGATTGAGTCCTTGGTAAATCACCCAAATGAAATTCCAAGGCTAGGACCCAACACAATATTCTACAACTCGGGAGAGGGATGCCGTAACCCAAATTGCAGAACATTTGAAGGTAAGTGAATGACGATTCACTAATTTCCACCACGAAAAACGAAAAAGAATTTAAGTTTTAAATCTATGAAAACTCCTAGATCCTTTGAGATACATTGAACTTTCAATGGCATGTTTATATCTCGATATGCCCCTCTTGTTTGTGACTGGGATGCCGAGGATCACAAAGCGGGTGTGAATAACCATGCAAACTACATGGTGCCCTCACATGTTACAGTCACCTATTCGATGTGCCGGTAAACCACACACGCTCCACCAAACTATGACAAACATTGAGTCACCCTTTGCTACCTTTGCTTAGACCCATTTAGTGTGCCGGTTAACCACACACGCTCCACTAACGTCTTCGCAAGGGCACAAAGTGTAATTTCATGGAATTGCATCAATTCACTTTTGCCTAAGTAACTAAGATTGGGAATTTTATGAAAACATTTAGTTACTTTAGTAATTCATTATACTTATAATGGAAGGTTTCGTCCTATCCTACCCGTTCGGCTAACGACCCTCCACTAGTCAAGAGTGCGGTGGGTAAGAGTGGATACTCATTCAATCGCCATTTTATAGGCAATTTCCTTAAACACCCCTTATAGACCAGCTTCGTGAATGAGGCCTACTAACGGTAAGACTGACCTTTAGTTATACATATATATAATGTTAGACTTTTAATGTTATATATAGTATAGGGTGTATTTTATAACTTTTAAAATACTATGTGGTTAACAATTATACTTTTAATTAAATGGTTAACCTAAACTTTTATGGATTTATTAAATCTCTTCTAATTATACACCTTAATTAATTAATAAAACCATAAGGGTGTATTTGAACTTTTTCAAAACTAGTGTTTTAGAATTTAACATTCCTAATTAACTTTTAATCAACTTTTAAATTCCAAAACTTGAGGGCAAATTTTGAAACATTTCAAACCATAAGGGTTTAGAATTTAAATATGCATCAAAATTAAACTATTTAAATCAAAATTTAAATTCCAAAACTTGAGGGCAAGTTTTGAAACCTTTTTCAAAACATTAAGGTTTCAACTATTTAAATTTCAAAACAACAAAACTTTTGGGGTTCAAATTTAAACTATAAAACCTAAAGGGCCAAATATGAAACTTTTCACAACAACAAGGATCAAATAACAAATAATTCAAATTAACATTTAATCACATAATTATCCATATTTGATGATTTCTTGCAAAATAATTTATCAATTTACTTATAATAATTAATCAATTATCTTATAAGGAAACAATTATCCTATTAATTGATAAATATCTTCAATTAGATTAAAAATATAGTCAAATATATCATATAATCGGATTAATATTAATCTAACATGATAAGGTAATTATCCATAAGCAAAAACAACAAGAAATCCCGAAGTACCCTCCTTCTGACGAGTTGACTCGTCGAGTCAGCCTTGGACTCGTCGAGTCACCTTGGACTCGGCGAGTTCAGCCATGGACTCGGCGAGTCCAGCCTCCAGAATGCAAAAAATCGAATTTTTCAGTTACAACAAGCATCAATACAATAGAAACCAATCAAGGCTCTGATACCACTGATGGGTTTTGGTCATAAGACATCCTATGTGCTCATACAAACCCTAAAGCTCGGATCTAGGTTTCTCTATTGTACATACTTTGAATCCAAGACTTGAACCCTAATTCTAGCATATGGAAATCAGAATTCACATGTAAATAGGTTTAAGAACATACCTTGATTGTTATGTAGCAATAACAATCCAATTCCTCCTTGAATTGACCTTGGAAAGCAAAGAGTCACAAGTGTCACTCCTCTAATGGCTTACAAACACCATAAGCAAGTGGAGAAGGTATAAGGAGAGAGGAGGGAGGTTAGAATTCGTATTTGGCACTTCTTGGGAAGGGATACACGAATTCATGACCTTGGGGTTGTTTATATAGGTGTAGAGATAGGGTTTCAGTCATTATCCTTATCTAGTTGATTATCCATTAAGCAACCAATAAGATAATCCTTGAATCCTTATCATACTCGAATTCTAAGGCTTTCCAACCTTAAATTCGTCCACCATATATAAAAGATAATACTTACCTTATTTTGTAACTATCACATAATTACAATTCAGCCCCTCAAGTTTAATTAATTACACTTGATCACAAAATTAATTCTCAATTAATTATTGACCAATATTAATTAAACAAATATGATTTCTCCTTTAATATATTATCCTTATAACATATTAATAAATCATATTATCCTCTCTTTCTATTTATTTCTCCAATCAAGTTGCTTTGGTGAAGGCAACCCAAAAGGACCATGCACCATCGGGTCAAGTACATACCAAAATAGTTATGGACTTAGACACTAATCCAACAAGAGATGCCGCTGCAAATCTCATGGGCTAAGAAGATCAATGGCCAACACCTCTTACTGCTGTAGACATCGAGAAATTATATGCAAAATAGATTGCATTTTTTAAGATAGTGTTCGGTGTTCCTCTATCTCTCTTTGAGCACATTAATTTGTGCAAATCTGCATAAGAGAATTGGGACACTCTTCAAGATCTGTTTGAAGGGTCCGAGAATATGAAAGGTAAACGTCTGACTTTGGTTGTTAATGATTTTGATACCTTCACCACTGCTCCAGGTGAATCCGTAGCCTCGGATTCAAATAGGTATCAAATCATTCTAGACAATATGACTGCACATAGAATAATCGGAACTCCTCTTGAGTACAATCGGAAGTTTATCAATAGCGTAGGAAAAGGCTAAGGAAACGTCAAATCATGTCTTCAGAGTAATGGATCTCTAAAGATGCTGAAGCTTTATCAACTCTTTGAAGAACTACAAGGCCACAAATCTAATGTTGCACAAACATCAAGTGAACTGTCCGGAGGTCCTCTTGCCTTGGTTAGTCATGTTAACCCACTTATTCTGACCCCATCTGTGTCAGATCCTTTTGTAACTACCTACTTATTTTGTCTGTTCAATTAGCCTTCCCTACTCCACCAACTCCACCTGTTCCGAACCATCCAAAGAATCTTGATCCTGATCAAGTTGAGTCTGAACTTCGCTTCCAATAGGAGTTTGCACTATTATCCATGAAATACAAGCGTCCATGGAATCCCAGTCACAAACCGTATCAAAACTTATTCCAAACCCCTCATCAAAATAATCCTCAACCATTTCCTAAACCTTTAGAGACCCATCTGCTTACAAACCCAACATCTCATCATCAAGTCATTCCTAGGAATCCCATGAAATTCCAAAGTCAGACAAACTAGTTTGTCATAAGTGTGGGAATGGTAACCATTTTGCTAAAGATTTTTTGGTTGATACCTTTCAGAAGCCGACCGTTAAGGATGCTGCATACTATGCTCGTGGATAGAGAGAAAGCTTTTTTTACTACTGTTTCAAGAGATGTTGAAGGGTACTGGTCTTATGGAGATGAGGATGATGTGAGCACTAGACGGTATATGTGTCTTATGGAACGACAGTTGATCGAATGTGATAAAGGCTACCGGTCATCAGGTTCAGAAGGAGACGATGAAGATGCTAAAATGAACTTTTGCTAAATGGAAACCAATGATCCACTAGGAAAAAGCGTCGTTCAGTGGGTAAAATCTATGATTACTGAAAATAATTTTGATTTATCTCTTTCTGAACCATATCTAACCCAGATTCAATCAGATGTGAGCATCGTCCATAAAGCCTATGAGTTTGCCACATAAGTAAGTAAGAAGCTGGAAAATCAACTGACTCGCCTTAGATTATGCTTTAAAGATAGAAATCTTAAGATAGAATCACTAAAAAAAGAGCCTATAATGTCTCAAGATGAATGTATTATTTTAAAAGACAAATGTGAAATCACCTTTGCTGAAAGAAATGTTTTAGTTTTTGATAACAAATGTCTCAATGCCAAAATTGATGCTTTACATCATTTAATTGATATTCTTGACACAAACGAACGGATAACTCACAATTTTCTTCATCCATGGTCCAATGCACCAGGCCTCGGAAGCGAGTTTCCAAAGCCTGTTGCTCGACCCTTAAAGGATTTGCAAAATATAACTTTTATGGGAGATGTTTGAACCGCAAACATTTGGATACCCCTGTCTCATCATTGTCACCCCTTCCTGAGACATCAGACCATTTTCAATCTTTGATTCCTGAGTTCCAACCCATAGTTGTCAAATGTCCTAATTTCATACCTCTTCCGCCTCTAATACCCATGGACCTAAATTAGATTTCGCATGCATTCCCTGACATCATCTGTACTGGAGTTCAAATTCCAAACTTTGGTCCTCTGAACAATTGTGTTATTGAGGAAATAATTCCTGAGACAACCGGACATGACTCTAATAAATCAGATTTTGTTTGGGCATCATTAGAGAGTGAAGCTGATGAAGACATTATATGTGATGATTCATCTTACTCGTGTGTCTCTAACTCTGAAGTGATCTCAAAAACAACTCTAGTGTCAATCAAGCCTAAGTTTGACAATCCATCATCTGGACAAACTTCCAAATCATCATCTGACTCTTGGAAAAACCTTGGTTAAATAAGAAAGATGTTGTCAACCCTAAGATCGAAGCAAAAAATACCCTTAAGAAAGAAATTAGGCCAAGGCAAGATTCCAGATTCATTGAGAGATCCGAAAAGAAAGTATCTCGGATAGTTAGCCCAACCACTAGGAACCACAATTCCTTTTTGTCTGTCAAAATTCTTGAAAGGCCATCCAGTTCTCCTAGTCAGGTTGCTTAAAACAATCTAGTTAGTCCTAATCTGAAAGGTTTACTGTTGAGACTCATTCTGTAAAAACTAACTTTCCTTTGACAGTTTATTCTATACTTATTGCTAAATCTATTGGTACTATTTTCAAACCACCATAACATCTGAAACCAAATGTACCATCAAAAGCAGCAACCAAAGAACGAGTTGGTAAGAACACTGTTGTTAAAAAATCCTCAAATGATTCAAAACAAAATTTTGAGTGGAAAGTAAAAAAGGTTGAAAATTTTTCTATATCTTCTATCAACATAATGATTCCAACATCTCAGAAAACTGTTGGTCCGAGAAAAGCAATGTCCAAAGAACCTTTAGTTAAATATGATTTTTGGATTAATGTGACCTTGGCATTCTACATCTTTCCCAAAGTTTCTCGGAACAAACCCTCCGAGACCCAATTGTTCCAAAGTCACAGTTGAAATATAAATCCCGTGCCAAAGTCCCTAAACCTAAATCGGAGCTTAGAAACTCCAAAACTCACTGATTTTGCAGGAACTCTATGCTTCGGAACAGGATACAATCTGGTATATTGATAGTTCTTATTACATGCACATGACTGGGAAGAAAGACTTTCTACGTGATCTCAAACTTGCTTTAAATGTTGGTTACATGACGTATGGCAACAACTCAAATTCACAGATCTGAGGTTTTGGCATCCTTACTAACGACAACTTTTTTGTCTCTAATGTGGCATATGTAGCTGACCTTAAACACAACCTGATTAGTGTGGCTCAGCTCACTGACTCAAACCAAAGAGTTGAGTTCTGTAAAAAGCATAGCCATGTCATGATAGAAGATCGGAAAGAATGTCTAATCAAATCAATCTCAACACAAACATGTATGCATTAGACATCAACATGATCATTAGCAAGCCTTAACTCTGTCTTCTCTTAAAGGCCGTTCCAGACTTTAGTTGGTTATGACGTCGGAGGCTTGCTTCTCTAAACTTCTGATACATTTCGATGAAATGGTTCGAGGTCTGCCGCTCCTAAAGCTTGAAAATGATCATCTATACGATGTATGTAAATGTGGGAAGCAATCCAAGAAAGTTCATCCCATTATCATTGAAAAGTGAATTTTGGAACCATTTGAACTTTTTCATATTGATAATTGTGGACCCTCCACTATAGAAAGTTTGCATCACAAAAAGTACATTGTTGTGATTGTTGATGATTACATAAGGTTCACTTGAGTCTTCTTCCTTAGGCTAAAATCTGAAACAGCCTCAAAACTTATTAATTTCATCAAAGGAATTGGAGTTCTTGTCAAACTTACTGTAAGAAGAATCTGAAGTGATAATCGCTCGGAATTCACCAATGTCACCATTGAGAAATTCCTCTCCAAAAAAGGAATTGACCAGAATTTCTCTGCACCCTACACTCCTTAACAAAATAGTGTGGTTGAAAGAAGATACCGAACTCTCATTGAAGTTTCTCTATCAATGCTAAACTTTGCTAATATACCTCTTTATCTCTAGGCTGAGGCTGTGTCCACTGCCTGCTTCACTCAAAACCGAAGCATCATTAATCGACATATAAACATGACATCGTATAAAGCCATGAATGGTCGCAAGCCCAGTATCTCGTTCCTGCATGTTTTCGGCTGCAGGTGATTTATAAAAAACAACTTTGATTAGCTCACCAAGTTTCAACTCAAAGTTGATGAAGCAATCCTTTTGGGATACTCAACAAAATCCAAAGCCTACAAATTTCTTAATCGTGGAAATCGTGTACTTGAACAAAGCTTTGATGTCACTTTTGATGACAACTGTGTTCGAAATTTTGGCCCAACTCATGTTACAACCCACATTATGGAGTCCGATGCTCCTTCTCCAGGATCTCCGAATTCCCAAATCATCTATGACGTTGACATTGAAATCCTGTTCGGACTTTTAGAATTTGTTCTTGATTCAGAATCTCGATCAAGACCGTCCTCATCAATAGCAGCTCCAATTTCTCAAAATGTTTCTGGTCCAACTCCTATTTTTCCTCCATTTGGTATCAGACAAATAAAAGTTTCCTTCTTCAGGCATACTCCTATTCAAAATATGGAGGCCTTCAACTGGATAAAAAAACACTTCCGGAGGTTGTCAATTTTTGGGTGGAAGATTGGTTAGCTAGTCATATAAGAAGCAGAGCTGCATTTCTCTCTTAACAGCTGAAGCAGAATACATTGTTGTTGCAAGCTGCACTTCGCAAGTTCTTTAGATGAAATCTTAACTTTTGGATTATGGTTATCGATTTCATCAAATTCCAATCTATTGTGATTCTCAAAGTGATATTACAATTTCTTACAATCCAATTCAACACTCTATGACGAAGCACATCGATATTGGTGAAGCACATCGATATTCGATACCATTTCATTAAAAATCATTTTTTAAAGTGAAACATCGAAGTTATTTTTGTTCCAAATAACGATGAAATTGTTGATGTCTTTACTAAGACATTAGACGAAACCAAATTTAATGGGTTTCTGAGAAAAATGGGTATGAGGATGTCTGATCCACAATTCTTCCAACAAGCTTGTACTCTCTGATGGAAATATCAGCAAGAAAAATAAATCCGAAGTCAAAATCTTTTATTCTCAAAATCATTTTCTCTCAGAAAATATAGGATAATTTTACGTGTCTTTTTGTCTACCCTCTTCTTTTAGTTTACGTTGTACAACTTTCCTCATCTTTTGAAGCTTCTGACTAATATAGTTACATTGGTGTTGTTATTGATCTTCCCTTGGAATCTATTCTATAATGAAGTGTTATGAAGTTCACCTCAGAATTCAATCTGAAACGGTAATGGTTCATTTCTTACACTTGTCCTAGCTCTAATCATTCATGTCTTGGAATCTCAATCTATTTAAAATGGTCTTCTAAGATCTTCATACATTTCACCTATGCTATTCAATCTAAGATTGTTCCATCTTGAACTCTATATCATGTAATAATGATGTGTTCATATTCTTTTCAAAGTATCTTATGACATCTTGTCTCGGAATTTGCTTATTCCGAGATCCTCAGTTATAAAACGAAGTTCAAAGGTTTTCATTAAAGTTTTTTATTTTTGGAATGTTTTTCTCAATTCAATTAACGGTATTTTTTCTTGATGACTATCCTTTAACCCTCTATAAACGTGCTTTTGCACACGTCTCGATAAAGTGCATATGAACTAAACTGAAATGACGATTTTTCCTTTTCGCACGTATAGTCATCCCATCTTTCGCACTTGCAGTTTTTAAAAGTAACAATTTTGGCAACACATTAAATGCGACCCATTTTTCCTTTGGGTGTCATCATTACTTTCTTTCTAACCCAACCCGAATATCCAACCTATAAAAGAGTTTAAATGCCAACGATTCCTCTTTAATGCTTTATTCATCTTTTTCCTGAAATTTCTCTTTGCAACTGCTCTTCGAGCATTTAAACCTTCAAAAATGGCTTCCACTCAAAATGTTTGTGAAACCTAAAATCCTTCAAAAAATAAGAAATCTTCAAAGGGTTGTACCTCTCATCATCGACTGAACCCATCCTAAGAGAAACTACCCAAATTTTCTCACTCGACCCCATAGATTACGATGAATCCATTCGAGTAATGATCAAGTTCATCTCCTATTACCCCATTTTTGTTCCACTTACTAAAACTCCAAACCCTCAACTTCCATTATGCATTCTTCACACTGCCTTTGAAATAATCGAGATTGAAGATGGTGTTCTTGAGACCAAAATCACAGGTAATAGGTTCGTCCTTATACACAAGCAAACATTCCTCAAGGATATCGGTATCTCAGAAAACCCTAAGGGCTTTCAAGTTCATGAACCCCAAAATCGGCGATTCCCGGACTTTGGTCTGTGTTGATGCATTTCATCCTTCAAGAATTATCAGGGAAACATGGTGGAACTGACACCATGATCAAGTATTGGCTATACGTTGTGTATAGCATCTATTCAAGTTGAAGCAACATTGTTGACTTGACCGAGGTCCTATGGAAGGACTTTCTGAAGTTTGCCATCAAAAGGAAGCCGAATGAAATATCGAGTCCAAGATTCTAGGCTCTGACCCTCCAACAGCTTTATAAGAAGAGAAGACATCCCCATCGACACCAAACCTAAAAAGGTACGTTTTTCTTTCATGGCCATTAAAACATGTAGGCTTCCGAACCAGACTTCTTTTGGACCTATACGTAGGTTGCCACAACACATGTTGGAAACACTTCCATCCTATTCTCTTTTTCTCAAACATCATTTAGAGGCCTTGATTGTGTATGACCCAACACAATCTGCCCCGGTCTCAAATGAACATCAGCCCTCGGATGTGAACAAACCAGTCTCCATTGGTGGCCGAAAGAAAAAGATGGTAAAATGAAAAATATCACCCACCAAAGCTCTAGCCAAAAAGAGAACCAAAGTCAGTGGTTCCTCTCAAAAGGAATCATACATTGACATTCTGTTTGACTTTGGACATCCGATAACCCCACCTGTCCACTCTTCTGAAGTACCCTTCGGAGTTTCAAAACCACACACACACACACACTTATGGAGAGTTTGCACATAATCCATCTCCATCTTCCAAAAAGATGGTGCATGTGTTGAACAAAGTTCCTTGAATCCCCCTGAAACACTTTCATATGTCTCTTCAAACATTCCTCCTTCTACACATATACAATCTGGGGCTATTGCCTCAGATTCCAAGCTTTCGGAAGCTGGAGTTGTCCCTCCGACTTCCAGAGCCTGAACTGGTCTGATACCTTGTTCAAGTAAAGGACAATCGAGTACTACTGATGAACAATGGATGACTTTGTTGACAGGGCACATACTTATCATTCGGAGCTTAAAAGAGCTCAAGTGGAGTACACCCTTATCTCCATGCATAATAGGGCCATCCAGAGCAACTTGCCATTTTCAACTCTAACTGATAAAGAAACAGATCAAGAGCCTGTCTCTTCCGAACTAGCTCAGACTGCAGCTACAGGAGAAGCTCACAATACCACAATCATCTCAGATGATTCTCCTCCGGAGTCTCCACATGTTGAAGCTTCGCAGCCTCCATCAGATAAAGAACATTCAACAGAATTCATGTTTGATGATGATAATTCTTCCGTTAGTGCTCTTCCCATCTTTTCAGCTTTCAAGTCTTTGCAGAAACCATCCTCTTCCAATCCAGTTTATGAATTCGGCCTTTCCTCATCCTCATCGGAACAAGAAGAATAAGAGATCAAAATTGATGACCAAGTTCAAGACACTCAAGGAAATGAAACAGAAACAACCCCCCTCCTCAAGGCAACAAAACCGAGACATACCCTCCTCCTACCAAACCACATGATGACAAAGGTGGTAATAACAATGATGATAAGTCTGAGAGTTCCACCTCGGATGCCGGCTCCTCGGATGAGAACATTGCTGATCCGTTTGCCCTCCTGGAACTCCGAGACAATGTGGCAAGTGCTTTCTTCAAGGTCGACTCTCTTGATAAAATTATGGCTCAACTCGACTCAAAGCTTGATAAAAAAAAGTCTCCAAACTTGATGTTATTCTAAATATTTTCCAAGATTAACGAAACTAGCCCCTCGGCGTCAAAAGAGTGAATCAAATTGATCAACTCATCTCTCTCAGACTCAAGCATACTTCAGAGGAAGTTGAACACAAGTATAATGACAGACTTGATCACCACATCTCCACCACCACTAATATGCTCAAAATCCACGACGACATGATCAATGTAACCAATGATTTGATCAAACAAACTCATGTGCATCATGAAAAACAAATCCAACAGTTCGAGAAGGAGATTAAGAAGAAGGATGAACTCAACTTGATAATGCAACAGTCCTAATCAAATTGCTCCGAGCTTGTTCGAACATCGTCGACGTTCCAAACAACAAGTTCGATGAAACTACAATCATAACCACGGATGCTGACTTTCCATCTATCAACCCCAATGACATTCTCATAATTGCTACTCACCCTAGAGATCGTAAATCCAATCACTCGAGCATCGGAGCCTACACTACTGTCACGAACTTCCTGAAGGACTATGTAATTGAATTCTATAGGTCCAACATCGAGTTTGCACACTTGTTCAAAACTAAAAATGTGTTGGCAAAGATAAATTATGAATTGACTAAAGCTCAAATCTTGGCAGAAGGTCCAATTGAAGAACCTGAGCTCGGATACGTCTATCTGAAGAAGACCAACCAAAAAGAATTCTTCCAAGTTCTTGATAAACATCTCGCTCCTTCAACCATCCTCCAAAATTTCATCACCAATGCTACCAAAAGTGATGCTTCAGAGCCTATGAAGAAGAAGTTCATTGAACACCTTAAATGGTATCTGGAAGTCCGAAGTTGGCTCCATAGTGCTTACCTTTTTATATCTAAACATGCCAATTGAGTTTACTGATTGCTAAGTTCACTTACGAGGAGATTGTTAATACATAAAAATTGATCCTCTAGCAATCCAAATCAAAGAAAATCCGAAGCCACTTAATTCCGATATGTGAAGTAGATCTGAAGCTCTTTTTTTATCTGAGATGAAGTATGTATGAAGTTAGAGTCTGTATAAGCATTTAACGCTTTTTGTCTTTTGTTGATGGGGTTAATATTATAAAAGCCCTAAATTTTTAACCCGTAATTGGAAAAAGCCCTAATATTTTTTTATTATTATTATTGCTATGGCCATAACTTTTTCACAAAATTATTACTCTAGCCCACTTAATGAGTTTTATGGTTAACTTGGTTAAATTTTTTGCAAAATCAGTCCTAAAAGTTCATATTTGGTCCCTGAGGTTTGGAAAAAATTACACCACATGATTTTTTAACTTTATTTTTCGTTTTTTGTATACTTTATCTATTTTTGGTTTTTTTATAAATATATATACATTTTTTATTTTCTTTTTTGTATATACTTTATTTATTTTCATTTTTTAACTTTATTTTTCATCAATTTAATTTATTTACCTTTTTACCTTTTGTTTTCTATTTTATAGTGTATATATAGAGTGTATTAGAGTTTTTTTTTTGTTTTTTTTCATATTTCTTTTCGTATTATATTTTAATTTTTTCATCTTTTTATTTTTTTCTTATTTGTTTTCCAATTAAGAAAAAAATATAATCCTTGAGAAGCTTATCTTCATGTGCACTTCATGCACCTTTCTTCAATCCTAAACCATTACTACTGCTTGGTGTCATTTCTTTTGTGCTAATTATGCGAATGTTATCCGTAAATATATATATATATATATATATATATATATATATATATATATATATATATATATATATATATATATATATATATATATATATATATATATAAACGTGAAGTTCAAGTTCTGGTGAATATTTCTCTATTTATGCCTTAATAACGTACAAAACTCCATGCATAAAACCTAATACACCACCTCTTTAATGATTAAATTGGAAAACAAATAAGAAAAAAAATATAAAGATGAAAAAATTAAAATATAATACGAAAAGAAATATGAAAAAAAACTAAAAAAAAACTCTAATATACTCTATATATACACTATAAAATAGAAAACAAAAGGTATAAAAGGTAAAAAAAATCAAATTGTTGAAAAATAAAGTTAAAAAATGAAAATAAATAAAGTATATAGAAAAAACAAATAAAAATGTATATATATTTGTAACAAAAACCGAAAATAAATAAAGTATACAAAAAACGAAAAATAAAGTTAAAAAGCCATGTGGTGTAATTTTTTGCAAACCTCATGGACTAAATTTGAACATTTTAGGACTGATTTTGCAAAAAATTTAACCAAGTTAACCATAAAACTCGTTAAGTGGGCTAGAGTAATAATTATGTGAAAAAGTTGTGGTCATAACAATAATAAAAAAAATATTAGGGTTTTTTCCAATTACGGGTTAAAAATTTAGGGCTTTTATAATATTAACCCTTTGTTGATGTAACGGTTCTTAGGACTTTTTCAGCAAATCTTTTAAGTATCATATTTGTCAAACTCATTGTCTTAACTACTCCCTAGATTGTATTTCGGTTTATACATTGTTCTTCCTCTACTATTTAAGGAGTGAATGTTTCATGTATTAATAACTAAGAATAGAATTATTCAATATTCTCTTCACATCAATTCAAACTCTCTTGCAAGTCAATTTATTTCACTTACATTCTACTTATTTTAAATTGTCTTTACTTTGATTATACTTAATCTTTCTTTATTTTTCACTTGAATACTTTGTTGAATCTCATCTTCAAGTCTTGACTGGTTTACCAGACTTGACTGGACTAACTAATTAAAAGCAGACATTGATCTTTAAGGTTAATTCAAGGTTTGAGTTTTCGAACTTTGTCCGCGCATTGATTATTGTTCTCACAGATTTGACCAAGTTTGACCTAAGGGTATTTTGGGTAATTTGAATAGTAATTTGAGATTAGGTCCTTTATTTTTTGTATAGGTGACAGGTAGAGCCAAAATTTGGAGCAATGATTTGTTCAGCTATTTTTCAGACAATGAGGTGAGTTTTCCTCACTATATTTGTGGGTCGAATGCACCAATGGCAGCCTACTAGGTTATGTATCCTAGTTTAGGATGTTGTTATGTTGTAGTAATCTTATAAGATCTACATGATTATCACTTTGCTGTTACTTGTTTTATTTGTTGCATATGTCGACATACTGTGGTTGGGATGAGGCAATATTGCTCTGTGCGGAAGCCAACAAACCTAGGAGCAAACCATACATAAGTTGTAGGCCATAAAGTCATGTCAGACTTATGTTGTGGGCTCGGGAGTAAGTCAGACATAAGTTAAGGGCCGGAAAAGCAAACCAAACTTATGATGTGGGCTCAGGAGCAATCCAAACATGAGTTATGGGTTAGGTGGGCAAACCAGACTCGTGTTGTGGGCTCAAGGATAATCCAGTTCGATGAATGTGGACCTAGTATGCATGTTGTTATATGTTGTGTGATGGTATTTTGGGAGAAATTCACTAAGGTTTAGCTTACAGTTTGAGCTTATGGTTTCAGATACTTCAGATGACAAGAGCAAGTAGAAGGCCTAATCGTACACATCATCCTAGATTTTTATGAGGTTATGATTTTGTGAATACTCTGATTCTTGTTTTATGACTTTTGGAAACTATGATTTTATAATATTTGTGAATTTTGGATTGGTTTAAAAATGAAAAATTTTACTTTGATTTTGAGATGTTACGTGAGCGGTGGAAGAACCTGCTCTGATACCATAAAAAATTCTAATTCTTTGTTATTGATCATCAAAGAAATTACAGAGGAGAGGAGAAGTATATATAAATAGCAAAAGCAATCTAAAACAACCTAATAATAAAGGGAAGCTAAAATAAAGGATCTGCCACCTCATATGGATACAATGGAGGTAGATACGAACTAAATATAGATAAATGTTATGAGATCTAATATAATCATATTATCACGGTGGTCTCGCTATGGAATAAGTGGTTATTCGAGTTATACATCAAAATTGGCTACTTTATTAAATACGTACCCCATTTTTTGGTTATTTTATGATTTTTAATAATAATAATAATAATAATTATTATTATTATTATTATTATTATTATTATTATTATTATTATTATTAGACAAAACTTCAAAAATATTCCATTTGGTTTCCAAAAATATCAAGTTTAGTCTCTAAGTTCAAAAAACCTTACAGATGGTCCCTGTGGTTTCAAAACTTTTAACAAATGGTCCTTTCGGCTCACTCCGTTAGCATTTCACCATTAACTCATTTTTTAATAAAATATTGTAGGGGTAATTTCGTCATTTCAGTTGTAACCTTCTCTCTTTAAAAGAAATTGTATGTCTGATTTTTGGGCAAACCCTTTAGCTTTATCAGTCGTCATCTCTCCTCCTTTCCACTGTTGCTCGACCGTTGCACCCTTCACGACATCTAATCGCTTCTGATTTAAAGATGGTGACTTGCAGATGTGGGAATGAAGCAATGAAGATCACTTCATGGATGGATCGTAACCATGGAAGACAATTTTGGAACTGTAAAAGATGTGGTTTCATTCGATGGTCTGATCCTCCTATGTGTGCTAGGGCATTGGTGGTGATTCCAGGTTTGATAAGATCAATGAATCGATTGGAAGAGATGGTTGCCATTGTAAGTGCAGAATTGTGGAACTACCAGCTGATGTTGTTTTGTTCATTGGTGTTTTTTTGTATTATTTTAATCTCTAAGTATCTTGTGAAGGTTTGGATGGTAATGGAGTTTTGGTTTTTGGTTTGTAACCATTGCAGGGGTTTTTTTTTATTTTAATCGGATAGGGTTTTTTTTTTGCTTTCAGTTTATGTAGGTGGTTTTGGAACTGGTGTTGTTGTATTTGGTTTATGTATCAGATTAATGTCTAATGCATTGGTAATGGTAATGGTAATGGAATGTAGTTTGTTATAGTTCATTGTTCAATTTCTTGAATGTTTTTGAAATGCAATTGTTAAGTGTATTGTAAATGCGTCTTTAAGATGGTTTTAATTTGCAATTGAAATGTACAATGTTATTAATTGATCTGTGAAGGGTAGTACACAAAACATATTAATTCATTACCAAAAAGTGCTTACACACCATCACATGCAAGGTAATAAAGTTCTTAACACAACCATGATGCAAATTTTTCTAAAAACCTACAACACAAGCATTACATGCAACGTTTTCAAGTTCTTAACACATCTTCAAACAAGTACACATGACTTAAGTTTCTAAATACCTACAACACCAGCATCCTAATAACCACTAAAAATAGTTTTCAGCCCCCTCCGACTTCACCACTGCCTCCTTGCCCTTTACATGTTCTGGAATTGTGCCCTTTGTTATGACACTTTGAACAAGTGTCTACCAAATATTTCCTGATCAATCTACCAGCTTGGTTGTTTGGCTCATCAACACCCCTCCTTCTCTTCTTCTTAGGCCTCCCAACCTACACATATTGATATACTATAGTTAAAATTGAATTCATTCCATGTTTACATGTATACTATATATCTGGTGTACTTGAAATACAAACCTATGTCTTATGTTTTGGTGGAAGTAAAGTGAATGGGCAGTCACTTTTAGGCCACATTGTACGTCCATTCAATGGATCAATTTTGTTGAAATACATGGCTTTCAATGTTGATAACCTATAGCAAGGATGGACCCATTCATCAACATGTGGGGCATTTTCACCATTTTCAATTTTATCCCATATAGCACAAACAACATGTCTACATGGGAAACCTGTAATCTCCCAAAACCTACAACTGCAACTTTGATCATTCAAGTTTACCACATATTGGTCTTGCCATGTGCTTGCCACTTGGTACTTTCCTGCCCCATTGTATTTAGCTACATACTTTGATGCATCAGTCTTAATCTTTTCAAACAGTGTAGTTGCAGTAGGGGTTAGAAGTCCTTCACACTTATCTATTTCCTTTTGCACCACACATAACCTCTTCATGAGATACTCTCTAATATACTCTAAGAAAGTGATAATAGGTTTATCCCTACCTTCATCTAGCTTAGAATTGAATACCTCACAATGGTTATTCAACAAACAATCAGTATGTGCCCTTCCTGAATAATAGATATTAAGAGAAGACAATTACACATATAGTAAACACACAACAAGGAAGATTAACATTTCTCAATAAATTTCTAGAAACTTACCACTAAAGTGAGATTTAGCCCAAGTGTTTTCTGGGATCTTAGACACCCAAGCATGAGCCTCTTCATTGATCTTCTTCAACTCATCCATTGCTCTGTTAAAATGATTGACTGTTGTTGCTCTACCACACTCCCAAAGCTGGTCATTTAAGTCTTTTCCTTTCCATTGTTTCTTCATGTTTTCCTGGATATGCCTTAAACAGAACCTATGTTTTGCACTAGGGAATACCTTCTCCATTGCTGGTATTATTCCCTAAACAAAAGTCAATGTATGCAACATCAGTTAACCATATGTATTTAGAAAAGGTAATAAAAAAAGTTAGGTGATACACATCTTTTGTCTATCTGAAATGAAGGTAAAGTTTGAATTTGGTCCCAGATCCAGATCTTCTCCTAACAGTTCCAAGAACCAGGTCCAACTACTTGTTGATTCTGTCTCTACCACAGCATATGCTACAAGGTATATGCCATTGTTTGAGTCCAACGCTACAACAGTTAACACTTGCCTAGGGTAAGGGCCCTTCATGAAAGTACCATCCAGACCTAGAAAATCTCTTAACCCATATTTGAATCCTAACTTCAATGTACCTAAACAGACATATATTCTTCTAAAATTTCTTGTGGTAATAGACAGGGATGTTTCTGGATACACATCAATCTGAACTGTTGTACCAGGATTAGTGTTGAGTAGCTCCAACACATAATCCCTCAAAAATCCATAATGTACTTGGTAGTCCCCACTAATTATACGCTCAGCCATTGACTTTGCCCTAGGAACCTTTTGCAATGACATTCGTACCTCCAGTTTCTTGCACAACTCTTCGTGTAATGCTTTCACTAGAATTTTAGGGTTACTCTGTATTTGTTGAACAATTAAGTTTGCTACGTATCTGGAAGTGCAAGCTTTAACCGCCCTTGTTTGCAAACATTTATGCTCATCCTGTACTGTTTTCACCAACCAATCCTGATTTTCATTAGCCCTCGATATTTGGACTGCCCATGGACATGTACCTTTATTGGCAATTACATCTTTACCCTTGCACTTTGCCCTACTTCTAGTTGAGGACCCACCACCATCAACTCCTGTTGAAGGCTTACTTACAACACCTTTACATTTCACCCTAATCCGGATTTTGTCATTTTTGGCTAGGTATAAAGACCTCCTTGTTGCTACAGCATGTGAGTTCATGTAGTTTTTAACATCAAGCTTGGTTTTGAAGACCTGGCCAATCTAAACTGGTTTAACATGAACCCCTCCATGTGAGCATGTACTTGACTTACTCAACTCTTTTAGCAGTCTCTTCCTATCATCTTCATGAAATCCTGCAAATTGATAATCATCAGTGGTAATAACTTCCAAATCATCATCAACCATGTGAATCCCTTCATCTTTTGAATGATTGTTCAAGATTCCATGTTTATCTACATCAACTACATTATGGAATTCACTCATGTCTACATCTACATCAAATTGTATGTTAGACTCATCCACATTGTATTCACTGTCATCAGAATCATCTCCACTATCCTCAGAACCATGGCCACTCTCAGAGTAGAAAGCCTCTCCACTATCATCACTCACCATACCCTCTAGATAATCCACTTCTGGTTGTTTTTCAAATGAAGTTTGAACATTAAACTCAACATCATAATCAGCATAAAGTGAGTAATCCTCTATAAATGGTTCATAGTCATCAACTGTTGTAGTATTAGCTCCACCATCAACTTGTCAGCTTGGTTCTTGTACATGGTAAGTTCCCAATGGTTCTTCAGTTTCAACTGCACTAGTGATCACTTCTTCTTGAGTTTCAATTTCATGATTCACCACTTCCTCTTGAATGACATGACTTTGTTTGCCTTGTGACCTTATAAATGGTAGAATACTCTTTGAGTAATCATGGCCTTTATCAACATCTAACACTTGTGACTGCTCATAATCAGGGTTCATAGACTTGTTTAGATCAAGCTTTCTACTACATGATCCTGCTTCTCTCCTACAAGGTTTCTTTCTATTCATTTCAGGTGACACACTATCAAGCTCTAACTCTTCAATAACAACTTTAGAAGGAGACTTGTAATAACTAGCTACCCTTGTCTGACCAGTTTCAATATACACCTTAATAAGTCTGTGTTTAGGGACATATGATACCATTTTAAGTACATCTTGATCATTACCTAAAGGCATTAAGCCATAGTCCAAAGGGTATTCAGGGATACAGAAATGGTAGTAAAGGGTTTACTCAGTTTTGTACCCTAGTTCTCGAACCATGTCGTCAAGCTCATGAACTGAAAATAAATCAGTGTCAACATCATCTACATATGCTACAACACCATCAACGTATTTCCTTCCAGGTGCTTTGGTGAAGACACCACTGTAGTGTATCTTCAACGTGAAATAGTTGTCATAACCTTCTGTAAACACAAAAAAAGAAAGAGTAAAATCAATGATTTCCTTACGTTAACACAATAGACCAAGAAAAAACAAGTTTTGTTGTAGTATTGTACCGTATCTTTTTCCTAAGTCCTCCACGGTTACAAATTTTTCTCGAAAACACCATATTGATAGCACCATTGCAATTTCCGCAGCTTAAAACCCTAAATCCCAATTTCTGTTCTTGCTTCTACGATGGGAATGAACCCGATGAATACAGATGTAACTGGATATCTTCTTGGGAGAGGGACGGGTATTGATGTGCAAGCAATAGGTAATCATTTCATATTAAAGAGAGAAGGTTACAACTAAAATGACGAAATTACCCCTGCAATATTTTATTAAAAAATAAGTTAACAGTGAAATGCTAACGGAGTGAGCCGGAATGACCATTTGTTAAAAGTTTTGAAACCACAGGGACCATTTGTGAGGTTTTTTGAACTTAAAGACTAAAATTGATATTTTTGAAAACCACATGGATCATTTTTAAAGTTTTGTCTTATTATTATTATTATTATCAAAAAGTTAAAGACAAAAAAGAGAACTTGAACAAGTAACCTCTAATTTATTAGGATGTGAAAACAACAAATTAACAATATTTTAAGGTAAGACGCGCGGAAAGGAATAATTTGTATGGGTAATAATTGGCAACTTTAATAAAGTTAGGATATGTGAGTAGATTTAGGCATAATTAAATTAATTCTTACTGATTCTACATATTTTAATACCCTATGTAATATTAGTATTCTTACTGATTCTACTTATTTTAATATCCTATGTAATATTATATTATATACTAAATAATGCTTTAAGTCAGGATTGAACATGATACGTGTAAGACCTGCAGACAAAGTCACATACTAATACAATAATCATTGGACTAATTGAAAAATAGGGAAAAATACAAAATATCATGTCTCACATGAAAACAGTAGGGAAAGTTACAAAAAAACATGTCGCACAAGTGAATTTAATAAACGATTAACAACTTTTTATATCACAAAATAATTATTTATTTTGTAATGAATATTGTTAAGCTATCAGGTATATCTTTCATATCACCGCATCAAAAATATTGTTGTTTGAGCGAAATCTTATCATAACATCCCCACCACATGCATAGGTATATTCACCACTACATATTATTATATAACCCCCTTACCAATGTTCATGTCGAAATGGTCCAAAATCCGCTCCCAAAACGTTTGGGTGGTTTGGTTGTTTGCGTTGACATTATCTTGGGGTATGACCAACCAAGCCTGTGCTAAGGTCATCTCCTAGGGCGGAACACGAGTACGAAAATTAGGGAGGCAAAAAATAAATTCATATAACCCAATTTAACTTGGTTCAAAATCATGACATATCAAATTCTTAACACGACTATTAAAATTTTATATCACTTATAGATTATAAAGATGGGAAATGATATATTAGTCCAACAATGTATTTCAAATTTGTTCATTCGGTCTTTTAACTTATTTGTGTGCTTTATAAGAGAACTAGACGAATATATGTACGTTACGCAAAATACAATTATAATTTTTGGTAATCTTATGTTATTGAAAATATTTATATAATTTATATTAACTATAAAATAATAATTATTACATTTACTTTATATAAAATTATAATTAATTTGAACAATTGATAAAATAACGCTTATTAAAATCAAATAATTTAATGGTCTCTACTCATTTTTACGTGTGTATAACATTAGTTATATTTGTCAACTATTTTAATTACCACTATTATGATTTATTAATTTTACAAAAAAAAAGTTGAAGGTGTTTTAATTTCATCATGATGATTATTTAAATTATCAACAACTGTTTGTAATCTAATATAATTTAATTTCTAAGTTTCTATTATTTTTAACTATTATTATTAAAAATTAATTTAAAAACAACTAAATTGAATTTTAGTTATTATAAAATATAGTTTTCAGACACATTTTAGTTAATTGGATTCATCGATTTAGATTCTTTTATATTTATTATATTTCATGTTTTCATTTTAACTACATTATATATATATATATATATATATATATATATATATATATATATATATATATATATATATATATATATATATATATATATATATATATATATAGAATTGTTTTTAAACATTATTTGATATTTTACTTTAGGTTTTAAATTTTACACTAAACTTTTAAGCTTATTTGATATATTAAAAGTAGGTTATTTATTTAACAATATATTGAAGGTAACAAATTAAGTATATCATATTCATAAGTCACAAAGTCTTCTATTTATGATAATGTTTACAACTAAAAACATATTTAAGTTAACAAATTAAATATATTATATGGAAATATGAAGAGTTTGGAGTTTTAGTTGAGTGTGGTGAAAAAAAATGTTTCATTTACAATATAGTATGATATATTTATTTTTGTCGGATCTAATTAGTCACTTTGGATAAAATGAAGGGGTAACCCAATTACCGCTTTGCCATATAGACCCCACTCATCCAAATTTCCAGACACCCTTTCTCTATCATATCTTTTTCTCCTTCCTTTTCACCCTCTGTAAACACATGAATCTCTTCCCTCCGATCTTCTATGACGTCCTCTGATTTTCAAAACCAATTAAAACTTTTCTTACGCTTTTAAAATCATTTATTTATACTTGCGGAAAATCCCAGTACAAAATATCATTTTGATTACAAATGTTTGTTTCTAAAATGTTAAAACCCTAAGGATGTCATAATCAATACAGATACATAAGTTACATCGTAAAAACTTGATGGTCCTCAATACTATTGCAGGTTGTCTCTTAATCACTCAACATCCTAATCAAGTTCCACTAGCTTAAGTCTTAGTACTTGTGATACATATAAACTGAGTGAGTCAGATTGGAAAACCTGATGAGATACAGAGGGATGTCAATCCCATAATATTGATATGATAATATTCCATAATTATTAGACCTGCAACATTAACTGTTACCATATAATATCCATACACGCTTACATTCCTATATATTTATTCCTACCGACCCTCACAGATCCTAGTCCAAGATTATCAGGGAGAATTATCTCCTCGACAAACCATTTAAGGTAAGGGTTAACTACACAGCTAGGAGGTCCCTTGGTTGGTTTAAGTCTTAAGGAACCTAAGCCTTCAGAGTAATTTGATTAATGGGGTATTACTGTAACACCCAAAATCAGAAAGACCAAGAAAAAGGAAAGGAAACCCTAAGTCAAATGGGGGGGGTCAACTCGTCGAGTCTATAGGTGAACTCGACAAGTCGGAGCGGGATCCGGGTTGTTGAATAAGTGACCGACTCGGCGAGTTGGTAAGTGGACTCGGCGAGTCGGTGAGTCGATGAGTGGACTCGGCGAGTCTGGTCTGAACGAGAAAAGCCCTAATCCGAGGGTTTGCACCCTATTTAAGGAACATTGCACCCCTTCCCCAGCCTCTTTACTCCTCTTTCAGATCCAGAAACCCTAAATCGTGAGTGAGAACCCTTGGGAGAAAATTGGAACCTAGATAAGGGGGTTTGTGAAGACATATTGAAGATCAAGAAGCTTGGATCAAGGGGCATTGCATAGATTGGGATTACTTTTCAGTGAGAGGTCAACTTTGAGGTAATAAGCTGGCCTTATTGCATTTAGATCTATCTTATGTATGAGATTTGGAGCATTTTGGGTATGAATGAGATCTATGTCGAGTTAGAGACCTAGATCCACGGTTGCTACCTCAGATCTAGACTTGTAATAGTCCAGAAGGTCATAAAGTTCATGTCAATGAGTTGTTGGTGAAGCCTACTTGTCATAAACCCTAGCCCTAGAGTGTTTTAAGCCTATAGCTCCTTGTCTTCACGTAAAGTTTGCAACTTTACATGATGAATAGGCTTTAGAAGTGTGGATCTACAGTTTGGATCCCCTACATGGCTCGAAAAGCCACTGTATGGATTAAGAACTGAAGCTACTCGACGAGTCACATGGGTTGACTCGGCGAGTTGTATGAAGATAGGCAAGAACTCGACGAGTTGGAAGAACTGTTGGATATAGTGTCTAAGTCCATAACTATATTTGGTATGTACTTGACCCAACCCGGCATGGTCCATTTGGGTTGCACTTCACCCGAACAATTTATGGATAATCTTTTGAGAATAGTATAAGTTATGATTTATTAATATATTATAAGTTCTAATATATTAATATAAGATCATATTATTTAATTAGTATTGATCTATATTTAATCTAGGATTAATTTAGAGATCAAAAGTATTACTAATTAAATATGGGCTCCTATATTTATATAGTGTGGGCTAATGCTCATTTGGAATGCGCTAGGCTTGCATGGAAAGTCCATGGATACTCCATGGAGCTTTAACCCATAGATCTCATGGAAATGAAGAGACATGGGTATTATGGTTTACATGGATGTAACCCTAATCCACCACGCTATATAAAGGAGGCTTTGGTTCTTGAAATCACACTAGTAGTGGTAAGTAAAGCAAGAGGGCCGATTTCAAGAGAGTTGTGACTATTCTCTCAAGGCTCCAAAGTTTATGGTGATTTGTGATTCCATTTAATGCATCCACACTATTGGTGCTAGGCTCTAAAACTCCAAGCAATCAACTACAACTAGAAGGTAAGTAATTCTACTAGCTTTATTTGATTCAAGTTCCCCATGTCATGCTAGATAGGATAAGAACCTTGGAAAATAATTATTTGATTCAAGTTTCCCAATCTAGACCACATCAAGATTTGGGGTTGTGAGGCTTTCGTGAGACACAAGACTCACGATAATCTCGAACCCCGAAGCGAAAGGTGTATTTTCATCGGCTATCCACAAAAATCCTTTGGCTACATCTTCTACAGACCCAGTGATAATGTGGTCTTTGTAGCAAGAAGAGGATTCTTTCGAGAGAGAGAATTCATGAGTCAAGGAGACAGTGGGAGGCAAATTGACCTTGATGAACTTCAAGAGTCAAGTGATGAAGGAACCTCAAACCCTAGCCCTCAACCTGAGGATGAAACTCCTGTTGAGCCAACTGAAGAATCTATACCTCTGAGGCGTTCCACCAGAGTTAGGAATGCACCTGGGCATTATTATGGTTTCCATATTACTGCAGAAGGTGAGACACTTATCAGTGATAACACACTGGTAAATCTAGATGAGCCTAACAGCTACACGGAAGCCATGGCAGGCCCTGAGGCTGGTAAATGGAAAGAGGCTATGGATAGCGAGATACAGTCCATGTATAACAATCAAGTTTGGAATTTGGTTGACAATGTACCTGATTGTAAGATAGTCGGGTGCAAATGGATCTTCAAGAAGAAGACCGACATGGATGGTAATGTACACACTTATAAGGCACGACTGGTTGCAAAGGGTTATTCTCAAACTCCGGGAGTTGATTATGATGAGACTTTTTCACCAGTGGCCAAGATTAAGTCTATTAGGGTTCTGTTAGCCATTGTTGCATTTCATGACTATGAAATATGGCAAATGGATGTCAAAACCGCTTTCCTTAATGGAAAGTTGGCTGAAGATGTTTACATGGTTCAGCCAGAGGGTTTTGTCAGTATAGAGTACCCCAATAAAGTGTGTAAACTCGAGAAATCCATTTATGGATTAAAACAGGCACCTCGCAGATGGAATCTTTGCTTTGATGAGAAAGTCAAAGAATTTGGCTTTTCAAGGAGTGAAGATGAATCTTGTGTCTATATCAAGGCTAGTGGGAGCATAGTCAGTTTTTTGGTACTGTATGTGGATGACATACTACTCATAGGAAATGACATCCCAACCCTGCAGGAAGTAAAGTCCTGGCTTGGGAAGTGTTTCGCTATGAAGGACCTTGGTGAAGCTGCCTATATCCTAGGGATAAGGATTTTGAGAAACAGGAGTAAAAGACTAATTGGCCTTAGTCAAAGCACCTATGTGGACAAAGTATTGAAAAGATTCAACATGCATAACTCCAAGAAAGGTGAGTTACCCATCCAGAGTAACGCCAGATTGAGTAAGACATAAAGCCCTAGTACAGAGGCTGAGATAGCAGAAATGAGTAGAATACCTTATGCTTCAGCTGTAGGATCGATCATGTATGCTATGATGTTTACTCGACTTGATGTTGCCTTTGCTTTGAGCATGGTTAGCAGGTATCAGGGGAACCCTGGCAAGGCACACTGGACTGCGGTAAAGAATATCCTCAAGTACCAGCGAAGGGCTAAGGACTGGATCCTTACCCTTAGTGGGAATGATGACTTGAGAGTTGTAGGGTACAGTGATGCTAGCTTTCAGACTGACAGGGATAATTTCCGCTCTTAGTCGGGCTAGGTCTTTACCCTAAACGAAGGGGCAATTACTTGGAAAAGTTCAAAGCAGGAGACAGTGGTTGATTCCACTTGTGAATCAGAGTATATAGCAGCAAGCGAGGTAGCAAAGGAGGCTATATGGCTAAAGAACTTCATCAGAGACCTTGGAGTTGTACCAGCTATAAAGGAGCCAATGGAAATTTTCTGTGACAGCAATAGTACGATTGCCTTAGCCAAGGAACCAAGAGATCATGGGAGATCCAGACACATTGACAGAAAATATCACTTCATTAGACATCAAATAGAAGAAGGAATCCTTGTGGCAAAGAGGGTATCATCGGATAAGAACCCAGAAGATCCTCTCACGAAGGGACTGACTCGGGCTAAGCATCTCCAGCATGCTCGGAGCATAGGGCTTAAGGATGATATTAGTTTTAGTAGTTAGATAATCTCGAAGTTTGTAAAATGTAATTGACATTTGATGATAAATAAAAGTTGTTATTTATGAGTAAGTGTTGCTATCACTTGTCGATCGTTCACTATATTTCTTTTGCATGTTTTGACTTCTAGAATAATTATGTTTGGTATATCATATTATTCGAACCTCCACAGTCGGTCATATTTCGGAAGTAGGTATGAATCAAGACTGTCATGATTGGTTGCAGAGGTCTAAGATGTTGGACATGGCTACAACAATCATGAGTGCTCATAAGTTCTGAGCATTGGACTCAACCCACGCTCACTGGAATCACTTCATGGAATTTATCTCGAGTGATCGTGAGACGGTAATATCATATAAGTCTTTAAACCTAATATGATTTGTTACCTATGAGTTGTTTATGCATTGATTGTACGAAAACGCATTGGTAACTCGATGTTATAAAACGTACCTTTGTGTGTAATTCAACAAGTAGTAAAGAAAACATATGAGTCGAAGTTTATATGTTCCTTCTAGGATTAGAAGCGATATCTGGGCCCCTCGATGTTTTGTTTTGGCCTTTGTACCGGGCCTGGTCAGAACTAAATTGATGTGTTCAGTTAAGTTCTATGTCAAACAAATCGGATATCGGGAAACAAATGCTGGACAATAAGTAAGACCATGTTCCATGTATTTGTCCGACTGATATCTAGAATAGAGGATTATATGATCACTTATCTAAAATGGCGCGTTCTAGTTCAACAGAGTTTAAAGAGCTACGATTGTTGATCGGTTCCTGAAGTCATACTTGCAACTATAGTTATTAGTCTTATCCAAGTGGGAGACTATTGGATATAGTGTCTAAGTCCATAACTATATTTGGTATGTACTTGACCCGACCCGGCATGGTCCATTTGGGTTGCACTTCACCCGAACAATTTATGTATAATCTTTTGACAATAGTATTAGTTATGATTTATTAATATATTATAAGTTCTAATATATTAATATAAGATCATATTATTTAATTAGTATTGATCTATAATTAATCTAGGATTAATTTAGAGATCAAAAGTATTACTAATTAAATATGGGCTCCTATATTTATATAGTGTGGGCTAATGCTCATTTGGAATGGGCTAGGCTTGCATGGAAAGTCCATGGATACTCCATGGAGCTTTAACCCATGGATCTCATGGAAATGAAGAGACATGGGTATTAGGGTTTACATGGATGTAACCCTAATCCACCACGCTATATAAAGGAGGCTTTGGTTCTTGAAATCACACTAGTTGTGGGGAAAAAGCAAGAGGGCCGATTTCAAGATAGTTGTGACTATTCTCTCAAGGTTCCAAAGTTTGTGGTGATTTGTGATTCCATTTGAGGGATCCACACTATTGGTGCTAGGCTCTAAAACTCCAAGCAATCAACTACAACTACAAGGTAAGTAATTCTACTAGCTTTATTTGATTCAAGTTCCCCATGCCATGCTAGATAGGATAAGAACCTTGGAAAATAATTATTTGCATGTATCTTAGTCAAACATAGATCCAAGGTTTATTAGGGTTTCATGTACACTTAGGAAGTGTTAGAATGCTCAAAACCCATCAATTACTGATAGATTGACCAAGATTGCGTATTTCATACTAGTTTTCGAGAGTATATCCGTAGAGAAGTTAGCAGACATCTATGTCCAGGAAGTAGTAGTTCGGCACGAAGTGCCAGTATCGGTGATTTTGGACCGGGATGTCTGTTTCACCTCCAGATTTTGGAGGAAGTTTCATGAGGAGTTTGACACTCAGTTGCAATTTAGTACAACATACCACCCTCAAACCGATGGCCAGAGCGAGCGGACGATTTAGACGATCGAGAATATGCTTCGGGCTTGTGTTTGGATTTTGGAGGAAGTTGGGATACTTACCTCCCACTGGACAAGTTCTCCTACCACAATAGTTACCATGCCAGTATTGACCGGCCACCATTTGAGATGTTTTATGGAAGAAGGTGCAGGACTCCGTTTTGCTGGGGGGGGGGGGGGGAGGTCGTACATTGAGTCATGGGTAGTATCGAGGTTGTACTCAAGACTACTAAGTCGATTCAGTAGGTGGAAGACAAGTTGCGGGTCGTGCAAATTTGGCAGAAGAGTTATACAGATCGGTAACATTCAGATCTAGAGTTTCAGGTGGGAGACTTGGTGCTTCTGAAGGTGTCAACTTGGAAACGTATCATCCAATTTCGAAAGCGGGGAAAGTTGAGCCACTGATTCATTGGACCTTTCAGGATTTTAGCTCGAGTGGGCAAGGTTGCATATCGGCTGGATTTGCCCGATGAGCTCATCTAGATCTATAACATCCTCCATGTGTCCCAGTTGTGGAAGTGTGTAGCCGATGAGTCGACATTTGTTCCTCTCGATGACATTATGGAGAGACTGATGGCGATCTTATATCAGAAGATGAAGGCTCTGCTCAACAAAGAAGAGTCATTAGTCAAGGTCCAGTGGCAACATCAGAAAGGTTCCAAATGGACGTGGGAGCCTAAGGCAGAAATGCGAGAGCACTACCTAGATTTATTCACAGTGGCAAACTTCGAGGACAAAGTCCAAATCAAGTGGGGGAGAGTTGTAACATTTATTATTCGAGTATTTTTTTTAACCCTTGAGTTGTGCTTTATTTGCAAGTTTAGTCCCCAGTGGCAATTTCATAATTTTGGAGTCAGTCGGACTGCATGGGGCATACACTTTCCTGCGTAAGGCGTACTCCGGATCACATTAGTACGATGTGCGTATGTTGGTACACCTGGTGTATGCATCTAGGGTGCAAACCCTAAATTTTAGGGGTTGGACCCTATTTAAACACATTTATGGCCACATGTACCTTCTTATCTTCAGCCTCCCTCGTCATTCTGAAACCCTAAAGAGTGTTTCTACATTATGAAGCTTGTTGAGACATTTTTCATGCCATTTGGAGCTTTTAGAGTAGAAGGAAAAGCATTAAGGTGGCGATGTTTCACTCAAGGCTTTGGATCCATAATCTTGTCCTCCTTGTGCACTGTGTGGAGGTAAAAAGCTACAACCTTGGTGTAGAAATCTTATAGATCTAGTTTTAGATCGAATTTTTCCTTTTTTGTCCCAAACTTGGTCTTTGTTGTGAAAACTGGAAAATTCTAGAACAAACAAGGTCTAAATGTCAACCATGCACAAGTAAATTCACAATGTAACTTTGATGCAATAGAACTTTGAAAGCCAAAGGGCGTGTTTATATTAAGCTAACATATATATATATATATATATATATATATATATATATATATATATATGTATATATATATATATATTTATATATATATATATATATATATATATATATATATATATATATATATATATAATACTTGGAAAACCATGTTGGAATGAACCATTAAAAGTCAAATAAAGTCAACAAGGAGTCAAAGGGGTTAGCAAAAATCAAATTGTTTTAACATAAAAGCATGTTCATGTGCCATGCCTTGAGTTTTCGGTTGTAAGGCCCCATGCCTTTGTGATTTTGGTTGTGTATGACCGAAATCCCCCTTCAAAGATCAACCACAAGACCCAAAACTCATGATAAAAGCCCACTAAGGCCGAAAACTCCACATGCTAGGACCGAAATCTCTTGCTTAAGGCCTATTAGGACCGAAATCATCATTTGTAAGTGTGTATAAGGGGATTTCGGTCATGCCTTGACCAAAATCACCCTCATTAGGGTCGAAATCTCCATAAATATCTTGATATGGTGCCACTTGATTGGTTGAAATTACCTTCCTAATGTGATTTTACTCTTACCAATGTAAACATCAACTCATTGTCACCTCATATCTTTTATTCTCCTATATAATACACGAATTAGAGACCATTCTCAAAACCCATTCAGTTAAAACATTCACACTTTGAGTTTTCCCTCCATTCTGCAAACCTTCCAAGAACATCAACAAGTCATTCCCAGGAAGCCTTTTAATCAACATTGTTCCTTAGGATTATTGTAAGTATTTCTTATATAATCTAGTGTTTATGCAAACATTTCCATGTTAGTCCATTTTATTCACACATTAGTATGTGTTAAAAACTCTTAGGATTCAATCATTTTCATGTGTTCGTAACTTGAAGATCATCGTCATCACTTCGTTACTAAACCGCAAAGTCATATAAGGTGAGTTCATACCCCTATATTTTCACGTCTTTTTATGTATTTCAGGGGGGGGGGGGGGATATAAGTGAAACACAAAAAAACTTTTGCTAAAATACAAACCGTTACTTATGTTTTCTTATATTATATATACATCTTACATAAAAATGTTAAATAAGTAAAATAACGCTACTACCAAATTATAAACTTTTTACATGCAAAGTTGTTAAAAGACAAAGGTTTTCATTTCGACGGATCATACATTTATAAACTATGATACGTATAGTTTGTGGAATATTCACGCAATTTTACCCTTTTGGGACAAATAAATAATTATATAAAAATATAATTATTTTTACGTTATATAAACACTATAAAAGGGTAATACATACATTTACAAGAAAAAGGGATTTTTCATACGTAAACCTGTTGATACAAATTTTGTGAGACATTTGACTTCACTGTACTGTTAAGTACATAACTTAAGTCCTGTATTATAAACTAGAATCTCTGATAGGAAGAGTGTGATACTTGTGTATAGATCTATACGGGACTGGCAATCCCACACTTAAATTGTTAGCTACAATTAGAACGGCAGGTCTGGGGTGACTAAAGTCATAACATTCCGACGCCTGAAGAACGTCGTCACAGGCCAACTAGTCGCTAGTATAGTTATAATAACTTACATGGGGTATTAACAATATATTTTGCTTTACGGGGCTAACAAACATTTAAATTGTTTTATTTTATAAAACTACATTACGCTATTCTATAGTACAATACAACTGTCATTTCAATAAACATATATTTAAATGGTTTCATGTAAAGCAAAACAATGTATTACAAATTTTAAGCACCAAAAACTTATACATATCAGTCTTGAGGATTCCAAGGCTACAACTCATCTTAAAGGAAAATATCGGATTTTCTAGAAAATATAATCTATCACTTCACAAGGAAAATGGCACATTTTGTCATACAAAAGGCTAATGAACTCACTAACTTAATTGTTGACACTTTTTCAAACAACATGTATTATCAGGGAATCATTAAAACATGTAACCACCAGCTTTTGAGGATAGGACGTTAAAGCATCAAACAAATCTTTTGTCATCATGTTGTAATTGACTTTTGAAACATGTAACACTTACAATGATGTAACTTTTTCAATTATATTTATGATGGCTATGTTTCTTTCTTTACTATTACTCAATTGTTATGATACTATACATGACGTCATCTGACCCCAAATGTTTTCGCCGTTTTGGTTTGGGGGTGTGACAGATTGATATCAGAGCATTGTTTATAGTGAGCTAGCTAGGTATATCGAACCATATAAGATATTCAAACTATAAATACAATTGGACTAAACTCTATGACTAAACATTTTTTCACACAATGATACTTTTAAAATAAAATGATATTTTGTGAAAACTATAAGTACATGCATATATACAGGCATAGTGTCATAACTAGGACAATACAAAAGTAAAATGATGATTTGAACATTGTGAGTATGCCTTGGGATATGTAATCAAGTCTGGAACGAATATACTCTGATCAAATATATTTGTCCGAGAGGTGACTAGCATATACTTGGGAATAGTCGTGGTGGGCAACAAGTCTAAAACTTACCAACCCTACATACCAAGAAACTCTAGAACCAAACTTAAATATTAAAATATTGTAAGGGTATTTTATAATACTATAAGAAACGTAACAACAATGTTTATGCTTCGATATTTATTAAAACTAGTAGTCGTAAAAGGACCTTCTCACCTGAATAAATCAAATCCTTCTCAAAAAAACTAAAGACATCTTACTGGTTGATCTATAATCGCAAAGTGTATACGTTAGGATTATCTATGATTAAGATTCTGTATACTTAGGATTTGTGATTCCACTTTCAATATTGTTCATTGTTTGGTTGTGGGTTTAGAGTGGAGCTACTTATCCGACAGTCTATTTGGTCTTGATTATATACAACTTGTGTTCACTAATTAATTATAGGAGGACCCAGTATGGGTCACATCACAAAAATTTCACTAAAAATATTTCTATTAAAAATTTACTATCCCTAAAAAAATATTACAATATTATACACTTAAGTTTTTCATATATTTCTCATATCCCTATTCTCGTACAGACGTCATGACAGGATTTCATATACCCGAAGACCCCTATTTCCCTAACCAAGGGAATGGTGGTTGGATCAAAGAGGATCCCGAACAGGATCATGAGGAAATAATGGAGGAAGACCCCGAAGATGATTCATAGGAGGAAGAAGACAAGGAGGAGGATCAGGAAGACACTGACGTGGAACTAGAGGTCTACAATCCACCTCCTATCCCGCTCCCAGACAGAAGTTTTAAGGCTCGCCGCCTCGATGGGCGATATATTTGAAGAGATGGATTCAGGTACAAGGACAGCAGCCTCCCTATGGCATGGCACGAGGCTTCTACAACCTCAACATAGGGGGCTCAGCAGACAGGGCTCTCTCTGTCATAGTTCGTTGCATCGCTCGCCATAGTGAACAAGCAAGGGCATCCGCCAACCACGTCAAGGAAGTTGGCGCCACCACTGAGGTCACCGCAGTTCACCTTTGTCGACTGGATGAAGACCATGATCAGACCAGGAACCACACCAAGGCTCTTCAGGAAGAAGTTACCACAACCCGAGCTAAGATTCAATAATTTCGGGAACGTCAAGCCGCATTTGAGGAGCGTGTGATAGAGACAGAACGTCAAGTGGCTGAATCTAGAGCAAAAACTAGGGCAATGCAGTCTTTCATATCTTCATTTCATGGCCCTTAGAGCAACATTCGATCGAGTAGTGCATACACTACTCACATTTTGATACAAACTAGGTTTACGAGTAAGCGTTGGTGCTACTCTTTGCTGCAGATAGATTCAACCCTGCGATTAAGTGACTACACTATTCGAGGGTTTGTGATGCTGTCAAAATTTTCCTTTACATTGAAGTAATGTAGACCTAGATCAAGGTCAAATTTTCCAAAGCACTATGTAATAAAATATATCAATGAAATTGGCATGCATTTTATTTCATTGGGAGTGTTACCACTAATTTCATAACCATGTTCTTACAAATTGGTTACTCATGTTAAATCTATGATTGCTTAGTGTATATGTCAGAGTCATATATAATTAAGATCCTGTAGACTTAGGATTTTTGAGTCTGCTTTAAGTCTTGTTCCTTGTTTCGTTGTCGGCTTAGGGTAGAACCACTCATTCGACGGTCTATTCAATCTTAATTATATATAACTTGTATACGCCAAGTGATTTTAGAAGAACCTAGTATGGATCAAGTCACAGATTTTCATTTGATGTATCACTATTAAAATTCATAAGTTTATTTTACATAGACTTCTATTATGAGTTGCTTGCAAATACTTTAAAGTCGGAACATAATACATATATAACTGATATAATCTAGTTCAATGACATCCGACTTATAACCACTACTAAAGACTTACCATCATTTCGTCTTTAGCCTTATGGCAGAAGAATGCCATCACGCAAATCTAACAGGCGTTTCGACAACACCACAACAACAACACCACCGCCACCACCTCCAAAATGCGGCCTTGTTGTTTTCCAGGCTACGGTAATAGCCGCAGTGGCTGCCGCTATGTCACAAATCAACACCAATGGTACTGGTAGGGCAGGAAAATGGTACTACAAATTCTAACCAAGGAGAGAATTAGGGATGCTCAAGGGAATATTACTACAAAGACTTCACTAATGGCAAACCCAAATCCTTCAATGGAAGCGAAGGTGTCATCACTCTAATGCAATGGTTCGAGAAGACTGAATTAGTCTTTGAAATTTGTGCGTGCCCCGAAGCAAGCAAAGTCAAATTTGCAACTTGCACTTTCTCTGACAGGACACTTACCTGGTGGAACGACCATGTCAATGATGGGTTTTATACAAAAGAACATCCTATATGCTCATGCAAACCCTAATGCTTGGATCTAGGTTTCTCTATTGTACATGCAATTCATCCAAGACTCAAGAACACTAATCTAGCATATGTATTTCAAAATAGACATAAGAATACAGATCTAGATGATTACCTCTTCTTCAATGGCTTGAATCTTCTTGTCTTCGGAGCTTAGAGGCACAAATGTCACTCCTCTAATGGCTTATAAACACCAAGAGCAAGAGAATGAATTATGAGAAGGAGGAGGAGCACCAAAAACGTCTAAACATTCTTCCAAAAGACTTCCACACGTTTTTGGAGCTATAAGGGTCTTTATATAGTGAGGCAATTAGGGTCTTTTCAAAAGAGTTCCACACGTTTTTGGAGCTATCAAGTTGCTTTGGTGAAGGCAACCCAAAAGGACCATGCACAACCGGGTCAAGTACATACCAAATATAGTTACGGGCTTAGATACTAATCCAACAGTCTCCCACTTGGATAAGTCTAGTAACTATAATTTAAGTACAATACGATTAGCAATCGTAGCGCTCAAAGACGTTGTCAAACTCTAATCTTATCAGCAACCAGCCCTTTAGATAAGGGATCATATATTCCTCCATTATAGATATCGTATGAACTGAGACTTGGATTTTAATCATACTCTCTGTTCATGTGTTGTTTCCTGATTTCCGATTCATGATGACTGACAACAGACTACATTTGAACACATCAACTTAGTCCCAGCTTGGCCAAGCGCTTAGGGTGTCATCCCTAAATCATCGAGGGCCCCATAGATATCGCTTTTACCCCACTTTGGGTAAAAGTAACGGATAAACTTCGATGCAATGCTCGCTTGTACTCACTCACCGAATCACACACACCAATATGTTTTATAACACCAAGTTACTGGTGTGTTTACATATTATCGATGTGTAACCGACTCGCAAGATACAACTTACACATCTCGGTTTCAAGAATATAAGATATTATCGTCTCACCAATCACTCGTGATAAAATCCATGAAGCAATCCAAGTGAGCGTGAGTTTAATCCAATACTCTAATCTTATAGCAACACTCATGAACCCTGCAACACACTTTTGCTATGTCTACAAAACTTTAGACAATCTACAGTCAGATTCATGACAGTCTTCTTTCATTCCTACTTCCAAAGAATGAGCGACCGTGGAGGTTTTGAATAATTTTATTATTCGGGAAGTCAAAATATGTCACACCCCAAAACCAATAACGGCGGAATACGTTCCGGGGTGGAGGACGTCATGTATAGTATCATCACAATTGCATAATAGTAAAAGCAAGAAAACAACAACCATTTCATTTACATAGTGAGTTTAATTACAAGTGTGTTCTGTAAAGTTTCAATAGACACCAAAAATATAACAAAAATAAGAGATGGATCTTGTATGCTCCATCTTCTCCAAAATGCTGCACCTATACCTGTCTATCTTTGACCTGAGGATACAAGTTATTTTGAAAACGAGTATCAGCATAAAGCTGGTGAGTTCATAAGAATTTAGTGTGGTTGATGTATAAAATGCTTTAAAACTTATAGTATGAAAAGCTGTAATTTATGTTTATAATTAGTAGAAACCCTAGAAAATCCTATATTTTCCAGAAAGTACATTGTAAGTGAAATCCTTTAATTTGCGTGTAAGTTTTATCCTTAAAAACCTTTAGATGTAAAAGTATAGTAGTAAATCTCCAGTATGTAGTGTGGATAAGGTAAAGTTATGCCTGTTATCAGTAGTAGTGGTGCAAGCTTCCATTAGTAATAGATACTTACTTACTTCGGGATATTAGCTTAGACTTTAGTCTTAGTGTATTAATGTGGATATAAGTGTATTCCTTTATGTGACCAATAGTGTGAGAAATAGAGAGTCTGATGACCTTCCCGGTCATACATAGTGTAGTGAAGTAGTGCCACCCCTGAGCCTGGTCGGCTCGGACTGTAGTTAACAGTCGGGATATAATAGTGTCTGCCCCGTATAGATCTATACATGTAGAGTCGCCTTCCTTTCGGAAAGCCCTGGTCACAGGATGTAAGCGCGATAGAGTACCTTATAGAGGGATAGTGCGTTATACTCTAGATTAGTGTTTTCTCTTGTATTATATAGTAGTAGTAGTCTTTTGTATAGTTCATAGAGCGTTCTCTTATACATGTATCATCTTGTAATAATAATGGTTATAGTGTGTTTAGTAGTAGAGGTAACGACTAGTAGTAGACTTAACTATACCTATTATAGTTAACTTAGTGTGTATGGTTCTTGACATTTGTATAACAAGGGTATTGAATATGATGAAGACTTTTATAACTAACACCAATATACATGATATATAACTAAGAAATCAACGATAGTCGGACGGATAACAGGTACCCTAAGACCACATAAAACAAGAACAGGAAATAAGACGAGCTATCGGTCCTAAGTCCTTCAAGTCTTACTTATATAAATATATTAATGTAAATATATTTTTATAAGAAAAGTAACTTAGACACAGTTTGAAAATAATTTAATAACAATTTAACGAAAAGAATGCATTTAGATATTTTCTAAAAATAGTTTTGTTCTCAAAGTAGTTTTAAAAATTGTAGAGATCTTTTGTAAAGAATGGTGATAATTCACATGTGATTGGTACTATGAATTGTAAATCACATGTGATTGATTTCCATAAGTTGTACATTTGACTTGTAACCCCCCCCCCCCTAAAACATGTAAAAACAGTTGAAAAGGTTCATTAAGGGGTATGAACTCACCGTTTATTGTAGGGTTCGAGTATGCGATTCGTATGAGTGTCGAGTGTCAACGGATGCTCTAAACGCACGTAGCCCCTATTAATTATATGGTGACACATATATATAAGTTAGAGCTAAGGTGTTTTCATGACTAAACATGATGGGAAATCCCTCCTAAGGGCTTGGAATCATTAAGACTAAATGTCCCATGTTCTATACCCAATGATCTATGCAAGTTTAAGGCCAAATATGAGTATTAGGGTGTGTGTAGGGCCATAAAGGTGAGTGTGCGGCTGGGGTATGCGGCCAGACTTGTGAGTGAGGCTGCACACTAGAGTGTGCGGCCGTACAGGGTGTGTGTGCGGCCGTACACTCCTTGCTTGATTCCCATGTGTCGATTTTTGTGGCCTTACTCTCACTTTGGAGGGTATTATGAGTGTGTGCGGCCACCTGATGAAGGTGTGCGGCCGCACTCCTTCATAGGATGAAGAACATGAAGAACATTATGAGTTTGAGGCTTGTATTCAAGTGTTTCACCTCTATGACAAGTTAAATGAGGGTGTTTTTCACGTTTTGGGAGCCTTCTAGGTGTTCTTGGGTGGTTTTATAGAGAGAGAAAGTGTAGAGAGAGAAAGGATACAGCCAAAAGTGAATGGAAGGGGTCATCTGCTTTATATAGGGTTGAGTGTGAGGCTAGAGGGGTTTGCTGCTAGGTGTGCAGCTGGCTTGGCCGCACACACTAGTGTGCGGCCGCACACACCTCTCTTGGTGTGTTTGGCTGGATTTTGTGATGCAGCACCCTTCCTAATCCTTTCTAAGGTCCATATCTATGATATATTAAGCCTAAAACACTAGCGCGTACTCAACATACTATTAAAAGATGCTAGATGCAAGTGAATTATAGATATATGGATCGATTGCTCAGCGTAAAAGTATCAGGTTGTCACATCATCCCCCCGTTAGGGGAATTTCGTCCCGAAATTATAGTTCAAGCAGCTAAGCTATTACATGTTAACTAAGCAAAATGATGAGGATATTTATGTTTCATTTGATCCTCGCGCTCCCAAGTGAACTCCGGTCCTCGCTTGTAATTCCAGCGAACCTTTACAATTGGGATGCGGCTTTGCTTCGTTCGCTTGACTTCTCGATCCATAATTTGCACAGGTTCTTCTACGAAGTTGAGACTCTCATTGATTTCAATCTCGTCGAGTGGGATTACAAGAGTCTCGTCAGACAGTCACTTTTTCAAGTTCGAGACGTGGAAGGTAGGATGTATGTTACTGAGCTCGTGGGGTAGGTTAAGTTTGTAAGCTACGGGGCCGATTCTAGCAACTATCTCAAAAGGCCCTATGTACCTTGGATTCAACTTTCCATGCTTTCCAAAGCGTATCGTGCCCTTCCAGGGTGAGACTTTTAAAAGGACACGGTCTCCCACCTAGAATTCGAAGGGTTTTCTTCGTTTATCTGCGTAGCTTTTCTGTCGATCCCTAGTGACTTTTAATCGTTCGCGAATCTGCACAATCTTTTCGGTCATCTCTCTGATAATCTCCGGACCCGTGAGAGCGCTGTCAGGAACTCGTCTTTTAGCTAACTGAGTGTCACCCACCTCAGCCCAGCACAAAGGGGATCTACACTTCTGGCCGTAGAGGGCTTCAAATGGAGCTGCCTTGATGCTCGTATGATAACTACTGTTGTAGGAGAACTCCACCAGGGGTAAGTGTGTATCCCACGCCTTACCAAAGTCAATCACACAAGCTCGCAGCATATCCTCTAAGGTTTGGATCGTTTTCTCACTTTGCTCGTCAGTCTGCGGATGGTAGGCTGTACTCATGTCCAGCCTTGTCCCTAATGCTTTTTGCAGTGATTACCAAAATCTCGAAGTAAACCTACTATCTTTATCAGAGATAATAGATATAGGGACACCATGCAGCCGTACTATTTCCTTAATATATATTCTTGTGAGTTTCTCCATCTTGTCTGTTTCCTTGATGGGTAGGAAGTGCGCGGACTTGGTCAATCTGTCGACAATGACCCATATGGTATCCAACCCACCTGTTGTCTTGGGTAGCTTAGTTATGAAATCCATAGTGATCCGCTCCGACTTCCACTCCGGTATCTTTGGTTGTTGGAGGAGACCTGATGGCTTCTGGTATTCAACCTTGACCTTTGCGCAAGTAAGGAATTTACTCACGAAGGTAGCAATTTCTGCTTTCATGTTAGCCACCAGTATAGCTTTTTGAGATCCAGATACATCTTATCTGAACCCGAGTGAACGGAGTATCGAGTGTTGTGTGCTTCCTTCATGACCAAGTCTCTGAAACCTCCATGGTGTGGAGTCCAGATTCGGTCCATGAGATAATAGGCTCCATCACCCTTGACCTCCAAGTTCTTATCCATTCCATGCAAGGACTCTCCCGCCACATTCTCGGGCTTTAAGGCTTCGAGTTGAGCCTCCTTAATCTGTCCGGATAGGTGCAAATGGATAGTCATTGCTAAAGACTTGACTCTTTGACCAGAATACTCTTTTCTGCTTAGGGCGTCTGCTACTACATTGGCTTTCCCCGGGTGATAACGAATTTCGCAGTCGTAATCACTGAGTAGTTTAACCCATCATTGCTGTCTCATGTTGAGTTCTTTCTGGTTCAGTATGTGTTGGAGGCTTTTATGATCAGTGTATATTATGCTCTTCGTTACATACAAGTAATGTCTCCAGATCTTTAGAGCGAATACAACCGCCCCTAACTCGAGGTCGTGCGTGGTGTAATTTACTTCATGTGTCTTTAGCTGTCTTGAGGCATAGGTGATGACCTTACCTCGTTGCATCAAGACACATCCAAGCCCTTGGTTCGAAGCATCACAGTATACCACAAAATCTTCTGTTCCTTAGGGAAGGGATAACAACGGTGCGGTGCTTAGGGCCCGCTTCAGGGTCTGGAATGCCTTATCCTGTTTCTCTTCCCAGTCAAATGTCACGCCCTTCTGTGTCAACGTAGTGAGAGGTTTCACAATTCGAGAGAAGTTCTGAATAAATGTGCAGTAGTAGCCAGCGAGGCCTAGAAATTGACGAATTTTCGTAGGCGTCTTCAGTGCTGACCAGTTCTTGATAGCTTTGATCTTGGATGGGTCCACGTGGATTCCTTCTTCACTAACCACGTGTCCTAAGAATTCAACTATTCGGATCCAAAATTCGCACTTAGAGAACTTCGCATATAGCTTCTCCAATCGCAGGGTTTCTAGGACTCGTCGTAGATGATTCTTGTGTTCTTCCTCGCTCCGAGAGTAGACGAGTATATCATCAATAAAGACGATGACGAACTGATCTAAGTATGGACGACACACCCTATTCATCAAGTCCATGAACACTGTGGGTGTGTTAGTCAGTCCAAAGGGCATCACCACGAACTCATAGTGCCCGTAACGGGTTCGGTAGGCTGTCTTCGGAACATCCTCCTCAAGCACCCGTAACTGGTGGTACCCGGACCTAAGATCAATCTTGGAAAAGTAACTCGCCCCTTGAAGTTGGTCGAATAGGTCGTCGATACGAGGGAGAGGGTAGCGATTTTTGACCGTGAGCTTGTTAAGTTCCCTATAGTCGATGCACATACGGAACGATCCGTCTTTCTTCTTCACGAACAAGACCGGAGGTCCCCAGGGTGAGAAGCTCGGTCTTATAAAGCCCTTGCTGAGCAGCTCGTTAAGTTGACCGGATAGTTCTTGCATCTCCGCAGGCGCTAAACGATAGGGTGACTTAGCTACGGGGGTAGCTCCTGGGACTAGGTCGATTCTGAACTCAACATGACGTTTGGGAGGTAAACCTGGAAGGTCCTCTGGGAAGACGTCAGGGAAATCGCATACAACGGGGATGTCTTTTGGATCTTTCGCTTTCTGGCTTGTGTCGACGACGTGTGAAAGAAAGGCGTGGTATTCCTTATGCAAATATTTATGGGCTTGAATACTTGAAATGATACGAAGGCTCGTACCGGGTTTGTCTCCGTAGATTAACAGAGTTTCGTGATTCGGTAGATTTAGGCGAATGGCTTTGTCGAAGCATAGAATATCAGCGCGATGAAGACTCAACCAGTCCATGCCAACAATGACATCAAAACTCTTGATCGAGACCGGTATGAGATCGATTGGGAATGACTGATCGTCTAACGTGAGGGTACAACCTATGTAAATTTCGTTAGAGCTTTCGGTCTTTCCGTTAGCCATTTCTACGACGAATGTTTCTTTTAGTGGTTGCGGGGATTGTTTAAGTATAAGTGTCTAAAATTTTGGTTTATGAAGCTTCTTTCTGCACCACTATCGAATAAGACACATGCATAAGAGTCGTTGAGAAGGAACGTACCCGTGACTACTGCGGGATCCGCTACTGCTTCGTTGTGGCCAGTAGCGAGTAGTCTTCCGGTTCCTCCCGCATTCCCAGCTTTCGGACAGTTTTTCTTGAAATGGTCAGCTTCACCGTAGCCATAACAAGTCTGGGTCACTCCCGAACCGGGAACTTGCGAGATAGGTTTGGGTGGGGCTCTGCAAAACCGGACAATATGGCCCTTCCGGCCGCAGTTGGTACATTGCAATTCACGGCAGGGGGCGTTGTGGTGGAAGGGGCACTTGGGACACTTGGGCGGGTTCCCAATATAAGCTTTTGCTGGTGCAGGAGTAGCTGGAGTGGTGGCAGCATGGACAACCATAATTTGTTGATCTTTGGAGGAGGTTTGAGTTTTCTTGCCCTTCTTCTTATCCCAATGCTTCCTCTTTTTTTTCAGTTGGTTTGGGTGATGCAATGGCAGTTGTGATTGCTGTTGCTGGAGTGGAAGAGACCTCATGATTGATTAAACTCTGGGCTAATTCCTTGGTGTTGTCGAAGGTTGTAGGGCGTGAGGCTAGAATGTTTCCTCGATATGGAGGCATTAAACCCCAAATGTATCGTTCAATCTTCTTGCTTTCAGAAGGGATCATGTTGGGACACATTGCCGCCAAGTAGCAGAACCTGGCCGTGTAAGCTGTTATGTCGGTCCCTTTCATCTTGAGGTTCCAGAGTTCCTCCTCAAGTTTCTAAATTTCGCCCCTAGGGCAGTACTCCCCTCTCATGAGGTCTTTCAGTGTGTCCCATCCCATGGCGTTGGCTGTTACCAAAGAGAGTGCACTGACATGGCCATTCCACCATGTCAGGGCCCTGTTCGTGAGGGTGGCAGTAGCGAACTTTATTTTGCTCTCCTCGGGGCATGAGCTCATTTCAAAGACAGCCTCAGTTCTCTCGAACCACTAAGACAATGCTAGGATTCCTTCGGTACCATCGAAGAAGGTAGGTTTGCAGTTCATGAAGTCCTTATAAGTACATCCCTGCACTCTTTGGTGGACTTCACCAAATCTAGAGTTCCCACCCTCGCATCACCAGAGTTCATTTGAGCCATGGTTTCCGTCACAGCTGTGGTCACAGCCGTTTGAAACAGCACTGGATCGAACTGCGGAGGAGGAGGTGGTGGAGGAGGGGTTTGAGTTGCTGGTCTGCCTCTATTTGGATGCTTGCGTGGAGGCATCTTTCACTGGAAAATCATGGAAATGATAGCAATAGTAAGAGTCTATTGCTAGTATGAATAGAGTGTTTTATGGACTAAATCAACATAATCCAAAGATCAGAAAGAGAGTCATAACAATAGAGTAGTTAATTGCCAATTTACTGGTATTAATGATGTAATACAAGTTCGTGAAAAGTGACCTAACAGTAGGTCTTACATCAAACCATAAGGAAAATGTTGGCAGTGTAGAGGCCTAATTAGAGTACTTTCAAAGCTAGGAATGTTTACAGATAAGTGCTCTACAGAGCACAGAAAGGAAATGCAAGTCCTTATACAAAAGAGTGAGGTAATTAGACATCTTCTACGGACGACTGGTACTCGTTGGGCGAACCCTCAGATCTGTTAGTTGACGCATAACCTCCTGAAGATGTCGTTCATGAGTCCTTTGACGTGCTCGGAGTTCCCTAACTTCGGCTCGGGACGCAGCTAGATGTTGCTGCAGAGCCTCATTGGTCCTCCTTGACCTATCCATAGCTTCTTCAAGTTGGTGGATGTGAACAATGTTGAGATTCGAGTTGGCATCCACTTCTACAACTCGGCCAATGGCTGCCTGACCTTGCTCGACGTTCCTGGAAATTCTTCGGACCATGATGGGCAAGACTTGCTCCGCTGATCCTCACTCTCTTATGTTGTATAAACTTCGGTCTCCATCGTAAGGTAAAGGCTGACCCTGCTCCTCGCTCCATCGGTTCAAGGTTATTGCCCACATGGGAGTGGGACCCTAAAATGCCGGACGGGGGTTGGGATTTGGAGCTTCAGGGGGTAGGTTGTTAACTTCTGGTTTGGAGCTGGAGCTATCCGAGAAGCCTTTAGCATGATGATCATCCAAAGGGATTGGGTGATCATCGTCTGACTCCTCATCGATCCATCCTCCATTGCCCTGGTTTGGATAGTACGGATCGCCGGGATGGTGGAAGCCAGCCATGATATCTACGCGAGAAAGGTTAATAGACGTACTAATCTAGGATACTTATAAGATGAATCGTTATTAGTTGACCCAATACTTGCGTAGTTCATACCAATTACATGCAACCGAAGCAAGATAGTCCTTCGAATAAGCAACCCTAACTTTAGATCCCCAATCAAACAAGAACAGGAAATGAAGCAAAGGCCACGGATCCTGAGTCTATAGTGCCCTAGTCACATGTAACCGTGGTGTATCCACTTAGAAACTATCGTCCTACCAGTAACGACTCTTTTAGTTATCACATATGTAGCTAATAGTATACAAAATACTCCTATAGTATTCTTGTTCTAACGTTCTTGTGGTAGTGTTGGTAAGTTTTTAGACTTGTTGCAACCCCACAATCACTCTTAGGCACATGCTAGTCACTCCTGGATAAATGTAGTTGATCAGGCTACATCCCCCCAGATGTGACTATATGTCTCTAAGCTTAATTGTGTTGTTCAACAATCTTAATACTTTTGTTTTGTTCTAGTATGATACTGACCCTTTTGTAGTGGTGAGTGTATATATATACTTAATTAAATATTTTAGTATTTGGAAGTATATATTCTTGGTCAGAGTGTTTTAGTCCCGAAGTGTTTATAGTTCGTATATCTTTTTATAGGTTGATATACTTAATTCACTATAAACAATGCTCTGATACCAATCTGTCACACCCCAAAACCAATAACGGCGGAATACGTTCTGGGGTGGAGAACGTCATGTACAATATCATCACAATTACATAATAGTAAAAGCAAGAAAACAACAACCATTTCATTTACATAGTGAGTTAATTACAAGCGTGTTCTGTAAAGTTTCAATAGACACCAAAGATATAACAAAAATAAGAGATGGATATTGTATGCTCCATCTTCTCCAAAATGCTGCACCTGTACCTGTCTATCTTTGACCTGAGGATACAAGTTATTTTGAAAACGAGTATCAGCATAAACCTGATGAGTTCATAAGAATTTAGTGTGGTTGATGTATAAAATGTTTTAAAACTTATAATATGAAAAGTTGTAATTTATGTTTATAAGTAGTAGAAAACCCTAGAAAATCCTATATTTTCCAAAAAGTACATTGTAAGTGAAATCCTTTAATTTGCATGTAAGTTTTATCCTTAAAAACCTTTAGATGTAAAAGTATAGTAGTAAATATCCAGTATGTAGTGTGGATAATGTAAAGTTATGCTTGTTGTCAGTAGTAGTGGTGCAAGCTTCCATTAGTAATAGATACTTACTTACTTCAGGATGTTAGCTTAGACTTTAGTCTTAGTGTATTAATGTGGATATAAGTGTATTCCTTTATGTGACCAATAGTGTGAGAAACTGAGAGTCCGATGACCTTCCCGGTCATACGTAGTGTAGTGAAGTAGTGCCACCCCTGAGCCTGGTCGGCTCGGACTGTAGTTAACAGTCGGGATATAATAGTGTCTGCCCCGTATAGATCTATACATGTAGAGTCGCCTTCCTTTCGGAAAGCCCTGGTCACAGGATGTAAGTGCGATAGAGTACCTTATAGAGGGATAGTGCGTTATACTCTGGATTAGTGTTTTCTCTTGTATTATAGAGTAGTAGTAGTCTTTTGTATAGTTCATAGAACGGTCTCTTATACATGTATCATCTTGTAATAATAATGGTTATAGTGTGTTTAGTAGTAGAGGTAACAACTAGTAGTAGCCTTAACTATACCTATTATAGTTAACTTAGTGTGTATGGTTCTCGGCATTTGTATAACAAGGGTATTGAATATGATGAAGACTTTTATATCTAACACCAATATACATGATATATAACTAAGAAATCAACGACAGTCGGACGGATAACAGGTACCCTAAGACCACATCAAACAAGAACAAGAAATAAGGCGAGTTATCGGTCTTAAGTCCTTCAAGTCTTACCTATATAAATATATTAATGTAGATATATTTTTATAAGAAAAGTAACTTAGACACAGTTTGAAAATAATTTAATAAGAATTTAACGAAAAGAATGCATTTAGATATTTTCTAAAAATAGTTTTGTTCTCAAAGTAGTTTTAAAAATTGTAGAGATCTTTTGTAAAGAATGGTGATAATTCACATGTGATTGGTACTATGAATTGTAAATCACATGTGATTGATTTCCATAAATTGTACATTTGACTTGTATCCCCCCCCCCTAAAAAAAACATGTAAAAACAGTTGAAAAGGTTCATTAAGGGGTATGAACTCACCGTTTATTGTAGGGTTCGAGTATACGATTCATATGAGTGTCGAGTGTCAACGGATGCTCCGAACGCACGTAGCCCCTACTAATTATATGGTGACACATATATAAGTTAGAGCTAAGGTGTTTTCATGACTAAACATGATGGGAAATCCCTCCTAAGGGCTTGGAATCACTAAGACTAAATGTCCCATGTTCTATACCCAATGATCTATGCAAGTTTAAGGCCAAATATGAGTATTAGGGTGTGTGTAGGGCCATAAAGGTGAGCGTGCGGCTAGGGTATGTGGCCAGACTTGTGAGTGAGGCTGCACACTAGAGTGTGCGGTCGTACAGGGTGTGTGTGCGGCCGTACTCAGGGGTGTGCGGCTGTACACTCCTTGCTTGAGTCCCATGTGTCGATTTTTGTGGCCTTACTCTCACTTTGGAGGGTATTATGAGTGCGTGTGGCCACATGATGAAGGTGTGCGGTCGTACTCCTTCGTAGGATGAAGAACATGAAGAACATTATGAGTTTGAGGCTTGGATTCAAGTGTTTCACCTCTATGACATGTTAAATGATGGTGTTTTTCACGTTTTGGGAGCCTTCTAGGTGTTCTTGGGTGGCTTTCTAGAGAGAGAAAGTGTATAGAGAGAAAGGATACAGCCAAAAGTCAATGGAAGGGGGTCCTCTACTTTATATAGGGTTGAGTGTGAGGCTGGAGGGGTTTGCTACTGGGTGTGCAGCTGGCTTGGCCGCACACACTAGTGTGCGGCCGCACACACCTCTCTTGGTGTGTTTGGCTGGATTTTGTGATGCAACACCCTTCCTAATCCTTTCTAAGGTCCATATTTATGATATATTAAGCCTAAAACACTAGCGCGGACTCAACATACTATTAAAAGATGCTAACTTCAAGTGAATTATAGATATATGGATCGATTGCTCACTGTAAAAGTATCAGGTTGTCACAAAATATGCAAGGTGAAACACAGGAATAATACTAATCCTATATGGCCCCATACTTTTGAGTATAAAGAAAACGATTTTATATAATCACCATATTGATTACTCATTATTTGTTGTTGCGGGTAATCAACTTCTTACTTGAATTAGAACAACAATTGTCCCATGCTCTTAGCATGCACACTATGTTTACCTATGGTCCTTACTTTGTGAAATAGTGTAATTGAATAACATTTTCAATCACACTCATTTCACAATTCCTAATCGATTAGTGTAAGAATACAAAATTCTCGCCACTACTAGAATATGTTAGGTTCTAACCTTTTATGCAATGGTCCTTTCATAATATTACAGTGCCAAAGTCACCAAGACTTTGCCAATGAAATTACAAAGTGCTATATTGGAGATGGTTACAAGACAATTCCATAGTCATGAAGTCTCACATTCAAAGTACATTCCTTTGAACATCCTTCTTACATAAAAGTTTCTAATCTAGACATTGATTCTCGATATCCAACTACCAATATGAAAACATTTCCATATTTTCCATATGACAACTCATTCTAAATAGAATCTTATCTATTCATAATAATGTCAATATGGTCCATCCATGACTATACTTCCAACTGTCCACAAGCAACCAATCCTTGGCGAACCTTAGATTGTCCTTGACAGATGTTTAATTATTTTAGTCAAATCCGTTTCTATTCCCTTTTTTCCCTTTAAATGCCCTAGGCATTTAGAAAATTTTAGAACGGTCGAATATTACAACATACGCAATCGATCTTATACCCGAAGCGTATGGGATACGATTCATAATGAAAAACGTGATACTTTACTAGTTTCTTGCTATAATATTGTCATAATATTTCTAGTTGTCGTGTTCTCAAAATTCGAACTATGAAAAGGGATGTCGTAATCATAATCGAACTTTGAGAATGCAAATAATAAATATACCCTTGACTAAATTCAATTGAAATTTCTTGATCTAAGCTTTTAGATTGGAAACGAAGTATAACATTCTCTACCTTAATTATAGCAAAAACATCTTTTCAACCCCTGCAACTTTGCAAAGTGAAAATTTTGTTTTTCTATAATTAATATTGCCAACTCGCAATACTTAAAATAATAATCATGCTCCCACTAACATGATGATTATATCCATTCCAGCATAACATTTATGCTCCTACTAGCTTTGACACGTATTCAGAAAACAGTTGGACTTATAGAATACAATACTTACTGACTTCCAAAGTTCATATTTCCAATATGATGTGCTTCGATAAGCCTTTATCCAAGCTTCTCAAACCCATACACCTTTCCTCTGACAGCTCACATGTGTATCTAAACTAACTCATAACTTATATTACTAAGTCCCAAATGTTCAGACAAATTGCCAAATCTCACAATTCGAACTATGAAGAGGGATGTCGTAATCATAATCAAATTTGAGAATGTAATTTACATAATCGCTATCTTCTTAAAATCTCTCTTAGTGAAAGCGTTTCCTCACAATAATTTTCATGAAGGAGAGAAATCTTATGACACTTAGATTTTATAGTGTATGTGTTCCTATCAGGTGAATTGCCATAAACATAATCGTAAGATAATGTTTGTGACAAATTCAAACTCTAATGGACAAAACTTGTTCATTCTTAATTTCTTGTCGTCAAGGGTCCCACCATTGCTTCCAAGTTATTTAGCAGCTCACCTATGCCATTCAATGTACATTCATTGAACAAGGTGTTTGCCCATATGCAACCTATTGAGAGCTCGTAGAACTCATATGCATAATCAACTCAACTGGATTGGCATAGAAACAAGAATACGTCAACACGCTGGTTACAATCCTCAAGTCGTGTGCTAGTGTTTAATAGGTTTACTATTGATTAGTTCTTGAAACTTTTCAAGATCTATAGACTCCCACTGACCTCTTGACATATTAGATTATCTTATCAAGAAACATTTCTTGATAAACAAATATCCAAGAATTAGTGTGTGTCTATATCAAGAAAAAACATTACACACATTTGGTCTTAATTGGTCTTTGTCTTTTCCAAGACATCATAACTTACCAATTCAAATGTGCAAGAGTATGAAAAACAATATTCTAGATCACATTTGATGAGAGTGTTCGAACTTCTTAAGATGTGTCACTGTAACATCCGAAAAATACAACCCAAAAATTTTTGTTTTAATATTAATAAAAAACCACAACATCAAATGTTATATAATAAAACCATGCATCACATGTCTCAAAAGGCCATAATAAACATATAAAATCAAATTAAAGTCAATATCATATAAAAATGTCTGAATAAAACTCCCAGGATAAAACTGTAACAGTGGTGTGTGCCATGCCATCATCCCGATCTCTTCCCCTTGCTAGCAGAAGTACCTGAAACCAAAAATGAAAACTGTAAGCACGAAGCTCAGTGAGCTCCCCCAAACTACCACATACTATACAATAACATACAAAGCACATATCGGGCCTTGCCCACTGCATCAGACCGAAATCCGGAAACTGCATCGGACCAAATTCCAGAAACTGCATCGGACCAAAGTCCAGAAACTAACCAGGGCCTTGCCTTCTGCATCAGACCGAGGTCCGGAGACTGCATCAAACCTAAGTCCGAAACTGACCAGGGCCTTGCCCTCTGCATCGGACCAAAGTCCGGAAACTACATCGAACCAATGTCCGGAACTAACCAGGGCCTTGCCCTCTGCATCGGACCGAAGTTCGGAAACTAACTAAACATAGCATAGCATAATCATAACTACTAACATAACAAATATATTGCATACTGCATCGGACTGAAGTCTGAAACACATAACACAAAGACATGCTTGAATTACAAAGACATCAAGCACACTGAACTACTACATCAGACCGAAGTCCGGAACTACTGCTGACTAAACGGGTCGGCATTGTGGTCGTAGACTCGTTCCTACTGGAAGGAAGACTCACCTTGTAACGTTGGCTGCTGAGATGCTAAATCTGAAACTGGTTGACTGCTGCTCCAGAACTCCCCAGCTACAAATCCCATAAACACTAAATCAGATACAAGTAATTGTTCTCAGAGTAAAATGACTATTTTACCCCTGTTCAAAGTCAACTTCATGGTCAAAGTCAACTTCCTGGTCAAAGTCAACTCTCAGTTGACCGGACTCACCGAGTTGGGCCGCCAACTCATCGAGTCCCTAACACCTTTTCTAATCCTCTAGCCGCTTCAACTCGTCGAGTTGGGCAAAAACTAGACGAGTTCTTCTTCTATACTAACATCCAATCTAACTTCATCCGACTTGCCAAGTTGGATGAACAACTCGTCGAGTTCTTCTTCATCATATGAACACGACTAGACTGTGACTCGACGAGTTGTAAGAACAACTCGTCGAGTTCCATGCATGTCATTACTATACAGTCGATTTTAGTCAATTACATTGCATCCAATTCATAGATCTGGGCATTTAGGGCTGGTTTTACACGTAAAGTTTCCAACTTTACGTGCATGCACACGAAAATGGGGCTAGAACACCAAAATCATCCAATAATAAGCACTTAGGGTTTCGAACAAGGATATATTTGCATAAAGGTAGCTACATTGAGCTCCTAGAGCTCAATATCATCCAGATCTATGATCTCCATCCTGAGGAGAGTTCTATCCATAGAGTTTGACTCATATAAAGTTCCAAGAGAACCATAAACAAGCATAAAGGAGGGTTTAATGGAAGAATAAGCAAGGTAATAACTTTATTACCAGAAAGTGTGGCAAAAGGAAGCTAGATTCTGGATCTCCTTTCTCTTCTATTGGTCTCCTTTCCTTCCTTTTCTTCTATAACTTCCAAGCTAGCACAAAACACTCAAGCTCAACAATGGGGACTAGGGTTTACAGAGAAATGCTCTAGAGGTGCTGGAGGCTGGGGTGGGAGGCTATAATGATGCTTAAATAGGGTACAAACCCTCGGATTTAGGGTTTCATCCGGACTGGTGGACTCACTCAGTTCAGGATAAGAACTCGTCGATTCGTCCACTTAAGATACGTGCAGATCCCATCCCAACTCGACGAGTTGGCTACCGACTCGTCGAGTTTCTCTTAAGAAAGGAAAATACTATATATTTAAACTACATACCAGAAATGGGGTGTTACAATTCTCCCCCACTTATCTTAGACTTCGTCCACGAAGTCTGCTGCTACTGATCCTGAAATAACTCCGGGTAGTGCTCCTTCATCTCCTCCTCAGTCTCCCACGTCCACTATGAACCCTTCTTGTGCTGCCACTGCACCTTCACTAACTGAACCACCTTGTTCCTCAAGGTCTTCGTCTTCTGATCTAAGATCGCAACTAGCCTCTCAATATAATTCAGGCTGCTATCAACCTGAATATCCTCCAATGGTACTACTGCTGACTCATCTACCAAACACTTCTGTGACAACCCAAGTTGTTCCGTTACATTTCCCCGTTACCGTTAACGGAATATTCCAATTTATAAAAATTCCGTTAATAAGGGGTCGTCAAATAAATAAATGTTTCATTTATTTATGTCATTAAGTCATGATAGGAGAAATAAAAACTCAAAATACACATTTCCATTTAGTTGGAAAAGTTAGTTTTTATTATTACGACCACTAAATCGGGTGCGACCAAAAGCCCCGTATAACGACAGTATCGGGTAGAATCCCACTGGGCCCCAACTCCAACCCCTATATAAGGGTGAGTGGAGTCCATAGGAGACTTTTTACACTCTCCAAACTCTCTCTCTCTCTCTCTCTCTACAACTTTTTCCCGAGCCAAAAATCGTCCGTTTCGAGCCCCAAACGAGTAGGTGAACTATCCTAACTCGTTGTATAACTTATCTAGCGTAAAAATTCGAGTTTAAAACATAAAATAGGGACAACATCATGAGTTTACAGCCCAAGAACACTCTTGGGCCGTGAACACCAATTAATGGGGTTTTTAAGCCCCAAAACCCCTCCAAATTGTCCCTAAGGCTTAGATATGACTTGTAGGCTTATGGAATCGGGTTTAGAACACCTTGAACTAGAATTTGGAAGAGTAAACAAGAGTTTACTGCCCAAGAACATGCTTGGACCGTAAACTCCTCTTCATGGGGAGTAAACTCATTTTTGTGTGTTAAAAATGCCCTTAAACACACCAATGGCCTTGGATTAAATTCTAGAAACGACCAACAACAAGCTAGGGACCTTAAATGCAATTAAAACAACTCCATAAGGAGTTTACGGCCGTAAACCCCTCATGGAAGGGTACCTGGGCCGAAAACTCCCACAAAGGGGTTATTTGGTGCCCTAAACTCTCCATTTGACTTGGAAAAATGCTTAGGAAATTACCCACTACCACTTAAGCCCTTAAAACAGCAAAAGAAAGAGGGTATAGGAGCTTACGGCCGTAAGCTCCCTTTCTTATGGCCGTAAACTCCTCAAAGGGGCCATTTCATGCTTAAACTCATTCACACTTTATGGTTTTGGACTTAGGATAATTCCATGAGCAAGTAGAAGCCTTAAAACACCCTAGAACACCCTCACCATGAGTTTACGGTCGTAAACTCATGGGGAGTAGTCCTTGGGCCGTAAACTAAGTGTTAAGGGTTTACTCTCGGAGAGTAAACTCCATTCCTAAGCGATACACACCTTTAGACGCTACCCGGGACACCCAAACACTTATCTAAAGTGTTTTCCGCTCCTTTGAGTGCGTATATTTGTTTAATTAGTATTAAATATACTAATTGTATGTGAAAATATGTTATCATATGTTAAATAGGTCATTGTGTGTGTTCGAGTCCTTGCGTGACACCGAACGCCCAAACGGCACCTTCGTCGGACCTACTTACACCAGGTGAGTTCATACCCCTGAATGAACCTTTTTAATGTTTTTACATGTTTTATAGGGGGGAATACAAGTTAAACATGCCAGTTATCATATCAATCACATGTTATTGATAACCCGCATGCACCAGATTTTACTACACTGTACACTGTTTTACCGAGTAGGACACTATAAATGGCTTTCAAAAAGGGTTTTCACTTGTTCAAGTTCTTACTTTTATTGCTTTATCAAAGTTCCATTTTCAAACTGATTTATGAAAGATTCCCAAGGATTTCAAAAGGTTTTCACACTTATTTTACCAAAGAATACAAATGCGATTTTCCTGAGTATAAAGGTTTTTCCAAGGTTTTCATGTATACTTTTACTTATTAGTTACTGCTGCTTCACTTATACTTATTTTTAAACTCCTACTCGATAACGCTTTCACTTCGTGATGCGTTTATACTTGTTATTGTCTCTATTTCGCTTATACTTGTAGACGCTTATACTTGATAGACGCTCTTACTTCACTTATCGTCGTTTCCACTTTGTGATACACTTACACTTGGTACACTTATACTTCACGATTCGATTATCCCACTCTGTACGCTTATACTTCACGACTCGGATGTTCCACTGTATGCTTATACTTCACGACTCGGACATTTCACTATACGCTTATACTTCACAAGCTAGTTATTCCACACTGTACACTTATACTTCACTGTATGATTCCACTTGATACACACTCAAGCGTAGTTAGATATATGTTTGTGCTTGTATAGATGCATATAAATAATGATTGAAGGACTTAGGAAGGCTTGTCCGCCCTATTTCCTTTTCTTCGTTGAGATGTGGTCTGGTGGGATCGGATGTCCATCCGAAGGTCGTTTGATTCATTAGTTATATATTATGTACACAAGCATAGACATACGAGTTTTCTTCAGTCAATTCAGTTAAGAGTCTCTACCTCTAGGTCAGCACTTACATTAGAAACCCACTAGTTGGAAGTCTCTACCCACTATTTGGGATGCATCTTCAGGACATGGCCTTCTCCGTCGTCTAGTTGGTAACTAGAGTCTCCTGTAGGGAGAGCGGACATTGTGTGTATAGATCTATACGGGATTGACACCCCCGTACCCTGACTGCTAGCTACAGTCCACAGCCTACCAAACCAAGGGGTGACAAATGTCATATTCTCAAGACGCTCGTAGGGCATATGGTACTCTAGTGTCGGTTAGTATGGTTACAAGTATCCCGGGTTACCTTATAATTCATGGTCTTAAGGTAACGGTATTTCGCCGGCAAATTACACTGTATGCTGGTAATTCACTTTTAGAGTCACACTGTTTTGACCTTACAAGACGTATCTTTCATTTGATACTGTCTGGGGTCTGTTTTCTCTGTTTTGACCTTACAAGACGTATCTTTCATTTGATACTGTATGGGGTCTGTTATTCACTGTTTTAGACCTTACCGGTTGTACCTTTCATTTGGTACCTTCTGGGGTCTGTGTCTCCACTTGTTAGACTGACCCAGGCATGTCGTCCGTTCGATACTTTCCTGGAATCTATGATTCCTTGCCTTAGTCAGCAGTCCTCACTGCTGAGGCATATGTTATTCCCTGATGTCGTTTGCTTTCCTCGATAATCAAATTTAGTATTTTGATAATGATAGCAATTTAGGGAAAATGACTTTTTACCACATAACACTGACAAGTATTGGTAGAAGGCTGCTTTATTAAAGAAAATATAGGATTTTCTGGAAAGAACTCTAATACACAGTAAACACTTAAACTATTACTTTTATTAAGGTTATTTGAATAAAAACGTCACTAAATGCTTATGAACTCACCAGCATTTGTGAAAATGCTGATATTCGCTTTTTAAATAACTTGTATTCTCAGGTTAGCATTAGACAGGTACATCCCAGGAGCTGTTGATGAAGATAGCTTAGTACCTTGCTGTACTTACTATATTTGTTTGTATACTTTGAATTGTTGTAAAGTAACCATGTAAAACTATTACTATTAATGCAATGTTTTGTTGTACTTTGATTACTATAATGCATGTGTTGTGATACTTGACATGACGTCATCCACCCCAGAACGTTTCCGTCGTTCCGGTTTTGGGGTGTGACAACTTCCGTAACTGAGAAACGTGGAAAGTGTTGTGGATATGGCTAAGCTCTGTTGGACGATCCAAACGGTAAGCAACCCGACCCACCTGGGCTAAAACCCTAAAGGGTCCAATGAACTTGTGGCCCAGCTTGCCCCTCTTCCGGAACCTGATAACACCCTTCCAGGGTGATACTTTCAGGAGGACCATATCGTCTACCTGAAACTGCAAGTATGAACGTCTCCTGTCAGCGTAAATCTTCTGTCGACTCTGCGCACTGCAGTCTGCTACGGACCTGCTGGATCAATTCTGTGGTCTTGAGTACCACCTTCGTACTCCCGATGACTCTCTGACCGACCTCACCCCAACAAATCGGGGTCCTACACTTCCTTCCATAAAGCATCTCAAAAGGAGGGCGGTCAATGCTGTCCTGGTAACTGTTGTTATACAAAAATTCTGCTAGTGGAAGATATGTATCCCAACTGCCACCAAAGTCTAAAACACATGCCCGCAGCATGTCCTTGAGAGTCTGAATCATCCTCTCGCTCTGCCCATCCGTATGAGGGTGGAAAGCGGTGCTGAAGTGAAGACGAGTCCCAATCTCGTCATGAAACCGCTTCCAAAACCTGGAAGTGAACCGGCCGTCTCGATCTGATACTACTGATACAGGCACTCCATGTCGTGCCACTACCTCGCGCACATAAATACCGGCTAGCTTCTCAGTTTTCTTTTCATTACAGGTAATGGCATAAGGGTATAAGTTGGTGGACTTGACGAAAGATTTTGGAATATATATAGATCAGTAGTTATAAATAATTGTTGTAAGGTCTATTTTATATTATTTATGCTTTTGGTATGTATCGGAACATGACGTCCCGAGGTTTTATTATTTAATGAAAATACATTTTCTTTATTAAATGCTTTTGATAAATTCTTATCATATTTTGTTTTGGTAACAAATTCCGCAACAATTTTCTTTAAACGATTACTCTGATTTTAAAAACAAAGCATAAACAAATCGGTCTTTTCTGGGCGTGAAATTGGGAATGTCACAGTTGGTATCAGAGCATTAGTTTAAGCGAACTAGGAATATAGATTGATTTCTAGACTTAAACTTAGAATGCTAAGCGATGATTGTGAGTTGAGTGTGTCCATTATATTTTAGGTAGTACACCTAAATTGACACAGACACTAGTTTATTTTAGGAAAGATGCCTAAAATGCCTTTAAGTTCTAGATGTTATATGTTTTCCATATATGATATTATTTGTTCGGATCTATGGTCTGTTGCCGACCGGGTCTAGAAACCTTATGTGTTTAGGATTCTAAGCATATGTCCACGATATTAGAACTAGCATGTAACGTTTCGGAGTAGTATCACATATTCGAAGGCCTTTCGGATCTAAGCTATATATGATTTGTATACCCTGTGTAATCGTAGCAGGACTCGATATGGATCATCCAGTGAAATGCTAATAATCTCTTAGGATTCTTTAGACATTTCCATTCTTGCGCGAACCCTGTAGACAACCCTATCCACTTCAGTGCTCTGCAGATGAGTTGATTCAGACCCAGAGAAGGTTCATTGAGAAGATTTCCTCTTCGGAAATAAATGAACTGGGTCGAGACTATTGAATTCACCAGGTGCCTATATTCTTTTAGGGACATCGGTGAGGAAATCCGTCTAAACTTCGGAGATTCCCAGTCATCCATCATGAAGTGGTGACACCCAGAGTCGGAAATCAGAAGGAAGCCGGAGTGGAAATTCAATATGTCCATACGAGAAGAGAACCCTAGGAAGCCACCCGAAGGAAACCAACGCTGATTCCAGTCAAAGATACGAGGCAGACCGAGGGAGCCAGTACATGGAACCCGGGAATTGTCTTTTCCTTGTGTTCGTCATGCTAATACACCCATAAAATAATATAATTTAGTGAGTTAGTGGTTACACTACTCACACTATGTGTTAAGTAAAATCGTCGTTTCCCGTTGCCAGATACACGATTAGGGCGGATCCTCGCATCTCTATTGAGAGAATTTTAGCCATCTACCCTTGTGAGCCTCTCTTTCCGCAGTTTCGTTCCGAACCATTCTCAAATCTCTCCAGGCCGGAGAGTGAAACCTTTCCCAGTATAAAGGTAACTTAGTAGGAACGACTCACATCTTATGGCCTTTTTTCCGATACTCATACCCCCACTTCGATTACTAGGACTACATCATAGGGATGTAGGTCGACACTCAGACAACCAGTACCCAAGGCACGGGAAAAATTTATGCCTAATACGTTCAGGACAGAATTGTCCAGGGTTAACCATCGTCTCTCATTACCTTGTATTCCTTTCCATGTAGGAAAACCATGCCACCGAAGAAGCGTAACAAATCCGCAAGCAAGAAACCTGCTCTCTTATTCAATGAAGCTACGTTCCAAGCTGCAGTCTCAGCAGCCGTAGCAGCTGTCATGGCTCACCTGAATGCTAACACCGCCAATGTTAGCAAGGGCCCTGTCGGGATTTCCAATCCTGGCGATGGACAGCAGCAACCAACACTTTCACACCCAGTCACCCAAAAACCTTCACCGAACCCACTAAAGAGAAAACTCAAGATTGAGGAGGGAAGTACCTCTGCTCAAGGACGTTCTGAAAGGCGACGAGCTGAGGCAGTCTATACCCCTGTCAATCCTTCCCTCCCGACTCCAAGAAGACCATACCTAGGAGACCTTCCCCACTGCAGCAAGTCCAGCTACCATCATCATGGTGTCTGCCAAGAGCTCTATTGTGCTAGGTGCCACATGTTGGGGCATACTGCTCGCGTCTGCAGAACCCCGGTTGAGTTCATTACATCAACCACCAATGTGGTGACCCGTACAGTTTGCCATTTATGTGGTATAATGGGACATTTCAAGAAGGATTGCCCAACTGAAGGAAACAACAAGGACACAGGAGGAGCCTAACTCTACTGCTTAGAGAGAAGCATAAAGGGACTCGTTAGATTTTGGTACGTCTCTCGATCTCGGATAACTAAACTAAGAACAATAAAAGACTAATTCAAATGTAAATTCTTCCCAGTAAGGCGAAAGTTGCAGCAATGTTATAAAATTTAAATTTCATTAGGTAAAACTATAATGGCTAAACATATACGTTACGACCATGTATATTTAAGATGGACAGACCTAGAGTAAGCGAATGCCGCCTCATTTCCTGTTCCTCGTTTGGTTGTGGATTTAGGGCGGGGTCGCTCAGTCAACAGTCCTCCCCACCTTAAATATACATGACTAGTATATGTGAGGCGATTATAGAAATGCCTTCTGAGAATCCACTCATGAAAAGGTACTCTATTCGGAAACATTTAGGACTCTCTATAGTTCCGCGTCGACTCTATCGGTCCAAGTATCCGCGGTAGTGATACAAGACGAAACCCGAGATGCCTAGAACTTGTGTGCCTGTTCGGCACATGACTCTATCGATCTTCATTTTATCCCATGTCAGAGTGTGCCAACTTCGACGACTCTATTGATCATGGTTCGACTTCGTGCAACCATGTGTACATTCTTAGTGCTGTGTAAAAAGAACTTTCTCTGTAGCCATGTCGGCAAATAAAGGTTCTCCCGAACCTAAACCTAACACAATTAATCAAACCTAATGCAATCCGTCAATCGTCCCTCTTAACTCAAACCTTCTAAAGTAATCAAGAGAGGGTACCACGCGCCGTCGACCGACCCCTCGTAGTCAGATGAACACCGAAGCAAAGGACACTGTAGAAACTCCAGTAGACGACAACCAACCGAAGCATACTCCGTAGATTCCCCCGGGAGACCCTTTGCACCTCGCACATCTGGTTCGTGAACCCAGAGAACAGAACTCATGAGACTGACAACTATAACTAGGTATATGCATAAAGGTGGCATATAATTGAGATAAAAAAGATTTAAGGTGTGTGTTTCCTCCCTATTCCCTGTTCCTCGTTGGGTTGTGGGTTTGGGGTGGAGTCGCACAGCTGAACATCCTGCCGACCTCAATTATATACTGCTTGCATACACCCGGTATTCGTAGTTAGGCTAAGCGTGAGCTCTACCACGAACTCTTAGAAAAGCCTTACACCCTATTCCGTTACATAGGAGCCGAAGTCAAGAAAATCACTACGGATTGAACTAGTAAAGTTCCGAGTGATGAAAACTCTATACCCACTAGATTTGACCTAGACCGAGAAAACTCAGAACCTTTGGAAGAGTAGTTGCAGTAGATGCTCGCACTACTCATGCACCTCGTCCACCCAGTTATAGACAAGTGGTGCTTATCATCCTCCACCCTCTCGCAAGGAAGAAATCGTCGTCGCCCTGTAGACGATGAATTACACTTTCCGAAGTGAACACTAGGATACCGAGAACCACAGGATAACCTTCGCATCCAAGAATACTTGGTCAAGTGCGAAAATAGTTGCATTAAGTCTCATGACCTGGATCCCGAAGAGATCATAGGCTTGACACCAGCCCTGGTGTTAGTCGAAGGGTTATGCAGGAACATACACTTTCCACGCTAGAATAAACCAAAGTATTAGGGATTCATTGCACTATTAGGTTTTCCACGAATACCATCTCACGCAGAGATAGTAGAACCACCTCCCGAGATAGTCCAACACTCGTCTAGTGAAACCCTATCTCCCCGACCCTCAGGGTTTTCGTATCTCGAGATCCCTTAGTGCAGATTCATTTTGCACAAAGCTTGAGATAGTCACTTTATAGCAAGAAGACAACCATAGTCACGCAACCCACTCGACGATCTAGAAAGTCTCTATCAGCCAGTTGACAGGAAATGCGAAACCAAAGACCACTCGAGCTCTCTAAGAACCAACCTGAAGGACTACACTACCAGTACGGGAGAGAACGATAGGAACTTCGGAGTGGCGATCGCGCCAGTGACGATCTTGCCATAGAAGTACACTACGTTCTAAGTACTGAAAGGCTCTACCCTTCCGAGAGCCTAGGACCATCTGAGAATCCTCATAAATTTGGTCCAACCCTTTTCAGGCCGCTACTTCTTTCAGATATACCACAAGATTCACAGCCGATCGATCCACTTCTTAGACTAGATATGCGATTACCCGACATCACTCTTCGTGCCTCACTCATCTTGAAAGAATCCATTAAGAACCCTAACCTTGTAGATACACCAGTTGGAACCCACTAGCTACACGAGACGGAATCCGCATCCCGTACGTGAGGGTCTGTTGGAATGTCAAACACAGACCAGAGATCACTTGGGAATACGAGGACAACCGTATAGGAAGTACTCTCTTACCTCTACTTGGCCATTCATACCTACTTCCTTTCCTAGACCTGAATTTCGGGACGAAATTCCCTCTAACGGGGGGATGATGTGACAACCCAAGTTGTTCCGTTACATTTCCCCGTTACCGTTAACGGAATATTCCAATTTATAAAAATTCTGTTAATAAGGGGTCGTCAAATAAATAAATGTTTCATTTATTTATGTCGTTAAGTCGTGATAGGAGAAATAAAAACTCAAAATACACATTTCCATTTAGTTGGAAAAGTTAGTTTTTATTATTACGACCACTAAATAGGGTGCGACCAAAAGCCCCGTATAACGACAGTATCGGGTAGAATCCCACTGGGCCCCAACTCCAACCCCTATATAAGGGTGAGTGGAGTCCATAGGAGACTTTTTACACTCTCCAAACTCTCTTTCTCTCTCTCTCTCTCTACAACTTTTTCCCGAGCCAAAAATCGTCCGTTTCGAGCCCCAAACGAGTAGGTGAACTATCCTAACTCGTTGTATAACTTATCTAGCATACAAATTCGAGTTTAAAACATAAAATAGGGACAACATCATGAGTTTACAGCCCAAGAACACTCTTGGGCCGTGAACACCAATTAATGGGGTTTTTAAGCCCCAAAACCCCTCCAAATTGTCCCTAAGGCTTAGATATGACTTGTAGGCTTATGGAATCGGGTTTAGAACACCTTGAACTAGAATTTGGAAGAGTAAACAAGAGTTTACTGCCCAAGAACATGCTTGGGCCGTAAACTCCTCTTCATGGGGAGTAAACTCATTTTTGTGTGTTAAAAATGCCCTTAAACACACCAATGGCCTTGGATTAAATTCTAGAAACGACCAACAACAAGCTAGGGACCTTAAATGCAATTAAAACAACTCTATAAGGAGTTTACGGCCGTAAACCCCTCATGGAAGGGTACCTAGGCCGAAAACTCCCACAAAGGGGTTATTTGGTGCCCTAAACTCTCCATTTGACTTGGAAAAATGCTTAGGAAATTACCCACTACCACTTAACCCTTAAAACACCAAAAGAAGGATGGTATAGGAGCTTACGGCCGTAAGCTCCCTTTCTTATGGCCGTAAACTCCTCAAAGGGGCCATTTCATGCTTAAACTCATTCACACTTTATGGTTTTGGACTTAGGATAATTTCATGAGCAAGTAGAAGCCTTAAAACACCCTAGAACACCCTCACCATGAGTTTACAGCCGTAAACTCATGGGGAGTAGTCCCTGGGCCGTAAACTAAGTGTTAAGTGTTTACTCTCGGAGAGTAAACTCCATTCCTAAGCGATACACACCTTTAGACGCTACTCGGGACACCCAAACACTTATCTAAAGTGTTTTCCGCTCCTTTGAGTGCGTATATTTGTTTAATTAGTATTAAATATACTAATTGTATGTAAACATATTTTATCATATGTTAAATAGGTCATTGTGTGTGTTCGAGTCCTTGCGTGACACCGAACGCCCAAACGGCACCTTCGTCGGACCTACTTACACCAGGTGAGTTCATACCCCTGAATGAACCTTTTTAATGTTTTTACATGTTTTATAGGGGGGGAATACAAGTTAAACATGCCAGTTATCATATCAATCACATGTTATTGATAACCCGCATGCACCAGATTTTACTACACTGTACACTGTTTTACCGAGTAGGACACTATAAATGGCTTTCAAAAAGGGTTTTCACTTGTTCAAGTTCTTACTTTTATTGCTTTATCAAAGTTCCATTTTCAAACTGATTTATGAAAGATTCCCAAGGATTTCTAAAGGTTTTCACACTTATTTTACCAAAGAATACAAATGCGATTTTCCTGAGTATAAAGGTTTTTCCAAGGTTTTCATGTATACTTTTACTTGTTAGTTACTGCTGCTTCACTTATACTTATTTTTAAACTCCTACTCGATAACGCTTTCACTTCGTGATGCGCTTATACTTGTTATTGTCTCTATTTCGCTTATACTTGTAGTCGCTTATACTTGATAGACGCTCTTACTTCACTTATCGTCGTTTCCACTTCGTGATACACTTACACTTGGTACACTTATACTTCACGATTCGATTATCCCACTCTGTACGCTTATACTTCACGACTCGGATGTTCCACTATACGCTTGTACTTCACGACTTGGACATTTCACTGTACGCTTATACTTCACAAGCCGGTTATTCCACACTGTACACTTATACTTCACTGTATGATTCCACTTGATACACACTCAAGCGTAGTTAGATGTATGTTTGTGCTTGTATAGATGCATATAAATAATGATTGAAGGACTTAGGAAGGCTTGTCCGCCCTATTTCCTTTTCTTCGTTGAGATGTGGTCTGGTGGGATCGGATGTCCATCCGAAGGTCGTTTGATTCATTAGTTATATATTATGTACACAAGCATAGACATACGGGTTTTCTTCAGTCAATTCAGTTAAGAGTCTCTACCTCTAGGTCAGCACTTACATTAGAAACCCACTAGTTGGAAGTCTCTACCCACTATTTGGGATGCATCTTCAGGACACGGCCTTCTCCGTCATCTAGTTGGTAACCAGAGTCTCCTGTAGGGAGAGCGGACATTGTGTGTATAGATCTATACGGGATTGACACCCCCGTACCCTGACTGCTAGCTACAGTCCACAGCCTACCAAGCCAAGGGGTGACAAATGTCATATTCTCAAGACGCTCGTAGGGCGTATGGTACTCGAGTGTCGGTTAGTATGGTTACAAGTATCCCGGGTTACCTTATAATTCATGGTCTTAAGGTAACGGTATTTCGCCGGCAAATTACACTGTATGCTGGTAATTCACTTTCAGAGTCACACTGTTTTGACCTTACAAGACGTATCTTTCATTTGATACTGTCTGGGGTCTATTTTCTCTGTTTTGACCTTACAAGACGTATCTTTCATTTGATACTGTCTGGGGTCTGTTTTCTCTGTTTTGACCTTACAAGACGTATCTTTCATTTGATACTGTCTGGGGTCTGTTATTCACTGTTTTAGACCTTACCGGTTATACCTTTCATTTGGTACCTTCTGGGGTCTGTGTCTCCACTTGTTAGACTGACCCAGGCATGTCGTCCGTTCGATACTTTCCTATAATCTATGATTCCTTGCCTTAGTCAGCAGTCCTCACTGCTGAGGCATATGTTATTCCCTGATGTCGTTTGCTTTCCTCGATAATCAAATTTATTATTTTGATAATGATAGCAATTTAGGGAAAATGACTTTTTACCACATAACACTGACCAGTCTTGGTAGAAGGCTGCTTTATTAAAGAAAATATAGGATTTTCTGGAAAGAACTCTAATACACAGTAAACACTTAAACTATTACTTTTATTAAGGTTATTTGAATAAAAACGTCACTAAATGCTTATGAACTCACCAGCATTTGTAAAAATGCTGATATTCGCTTTTTAAATAACTTGTATTCTCAGGTTAGCATTAGACAGGTACATCCCAGGAGCTGTTGATGAAGATAGCTTAGTACCTTGCTGTACTTACTATATTTGTTTGTATATTTTGAATTGTTGTAAAGTAACCATGTAAAACTATTACTATTAATGCAATGTTTTGTTGTACTTTGATTACTATAATGCATGTGTTGTGATACTTGACATGACGTCATCCACCCCAGAACGTTTCCGTCGTTCCGGTTTTGGGGTGTGACAACTTCCGTAACTGAGAAACGTGGAAAGTGTTGTGGATATGGCTAAGCTCTGTTGGACGATCCAAACGGTAAGCAACCCGACCCACCTGGGCCAAAACCCTAAAGGGTCCAATGAACTTGTGGCCCAGCTTGCCCCTCTTCCGGAACCTGATAACACCCTTCCAGGGTGATACTTTCAGGAGGACCATATCCTCTACCTGAAACTCCAAGTATGAACGTCTCCTGTCAGCGTAAATCTTCTGTCGACTCTGCGCACTGCAGTCTGCTACGGACCTGCTGGATCAATTCTGTGGTCTTGAGTACCACCTTCGTACTCCCGATGACTCTCTGACCGACCTCACCCCAACAAATCGGGGTCCTACACTTCCTTCCATAAAGCATCTCAAAAGGAGGGCGGTCAATGCTGTCCTGGTAACTGTTGTTATACAAAAATTCTGCTAGTGGAAGATACGTATCCCAACTGCCACCAAAGTCTAAAACACATGCCCGCAGCATGTCCTCGAGAGTCTGAATCATCCTCTCGCTCTGCCCATGCGTATGAGGGTGGAAAGCGGTGTTGAAGTGACGACGAGTCCCAATCTCGTCATGAAACCGCTTCCAAAACCTGGAAGTGAACCGGCCGTCTCGATCTGATACTACTGATACAGGCACTCCATGCCGTGCCACTACCTTGCGCACATAAATACCGGCTAGCTTCTCAGTTTTCTTTTCATTACAGGTAATGGCATAAGGGTATAAGTTGGTGGACTTGACGAAAGATTTTGGATTATATATAGATCAGTAGTTATAAATAATTGTTGTAAGGTCTATTTTATATTGTTTATGCTTTTGGTATGTATCGGAACATGACGTCCCGAGGTTTTATTATTTAATGAAAATACATTTTCTTTATTAAATGCTTTTGATAAATTCTTATCATATTTTGTTTTGGTAACAAATTCCGCAACAATTTTCTTTAAACGATTACTCTGATTTTAAAAACAAAGCATAAACAAATCGGTCTTTTCTGGGCGTGAAATTGGGAATGTCACAGTTGGTATCAGAGCATTAGTTTAAGCGAACTAGGAATATGGATTGATTTCTAGACTTAAACTTAGAATGCTAAGCAATGATTGTGAGTTGAGTGTGTCCATTATATTTTAGGTAGTACACCTAAATTGACACAGGCACTAGTTTATTTTAGGAAAGACGCCTAAAATGCCTTTAAGTTCTAGATGTTATATGTTTGCCATATATGATATTATTTGTTCGGATCTATGGTCTGTTGCCGACCGGGTCTAGAAACCTTATGTGTTTAGGATTCTAAGCGTATGTCCATGATATTAGAACTAGCATGTAACGTTTCAGAGTGATAAGGATGATCTATGTATCTATCGTGAATGAGGATCTAAAATCACCTTATTCGATGTACATATCATGAATGGCAAGAACTAGAAGCGCAGTTGGAAACGCAAATGAGAACAGGAATCAACCACCAATGATTGAGCAAATACCTGTTGTAGCTACAACACCTGAGCCAATAACGATGGCTGGTGTACAAGCAATGATGCAGGAGATGTTGGATCGTCAAATGGAGGAGACCAAGCGGTTGCTTCGACAAAATCGTGAAGAACTGTCAATTCAAGTGGAAGAGCCCAAAGTAAATGGAGGGCATTCGGAAGGGGGAACTACAGTGGAACCGTTGGTCAAGCCAACCCACCAATAGTTTGCCAAAACAACCAGGATGGAGGAAATGATGGACGTGGGTGCAAGTACAAGGATTTCATGGCATCCAAACCACCATGTGTTTCTGGGAGCCCGAAACCAGTGCAAGTCATGGACTGGATCTCCGAAATGGAGACAATGTTTGAAAGTTGTGAATGTAGCAACAGACAGAAGACCGCTCTTGCAATTCCTTTGTTAAAATCTGGAGTACTGAGCTGGTGGAAGTTACTGGCTGGTTCAATGCCCAAGGGGGAAGCTAGCATGATGTCTTGGGAAGAGTTTGTGGTGCAACTGAAAATGCAATACTGCTCTGAGCAAGATCTTCTGGAAATCAACAATGAGTTCCAGAATCTGAAGAAGGGAAAATTGAGCGTCACTGAATACGCTACGAGCTTTACGGAGAAGATGAAGCTTATTCCATACCTATTTCCAACTGAACATTCCAAGGTCAAGAAGTTTGCCAATGGATTACCAACGGACATTGGCCTGATAGTTAAGCAAGCAACCACTCTAAAGGTCGCCATCTGGGCAGCCAATAATGTTGAGGCCCAAATAAGAGAAAAGGGTTTGGAAAGAGCTGAAGTTGGAGAGAAAATGAAACATGAAGGATCTTCAATAATCGACAAAGAAAGCAAATTCTCGAAATCTGGGGGAAGAGATGAAGCTAAGTGGTGTGAGAAGTGTAAAAGAAACACTTCGGGAAATGTAGCGAGGAGATGACTTGCTACAAATGTGGGAAGACAGGGCACTACGCCAACAAGTGCGCACCTATCAAGAAGGTGTGCTACATATGTAATGAAGAAGGACATATTTCTAAAGACTGCCCAAAGAAAAACACACCTCCACAGCCAAGGGCATTCCACATGCTCCTCGATGAAGCAGAAAATGATGGGGGGATTAAAAGATGAAGACTTCATATCTATATATAAAGTCTGTATCAGGAAGTGTAGCCTATTAGAGGCATAGTATAGGGTAAACTTGAACCTTTGTGTAATCGTTTCAATAAATAATACAAACCCTGGTTTTGTTATCTGATGTGTTGAATGATTATATGCTTTATGTATGGTGACTTGGTTGACTGCGAGACAATACATGGGACGAGTATGAGTAGGTGTGAATGGTAGTAGAGATCTATACTACCGGAAGCACAGGACTCATGCTTGGATCAGGGAAAGTCACAAGTTCACTAAGAAAATAGTAATTGATTTCGTTTTATTCAAGTTTTTCATTACCCTTGTTTCAGTAATGGCTAGTAGGATGATGGTTATTCCGACCCTACTGGTCATATCAAATTGAGTCCGACTATGATGAGAGGTCATCGGGACACGACTCATCGGTCTGTTACAATAGATAAAGGAATGTATTTATCCTAAGAAGAAGAAGGAGTCCACAAAAAGGATTTATTTTGTAATTTGAGGGTTACGATTGAAAGGCCAACATAGTGTGAAGAGCAGATGAAAGATTGAGCATCACGGTTATTAATTAAAATGGAAAGTTAACATATGGAATCATTATTCAAGACCTGTTTCGTTGATGATTCCAGGACGTAATCATCCTAAAGGGGAGATAATTGTAACGCCCGTAGATTAGGGCTAGTCAATTTAAGGACAATAAGCGTCAAAAATGAATTTTTGATGGAATATTATTTTGAAGGAATAATCTGAACTAAGTTGAAGTATATGTTACAAGGATTCTGTACATACAAAGAACAACGAAATTCGAGTTATAACGAAGAAGTTATGACCTATCGAAGTTTCGCGACAGAATCGGCACAACACAACGCGACGTAAAAAGTGAATTTACGTTAGAGCGATATTTAGCCTTAGCGATCTAAATGAAAGTCGTAGAGTTCATTAAACTGTGAGCGTGCATAAAAAGAACGTCCAAATCTGACTTCGTATGAGGAAGTTATGATTTTTCTAAGTTTCGACTTAGCAGTATGCAGCCCGAATGCTCTATTTGAGACCGAGCGGTTTTTAGCCGAAACAATCTAAACGAGAATCGAAGATGTCGTTAATAGCAGTGAAACGATAAAAAGATAAGCGAAAACGGACGTTGGATGAACAAGTTATGAATTTATAACGGAGTTTTCCTGTCTTGGCCTACTAAAAATAAATAATAAAAATAAAGTCAAAGTTAGCCGACGGAGTCTAAACGAAAGTTGTAGATCGTAGTCTGACCTATGCGAGGATATAAAGAACGTCGAAAACAGAGCTCGTATGAGGAAGATATGAATTCTTGAAGTTTATTAAATAATTAAAGTATTTAATTTAAATATAAATTCGATATTATCCGAAAGGGGGGGAGTCACTGGCCTTATCCACATTACGCCCAGCGTAACTCTATTTACGCCCAGCGTAAATCGTGAATTCAGCCCCTATATAAAGGGTGCGAGGCTGCCTTATACCTTTGCTCATTTTCTCTTCTCTCTCTCTCTCTCCTGTTTTTCCTCGATTTTCATGCAAGAAATACCCCGAAGCCCCGGTATCATTCCCGAGACCCGAAGCGAGTCCCGAGGCCCCGAAGATCCCGAGAAGTGAAATTCCCGAGCCGAAGCTCTGCCCGCGAGGAGCCCGGTTTTTGTGAAGATCTTCCAGATCTACCGAAGAATACTACTTCTACAAGTTGTAGTGTCGTCCGAGCATCGTCTAATCAAGTGAGTGTGTAGTTACTTTCTTATAACACATAAATATGAAGTATTTGCTATGAAATACGTGCTATGTGTTTATGTATTATTTGTCTATTTGAGATGGGCGTGGAATTGATGTTTTATACAGGTGATAAATGTTTTAAACTATGTAAGTATTTATATATACGAAAATGTTAGGTAGAACATGGGTAGATGGGATAGTTGGTGACTATGGAGTTAGCACCTATTGTATAAACCTTGGTGACGATGTGACTTCGTGCCTATTTGATGAACCTTGGCGACTATGGAGTTAGCGCACGTTGAGTAAACCTTGGCGACTATGGAGTTAGCACTTGTTGAGTAAAACTTGGCGACTATGAAGTTAGCGCTTGTTAAGTGAACCTTGGTGACTATGGAGTTAGCGCCTGATAACTATGGATTTAGTACCTGATAAATAAACTTTGGCAGCAATGGACTTCGTGCCAATTCCTTAGGTAAATCCTTAGGAATAAATGAATGAAGGATAGTTGGTTCTTAGGGTAAAACCTTAAGAAGATAATGGGGATGGGTAATTGGGTTGATTGTTTGCTGATTAAATATAATAATTATATTATTGTGGGTTGAAAACCCTATATGCTAACCAGACTCCCAAGCCTGACCCGCTCAGTTTTCTTTTCATTACTGGTAATGGCACAAGGGTATAAGTTGGTGGACTTGACGAGAGATTTTGGATTATATATAGATCAGTAGTTATAAAGAACTGTTGTAAGGTCTATTTTATATTGTTTATGCTTTTGGTCTGTATCGGAACATGACATCCCGATGTTTTATTATTTAATGAAAATACATTTTCTTTAATAAATGCTTTTGATAAATTCTTATCATATTTTGTTTTGGGAACAAATTTCGCAACAGTTTTCTTTAAACGATTACTCTGATTTTAAAAGCAAAGCATAAACAAATCGGTATTTTTTGGGCATGAAATTAGGGATGTCACATACTGGTACATCGTTAACTGTCGCCTTACCCTTCTCCCAAGCGTCTATAACATAGGCGATGTACCTTGCGTAACCCTGCTGAACGTAACGTCTCGCCCTCACTGCTGAACAAAGGACTGGTCCGCGCTGTGGCCTCTCGCCCTGAATCACGAACTCTCCCCGATCGGGAGTGCGAACCCTCACTAACTGCAACTCGCAATCAATCACTTCCCCATTGGGGATCAGCTAATCCATTCCCACTATAACCTTATTCCCTCGCATGGGAATATGAACCAAGTCAACTGAAAACTGCTCATCAAATAACTGCAGCGAATACGCCCCATGTACTCTCACGACCTTGACGGTCCTGTCGTCCGCTATCTCAACCTCAAGTGGACAATCCAGTTCCCCGGAGCTCTATTAAACCTGTTGCTAAGTGCAAATGAGACAAATGATCGGGTAGCCGCCGAGTCAAACAATATTGTAGCTGAAATGCTGTTCACTAAGAACAACCCTATATGAAAACATATAATCATGAGAAACAATCAATATCAATAAAGAGATTAGAGAAAGATACATACCCATCTCCTCATCAGGAATCGTTCGCGCCTCCTCTTTTGTAATCTGAAAAGCTCTAATCTTTGCCACTGGCGCCTCAATCCGGCCCTGACGGCCGTCTGTAATCGTCAATGTTGCAAGGGCAGGTGCTACCACCTTCCCTGCTGCTGCTAAACTCGTACACTAGGACTTTTTATGTCCCCTCTGATTGCAATGGAAGCAAATCAGATCAGATGTTGTGGTGGTGGTAGTAGCTGTACAATCTCTTCTCATATGCCTGGTCCGGCCGCACTTGTAGCAACCGGTACTCCCTACCTTGCACGCTCCATCGTGCAATCTATCAAACTTGCCACACCGACTGTGGCTCTGCTGTCTTCTAGTTCTTTGATCTGATACCTTGGGCTTTTTGCCTGAACTCCCTGTGCCAGATGCCGCCTCTGGCTTCCTCTTCTTCTCCATCTCCAAATCTATCTCTCTCTCTCGCGAGCCCTCGCAATCATATCATCTAGTGTTTTACAGCTGGATCGGCTCACAAACTGGCGGATATCACTCCGCAACATCTCATGATAACGGGCCTTCTTCATTTCCTCATCAGCTGCGTACTAAGGAATGAGAAGAGCCCACTCCATGAACTTGTCGGTAATCTCCGCCACTGTCTCTATAGTCTGGGTGAGATCCTGAAACTCCCTGGCTAACTGCTGCACCTCAATAACCGATGCAAACTCGGCTCTGAACCTGGTAGTAAAATCAGCCCAACTCATCGCATCAAGTGCTGCATCATCCCTGATGACATGCCCAATCTCCTCCCACCAATCTCGTGCCCTATCCTTCATAAGACAGGATGCTAGTCTAACCTTGTCCCCCTCAGGACATCTGCTAGTGTGGAATGCGTTGGCGACATCTGCCAACCACCTAGTACTCTCTATGGGGTCCCGCACCCCATGGTAGTCTGGAGCTCCACTAGCCCAGAACTCCCTGAAGGTGAGTGTGCGCGACCCCATCATGGTCGCCACCACAGCACAGAATGTGCTCAACCTCTCGTCCATCAGCTCTAAAATACCCTCTTCGGTCGAACCGAAGATCACAGGAGTCTGCTCAAGTATGGTGTGAGTAACCTCTGAGGTGAGTAACTCTCTAGTCTGCTCATCTAGATGCTCGGCCCCCGAGCCTGATCCTGATCCCTCGCCGGCTCCTGAACTGCCGACTGCTGGCCTAGGGCGTAAAACCACAATTCTGAAAACACATCATGATAAATGTCAGAAACACTGATATATCTCGAGGGATCGCTACTACTACAAGTTTCCTAGTCTCATTTTAGCCTTCCTTGGTTCGAGTACGGATCCTCTGATTTCAGTAGTACGGGCCCATACTACCTTCCACATCTATCCGTACTTTCCTCAAGAACTGCCTCGACTCCACCAAGTCACTACTACTGCTACTGATCTCTGCTACTCTCATCCTAGGCTTGCCTTAGGGAAATCTCTGACTCCACCCAAACCAGTCCTCAGCTGCTGAAGGCCTCCTTGTAATGCCAATTAGCCATCACCTGAAAACCATCACATGTGACGAGGCTCAAATAATCGTTCGAGTAAAAGACACGTCCCTACAACGGTTAGACTCAGACAAGAGCTGCGCAATAGGGCCAAATCTAGCACTCTGAGATTATTCAACCCTGATCACAGGTGACATGACGTATTCACCTAATGGCTAACTCCCATCACTCAGAGTCCCACAAAGCACAAAGCAAGCAACATTCGGACACAAGAAACTACTCAATCAAATCTATCCTCATGACGAGAAACTGTACTAGCATACAATGCTAAGCTCATACTATCAGGCATAAACTAAACAGGCTATCCTACTACTGTCTATTCAATACTAGCATGAAATTCTTGTTGGGTAGCGTTTTGTTATGTATTGCGTCTATTGGGCTCGCTTATTAGTCCAGTTTTGTAACTCCGGTTTGGGCCTGTCCAACCGAGAGCTTGATAGGGTTTAGTATAAATATATATGCTTGCATGCATATTTGATAGAAGATAGAGAAAACGATTATTACGATAGATCGGAGCATTATTTCTTTATCGTTCCTGTAACCCTAAATCCTCTACAGTGGAAGTTCTTTATCGAGCTCTGCTGAGGATTGTTGATCTAATTATTCGACACACTTTGATCCAAACTTGTGTTATTTGCAGTTTTCGTATTCATTATTTCACCTGTTATAAAGATCCAAACGATCTTCAACTTAGTTTTATAACTTATCAATTGGTATCAGAGCAGGAGGCTGTGTAATTCATACACTTCTTTTCTGTGAAAAAGGTTGCGATTAGGGTTATTCCGCATTTACTGATATTTATTGAGCCGTCATCCCATAATTGACGTAACTCGGTATTTATTTGTTTTGCCCTAATTTAATTCATTACAAGTCTGATCTTTTAAACAGGTTATTCGATCTAGCATGGACGAGTCACAATCAAATCCAATTAATATCTCGAACAGCATCGGATCAACGACGAAGATTCCCATCCTTTACACCCAGGATTATGAAGTCTGGGCTCATCACTTTGAAGACTATGTTATAGGATCTGAGGATAATGGATACCTCATCTGGGAAGCAATAGTATCTGGACCATTCGCTCATTCAGCAACTTCAAGAATTATTAAGACTCAGAAGGAGTATAATGATCTTTTGAAGGACGTTAAAGATATTGCTCAAGACGAAAAAGATAAATTTCAGTGCAATATTAAAGCATTGAGATTAATCAGATTCACTCTTCAATCTGACACTTTCAGGCTGGTGAGTTCATGCACAACTGCCAAAGAAATATGGGATAGGCTGCGAGAGTTGTATTCTACAGACGAGGATCTTGAGCATTCCATTCAAACCTTGCTGTTGTCTGAATTTGGTGAAGTCAAGCAGAGCCCTGAAGAAACCGTGACTCAAACGTTCGATCGCTTCAATCATCTTCTTAGTAAGATGATTAAACATGATATTGAAAGGAAGCTAATTGAACAAAAGGTCACGTTTTTAAACGGCCTTAGATCTGAGTGGAGAGCTGTAGTGTCCATAGTTAAAGCGCATGAGCAATTCAAATCCTATTCTCTGGCGAAACTGGTAGGCATTCTGAAGTCTCAAGAAAAGATCGTGTTACAGGAGAAAAATGTGGTTTCAAGCTTGGGTTCATTAGCCCTTCTGTCCAAAAGCAAAGCTGTGACGGAAGATGAAGACCTCAACCTAGAGGATTATGACCTTACCTCTGAAGACTATGCAATGATGGTGTCAAACCCAAAAAGGTTCATCAAGAAAAGATTCCCCACCAACAAGAACAAAAATTGGCAGGGAAGTTATAGTTCAGAAAAGGTCAGGGAAGAACCGAAGGTAGAAGAACCAAAGAAGGAACCGAAAGCTGAAGGAGATTCGGGAGTAAGCTGCTATTATTGTGGAGGAAAGAACCACTATGCAAAAGATTGTGTCCTCAAGAAAATGGCAGAAAAGGATGATGAAAAAGATGAAGAAGCCTTGTTACTGAAAAAGCTGGATGAGATCAGGAAGAAGAAATCTACTGCTAACCCTTCTATGAATGCTTTAATTGTGTAGGGTTCGGTAGTTGATGATGAGTTCGGTGGCGTGGAGGTCTGGTCAACTGACTCTGAAGATGATGAAGTAAGGAACCCTTCTCATGGAAAGGCTTATGTGGCGAAAGAAGAGAGTAGTGGTGGAAAATGCTTGATGGTGTCTGATGTATCTCAGATGAGGGGATACAACACAGATGGTGGAAATGAAGACGCAAAGGAGCGAGAGGACTTGTGCTTCACAGCAAAACCGCTCAGCGTACAGTTCAACGAACTTGATGATTTAATCAAGAAGGTACAATCCGTTTTTATTGCATTCAAATTCCCACAAAGCTCATATGAAAAAGAATTAAAAAATGTTAATTCAAGAATCTTTCATCTAGACAGCAGTTTAACTCAAACACGAGTCACTAATTCTAACCTAACTGACCAAATAAGCAGGGTATCTTCAAAAAGTGAGGAACGAAGGATGTGGATCGAACTGAAGGAGTCGGAGTTAATCAAAACCAAAGATGAAAACATTTATTTGCAAAGAGACAATTTAAAGCTTTTAAAACAGAGAAATGTTTTTTGTTTGATTGCTAAACGTCTTTATACTAATATCACTCAGCTTCATTTGGACTGTGAAATAGGACAAAAGATTCATCGCATGATTTTACCCTTCCTTGAGTTTAAGGAGGATGAAATTGATGCTGAAGCATATAATTGTGAAAGTGTTATTTCGTCTGAGGATGTTAATCCGTCATATATGTATGGTCTAGACAAAATCGAATCTTTCATAAAGTCCAAGGACCATAAGGACATGCTGAAAAACCTTTTGGATGAAAATGATAAACTGAAACTGAGGACCGAAACCATACAAAAATTTGACTCATTGAATGCCAACTTGAGCTCAGAAAATAAAATTGATGTTGAAAATGCATCTGAGCTTAATGAGGACGACAATATGAGTGAAATTTTTGTAGAGGACACAATTGATTGTTCAGAGTTTGTCAAGAGCGAACCCAAAAACCACAAGAATCTCATTTCAGAAAATTCAGTGGAGTTTGCTCGTTTGTCCCAACAAAAGTCCCCGATCCTTGCAGAAAAGGCAGTAGTATATCAAAAAGTTAGAACCACTCCAAATCAGGTGTATAAGGTCACGGGTGTAACCGAACATCAGACTGCTGAACTCACAGCCATTGTAAACGAAGACAATGCTGACGGCTGCGACGAATTCTTCTGGTCAGCTCCCATCGACAACGCTGACGAAACAGTAGGTCTGTCAGAAAGAATTTCATGGAAAAGTAAAGGTAGATATGTGCCAGAACCTTTGAACAAGCCTAATAGCTTCGACGCGCCAAGTACTAGTGGTACAAAAGATGTTCCTCAAGAAAAAGGAATTCCTGCTAAAGGAGTCACTCCATTAAGCGAAACATCATCAGTTTAGAGTGAATCAGCTGAAGGAAAGCAAAAACCAAAAGCGAATATCCATCGTCAGCTGAAGCAAGTGAGAAATCAGAAACAACAAAGGAATCAGAGATACAAGAAGAATCTCTCTAAAAGAAAACAGTTTTGGCAATCCCAAAATGCATATTTCTCATATCGTGACAGAAACTTGAAGTCAGAGAACAACACTGTAAGGTCACAAGAATGTCAAAACAACCGAAAGCAAAGGTTCGATTCAGAGAACAACATCAACCGAAAGCAAAGGTTCGGTTCAGAGGACAACGTCAACCGAAAGTAGAGGTTTGGTTCAGAGAGCAAAAGCGACCAAAATTCTAGGTTCGGTCCCATTAATGATCAAAAACAAAAGGTTCACCTAGAATCTCAAATCAAGAAATCATATCAGTCTAACGTCTCTCGCTCTTCTTCTTCTAACTCTTCTAATTCCTCTCAACCCCATTCTAAATTTTATTCTGTTCGTTCTCAAAATCCTAAATCTTCAACAGATCTAAAAGGAAAATTGAAGGTTTCATCGAACGAAACAAATCAAAATCATCCCTCAATCCAAAGACCTAAACCAGAGACCAAACCGAAAGTAACAAATTCCAATAAAATTAAGGTTTTCACCATTTAAAAAAAAATATGAAACAACTTTAATAAAAAGAACATATTTTGTTGACATCTCTCTTACTATTCTTGTTCCTGTGAAAGGCTCTCGAGGACCCAAGAAACTTTGGGTTCATAAATCTGCTTAATTTTTGCAGGTTATTAGTGACGAGCAGTTTGACGAAGAATGGTACATTGGCAGTGGCTGCTCGCGTCACATGACAGGAAGGAAGGAAGAGCTAAGGGAATACATGTCTCTTTCAAACGGTGGAAATGTCAAGTTCGGGAACAACTCCTTTGGCACCATAAAAGGCTATGGAATGATTACAAACGGTGATTTCACGATTAGGAAGGTTGCATACGTGGAAGGACTACAACATAACCTCATCAGTGTATCTCAGCTTGTTGGAGGTACCGGTCTCAAGGTTTCATTCGATGATGAGGGTTCAGAGATAATTGAGAAGAAAACGAAAAGAGTTATTCTCAAATCAGAGCGCAAAGGTGAAATGTTTCCCCTGAACCTCAAACCCATCAAAGGCAATCCAACTATCTGCTTGTTATCCAAAGCAAAATTTGACGAAAGTTGGTTGTGGCACCGAAGGCTCTCTCATCTCAACTTCAAAGATATCAACAAACTTGTCACATGTGGTCATGTTCGAGGTCTTCCATTGCTCAAATTCGATCGAGAACATTTATGTGCTGCGTGTGAAATGGGAAAGCAGAGTCGTCAAAGTCATCCATCTATTATAAACACTAAAGTTGTTGAACCGCTAGAATTACTTCATATTGATTTGTGTGGTCCATCATCTATCGAAAGCATCGGCGGTAGCAAGTACATCCTTGTTATTGTTGATGACTTTTCACGTTTTACATGGGTGTTCTTTTTAAATCACAAATCTGAAGCGACACTCAAACTGAAGACGTTTATCAAGCAGATTGAAGTACAGCTAAAGAAAGTCGTTCGTAACATCAGGAGCGATAATGGTCTAGAATTCAAAAATAAAGAATTTGAAGAATTCTTAGCCGACAAAGGAACCAGTCATAACTTCTCAGCTCCCTACACTCCTCAACAAAACGGGATTGTCGAAAGACGAAACCGTTCGTTGTGCGAGGCGGCCCGAAGCATGCTAAGTTTCGCTTCCTTACCTTTATACTTTTGGGCTGATGCTATTTCTGCTGCTTGTTTTACACAGAACAGGTCATATCTCAATAAGCGCTTCACTCTCACTCCTTATGAGATCATCAACAACAGAAAGCCAAATGTCAAGTTTTTCCATGTGTTCGGTTCACGGTGTTTCATCTTCAATTCTAAAGAACACCGCAACAAGTTTGATGTCAAAGCCGATGAAGGGATATTTTTGGGATATTCTCTCACTTCTAAAGCGTACAGGGTATTAAACAAGTGCTCGAGGAAAATAGAAGAAACTTATTACGTAACTTTTGACGATAGCTATGTCAAAAAGCTAAAGGCCAATGAAGACACAACTGGAGAAATCTTTCCTCAAACTGGCCAAGTCACAGCCTCAATCACCAACCTATTTGAGAAGTTCGTTGAGTTATTTGATGAACCAGAGAAGGCCACTCTCTCAGAAGCCAGTGCAGCAGACAACAGGGTAGATCATTTGAAGCAACTTGTCGAAGATGCTGCAAAGAGAATGAATGAAGGAGGATCAAGTTCTGACGATCCTCCACAACACAATGCTTCAGTTGAGGGGGAGGATCCATCTTCATCATCACAGTCGAGCTCACATGTTGAGGGGGAGATAAGTTCTCAAGCTGCTCCCGAATACACTTCACCAACCGCAAATGCTTCATCACCCGAAGGTGCATCAACACCTAAAAGCTCAGCACCACCAGAAACCTCTGTAACTCAAGATACTCAAGAAATACCTGAAAGTTTATCTGTCGAAGGGGAGAATGTAGATATGTCTTACGACTATGAAAGTCAATCCGAACTAGAAGAGATGGTAAACGCTGAATTGGATCCAACCTTTGATCCAAACTACCCTCCTCTCGTCAAATGGACCAGAGATCATCCTGTCTCCCAGGTTGTTGGTAATGTGTCTGAAAAAGTTCTGACCTGATCACAACTCAAGGCAAAACAGACTTCCTTGTTTTCAAAAGTAGAATTCTGTATGTTTAACTCCTTCGTCTCAAAAGTTGAACCAAAGACAGTTAACAATGCTCTTGATCAGTCCGATTGGATTCAAGCTATGCAAGACGAACTGAATGAATTCGAAAGGAACAAAGTTTGGCGACTCATTCCAACTCCTCCAGATGCCTCAGTTGTTGGTCTCAAATGGATCTTCAGGAACAAAATGGACAAGGAAGGGAACGTGATAGTAAACAAAGCACGTCTGGTAGTGAAAGGATACTGTCAGGCGGAAGGAATTGACTACGAAGAGACTTTCGCTCCTGTAGCTAGGCTGGAATCCGTTAGAATATTTCTCGCCTATGCTGCACACAAAAATTTTGAAGTCTACCAAATGGACGTCAAGTGTGCATTTCTCAATGGAGAACTTGAAGAAACAGTGTACGTGGAGCAACCTCCTGGATTCGTAAATGAAAGGTATCCTAATCATTGTTATATTTTGGACAAAGCCGTGTATGGACTGAAACAAGCTCCGAGAGCCTAGTATGAAACGCTGACAAAGTTTTTAAAGATGTCCAAATTCAAACAAGGTTCGGTTGACCCAACCTTCTTTCGTAAGAAGGAAGGTAACCACCTTATGATTGTTCAAATTGATGTCGATGATATCATCTTTGGCTCTACGAATCCCAGCTTAACGGCTGAATTCAGAAAGCTGATGGAGACTAAATTTGAAATGAGCTCAATGGGTCCAATTAACTTTTTCCTTGGTTTAAATATTAGACAGGGACCCGAAGGCATCTTTATTAATCAGGAAGCTTACACGAAGACTCTCCTTGCAAAGTTTGGCATGATGGGAGATTCAAAAGTCAAAGTTCCCATGATGTTCGGCACCAAGCTCACTCCATCCTTGGATAAGCCAGCATTAGATATTACGCTATATCGCCAGATGATCGGTTCACTGATGTATCTTACTGCTAGCAGGCCTGATATCATGTTCTCTGTTTGTTATTGTGCTAGATTTCAGGCGAATCCACGTGAACCTCATATGCTTGCAGTCAAGAACATTCTTCGTTATCTCAAGCGAACTACCTCTTTAGGTCTATGGTATCCATCCAACTCGGGCTTCATCGTTCAGGCCTACTCAAATGCAGACCTTGGAGGTTGTGGACTAGACAGGAAAAGCACCACTGACGGCTGCCAATTCCTTGACGGGAAGTTGGTTAGCTGGCAATCAAAGAAACAAACGTGTGTGTCTTTGTCTACAGCTGAAGCAGAATACATTGCAGCTGCATCCTGTACTTCTCAAGTGATTTGGATCCAAAGTCAACTCCGGGACTATGGACTCAATATGAAAAAGATCCCACTATATTGTGACTCTGAAAGTGCAATTAGGATCTGTCATAACCCAATGCAACACTCAAAGACTAAGCACATAGCACTGAGGTATCACTTCATTAAAGATCATGCGGAAGATGGAAACGCTGAAATTCATTTCGTTAGAACCACTGATCAACTGGCTGACGTCTTCACCAAAGCCCTTCCTGAAGCATCATTTAACAAAATTCTACAAGGGCTAGGCATGATGGAATCAGAGTCAGTACCACAAATCACCTCTTAAACTCAAAAGTAAGAAGCGAAATAGACCGAACGTTCGGGTTCGGTTTTTGTACCCATGTACCGAAATGAACCGAACGCTCGGGTTCGGTTGAATAATCTGCATTTCGCTCATCAATCAAAGGTGGTTTTCTTGGTTGTAAATTTCATGTATAATCATTCCTATTACATTTCTTTTATTGTTAAAAGTACTCTCTCTTTGAAAATCCATTTTCTTTGGTAACCGAAATAAACCGAACGTTCGGGTTCGGTTTCTCAATTTTTCTCACCCGAAAGAGACCGAACGCTCGGGTTTGGTTTTCCAAAGTTTTTCCCAACCGAAATAGACCGAACGTTCGGGTTCGGTTTTTCAAGTTCTCACAACCGAAATAGACCGAACGCTCGGGTTCGGTTCCAAAGTTTTTTTTTAACTTTTTATTTTCTTAGTTTTAATTTTTTTTATTTTTTCTTTCACTATTATTTTTTCAAAAATTCCAAAAATATTTTTCTTAATATATACTTTCAAAAACTCCAAAAATATTTTGTTCTTTCTTTCTTTTTGACGTTGAGTTTATTTGTGTGTTTGTTTATGGGGAAATTGTTGAATTATTTTAATGTCCCTAGAAGCATGCTGCTGTATGTGTCCAAAGCCTCATTTGATTCTGAATAATAGCCTTAATGACTCGGTATACACAACCCCTATCTTCCCAAATAGGCTATCACATTTATTCTAATCCAAAGCTACCTAACTCTCTTCTCACAAGAGAAAAGAGTTTTCTGCTTAGTCCTATCTTTCAATGCAGAGGTACTTTGCTTTCTTACACCATCTAAATTAAACTTCTCCATTCCTCTCAGTTCACATACGTAACCCTTGAGACTCTCAGCAATTACCACTGAGGTTTATGGTTACCCAATAACTGCGTCCATTATCTTAGTTTCGTGCCACTACGAGCTGAGTGAAACCCAAAATTCAATACCCAATCTGAATTGACGGTGAACAATTATATTGCTCTAGTTTTCACTAATGCATTGACGGACATATCTTCATGAAGTCTCAAAATTTTCTTTTGTGTGATTCCTATGAAATTGTTAAAAAACCATAACATTTCTTCCCCTGGGATCCAATTTTTAATTTTTGTTGAGATTTTATCTTTCCCAGCTAATTTAAAATGACTACAAACCTACTTGTTCAACAGACTACACCGGTCTCACAAGTACTTTGTTCACTTTCTATCTTATTTCAAGATTAAGACTTTTGAATCAAAGCAAAAGCCACCCTAAAAGGCTTAATTAAAAGAAGCCTTTCAACACTTCTTAATAAGTGTTTGATCGTTATTCAACGGGAAACCACACTAACACTTTAAGGTCTCTCTTGACCTTGAAAGAAGAGATTCGTGCCCGGGATCATTTGTTTCATGTCTTTATTGACATCACAATTTTTCCTAAAAAGGATTGCTTTATTTCTTTTCTTTTACACCCTTAGCACGAAAATCTTTGATTTTCCAAAACTCTGGTTCTAATAATTACAGGCTTTTTCATTGGATTGGTGGTTAATTATAAGTTGTGGTCATTTTTAATCCACGTGGGAGCATTGTTCAAAAGATACCGTTACACCTTAAAGGGATAAGATGAAGAGCTGCTGACTCAGGCGGGAGTCCAATCGATTTGATTTCAAACGGCGTAAAAGAGAAAGCGTGCGAATTAGAAACGTCTAATCTCCAAATGACGTCGCAGACGCGTGTGTGAATTTGAAACGGTTCATCTCCAAATGGCGCAGAAGAGGCGCGTGTGAATCTGAAACGCTTCATATCTAAACGACGCTTGTTGGGAGGCGTGTTCTTAGGGATCTGACATTCTCTCTCATGCGTGATCGTCGGCAACCACAACTGTCACGCATCAGTCAACTCCGAAAAACCCTTCCATTCTCAATCGAAGATTTGGGAAGATCTTTCTCTCTCCTTAAACCCCAGTATAAAAGGCAACATCCTCTACCATTTACCTCTTTACTGCAAGTAAAATTCCTAGAGCGCAAGAAATCCCTGAACCTTAACTGTTCATCATCTTCTTCACTTTCTTCAAGCAATGGCAGATTCATCTTCCGTTCACGCAACATCCCACATTCTGCCTATTCGCCCACAACAAATCCTGATAATCGATTTATCTCCTCACGTTTATGACGCCTTCATGTTCCCGATAATCGAGTGTTTAAGGTTTTCGCCGATTGCTCCTGCGCTTACAAGAGCAGAATCAGTTCCAATGGAGTTCTTGTCGCAGATCTTTGCGACTGCTCACTATGACAAGGCTGTGGATAGGATCTTCTTCGACATCTTTCAGCATAAAGCCTCAATTTCCAAGCAAAGATTTTGCTCCCTGTTAGGGTTTGAAGCTGACTCTACAAGGGCTAATCCTGAGACGATTCCCATGGGGCATTTGTTCAATATGTTTTACAACATGGGTTATACGGAGGTGCTTACTTCAGTCGCCAAGTTCAAGAAGTCATGCCTACCGCCACAGTGGAACGGGATGTTCACTGTTTTATTCAAAGGACTCTCTGAAAGAAGCTCCGGTTCTGATGGTGCTAGCCGGTTGTTCTTATCGATAATGTATGGTGTCTACAATGGCATCAACATGGATTATGGGTCTGTTCTGTGGCTACAACTCATCCAGAGTCTCTCCTCTACATCCAGACATTCTGAAATTTCATACGCCAGATTCTGGACTTTGGTTACGAAGTGGGTGATGGACAAGTACAACGTCCCCATTTGTCGCCGGTGCTCCGATGTCTTCGATTGGTACATTTCATACCACGAAGATCATCGTCTCAGATGCTTCCAAATTTCCTTCAATGGTTCCATTCCGGAATCTATGTATGCTGGCGTTCCAGCTGACAGCCGGATTATCAGAACCTACAAAGAATTCAAGCGTTCTGGTCCGAGGGATCTCACACCGGAAATGTTGAAGTCGATCCATGAAGCCGACAAGCCTGCTCCAAGAGGCAAGAAGGCTGACAAAGGGAAACAGGTGGTGAAAGGGGCTAAGGGCCCTTCTCCTAAAAAGAGGAAACCCACAAAGGCTGCTCAGTCTCCGCAGCAAAAGAGGCGAAAAACCCAACCCAGGAGAAAGTTGGTTATTGCTTCTTCTTCAAGTGAGTCTGAGGGAGAGAGTTCAGATTCTGAAGACTCTCCACGGGGGCTGAAATTCAAATCCCTCCTTCTCCAATTCCCTCTCCTCCTAAAACTATTCTTACTTCCATTCCCACCATAAACCCCTTTACACACATTCCAAACACTTCAATCCCAATGCCACCACCAATATTCACCGAAGCAACCACAACATCCACTGCAGATGTTAGAGCCAACGTATCCGATACGGGGGTTCATACTGATGCAACCGAACCTCCACCAGCACCCGAAACCATAAACACAACCGAAACTCAAAAAGCACCCGAACCTACCCCTACACCTACACCCGAAACAACCCAACCCGAACCTACCCATACCACTGTACCACCAGCCTCACCACCACCGCCATCTCCCGGTCACGCCTCTGACGGAGACGACACTTTCCTTGGCGGGGAAAACATGACGTTTGATTCGGTCTACTATAGTCCGTTTCAAGTTCAGAGCGATGATAATGATGACGCTCCGGTCACAAAGAAACATCTTAAAGAGCTCCATGACAAGGTCGACTTGCTCATTGCCTCTTCTTCCACGTCTCAATCATCACTCTCTGAAGCTGCTATTCAGAAGATTGTTGATGCTTTCTCAAGGGCTCAGCAAGATTCTATCGCTTCTGCAACCTCCGCCATCGATGCCTCAATGAAAGCCTGTCAGGCAGCGACCGAAAAAGTCAATAAACTATTTTCTGATGCCTCTGCCCTGTTAAGGTCTTTACAGGAGAGTGCTAATGCCACCAAGACTACGTTGGAACCAATTGTTCAACAGTTGGCCACGTCTGTCTCTACTGAGTTGAAGTCCTTTGCTTCACTTCGTCAGTCGCTCACAGACGACAACTCAGCCTTCCGTGCTACTATTGACGAGCGTCTCTCAAAGCTCCAAGAAGATTTGGCTGCTGAGAACTCGTTGATGGATGTTTTAGCAACGAAGACCACTGCCCTGAAGGTCAAGAGTGCTCAACTCTCCCATTCTCAACATCAGATTGACTCTCTTCGGTCCAAACGGGAGGTCATTAAGACGTGTGTTTCGGATGTCCACTCAGCCATCTCCAACATCCTCGAAGCACATGATCCTATCCTTAACCATTCTGTGAGGCGTACCCTTGCAGAGAAGCTCGCTCCTGCCCTAGACCTATTAAGCAAAATTGAAGGGATACCCGATTTCGTGTCCATTCCGAAACAAGGGGGAGAAAAGGAGTCTGTATCTCAACCACCTCATTCCTCAAAGGAAACTCACACAACCGAACCTCCTCCTGTAGGCCAAGCCTCCAGTTCGGGTGTGAAAGATAAAGGCAAGAAGCTTGCTGAGGAAGAAGAGGAAGATGACGAAGAAACCATTGCCGACTTGTTGAAACGCAAAAGTCGACGCAATGAGGCCGATGATAGTGCTCGTGTGGCTAGAGAAGCTGAAGAAGCTGAAAGAAAACAGAAGGAAGCCCACGACCTTCTCGAGAGTAGGAAAACTCTTTTTCCTGCTTGGACTCTCGAGAGAATGATAAAGGAAGAAATCGACACTCCGAGCATCTTGTGGCTGGAACCAGTTATCTCTTTTGACTGTTCCAATACTGTCGACTCTCAGTTCGACATGCCACTGACCCGAAAGGTGTTCATCTTTCACGCCTTCTCCAACGTTGCAGAGTTCCCTCATCCTCATCCGCAGGTTGATCGGGACTTGATTGATTTCTATCTGAAGGCCGCTCAACCTCAATATCAAACTTGGAGCGCTCAGAAGATCATCAACATTCGGGTCTTGAAACCGTACACTGAAGGGAAGTTCATCAACATTCGGTTCAAGGTGCTTAGGGGATCTGCCAAAACCGAACATGCCATTTCTTTAGCAGATCTTCCGAACCTCAATCCCCATGATTGGATTATTCTACACAACATCCTTCTGACCAACGAGGCTGAATATGGTCCGATCATTGACCATCTCAAGAGGATGCTGGTGTGCTACATCATGGAAGTTGCACTGATGGAACAGGAGATAGCAAGCGTCTTCAAGAAGAAACCAACAATATCTCCTGTTGGCTCGGCCAGTGATATGAATCAAATGCAGATGGGCAAAACTGACTCGAGGCGAAACTCAGTCATGTTCACTAGGAATGAAGGACATAAATGTCTTTTTGCCTTAGCTGATAAACATCTGTACACCACTGCTTGCCTAGAGCATGTGTTGGGGATCATCCACAGATGCAAACAAAACACAACGGATGATATCAAGTATTTTGATGACATGATACAATGGTACATTCGGTTCAGACAGACGATCCTTGCGCTTATCTCACGTCTGTTTGATACTGTCAAGAAGAAGGTTCCCGCTGCTGGCCCAAGCAAGAAGAAGAAGTAATCTCGCTCCAATTTGACACAAAGGGGGAGATTGTTGGGTAGCGTTTTGTTATGTATTGCGTCTATTGGGCTCGCTTATTAGTCCAGTTTTGTAACTCCGGTTTGGGCCTGTCCAACCGAGAGCTTGATAGGGTTTAGTATAAATATATATGCTTTCATGCATATTTGATAGAAGATAGAGAAAACGATTATTACGATAGATCAGAGCATTATTTCTTCATCGTTCCTGTAACCCTAAATCCTCTACAGTGGAAGTTCTTTATCGAGCTCTGCTGAGGATTGTTGATCTAATCATTCGACACACTTTGATCCAAACTTGTGTTATTTGCAGTTTTCGTATTCATTATTTCACCTGTTATAAAGATCCAAACGATCTTCAAGTTAGTTTTATAACTTATCAATTCTCATAAAGCTGAAACACATATAGCAGGCACATAAGGCATCTTCCTAGATCCTTAGTCCTATTCTAGCATGTTGTTCTACTGAAACTGAAACTGATAATCAAAACATAAAGTTCTATGAGTAATTTAGGAGTACTTACTTGAGCTCGGTTGATCGCATGCACCACACCCTATTCTCTTTCTCAAAAACTCTTTTCTTTTTTTTTTCTTTTTCAATAATTCATTCGAAAACATTTTTCTTTTGAAAACCTTCTACCATTTCCTTAGTTTGAGTCCAGTCATACCCGAAAGTGTGCCTGAATCCCCCAAACCAAGGCTCTGATACCAACTTGTAACATCCCAAAAAGACAACCCAAAAATTTTTATTTTAATATTACTAAAAAAACCACCACATCAAATGTTATATAATAAAACCATGCATCACATGTCTCAAAAGGCCATAATAAATGTATCAAATCAAAATGAAGTCAATATCATATAAAAATGTCTGAATAAAACTCCCAGGATAAAACTATAACTGTGGTGTGTGCCATGCCATCATCCCGAGCTCTTCCCCTTGCTAGCGGAAGTACCTAAAACCCAAATTGAAAACTGTAAGCACGAAACTTAGTGAGCTCCCCCAAACTACCACATACCATACAATAACACATAAAGCCCATACTGGGCCTTGCCCACTGCATCAGACCGAAATTCAGAAACTGCATCGAAGAGAAGTCCAAAAATTGCATCATACCAAAGTCCGGAAACTAACCAGGGCCTTTCCCTCTGCATCGGACCGAGGTCCGGAAACTACATCAGACCGAAGTCCGGAACTGACAAGGGCCTTGCCCTCTACATCAGACTGAAGTCCAGAACTAACCAGGGCCTTGCCCTCTGCATCGGACCGAAGTCCGGAAACTGACCGAACATAGCATAGCATAATCATAGCTACGAACATAACACATATATTGCATACTGCATCGCACTGAAGTCCGGAACACATAACACAAAGACATGCTTGAATCACAAAGACATCAAGCACACTGAACTACTATATCGAACTGAAGTCTGTAACTATTGCTGACTAAACGAGCCGGCATTGTGGTTGTAGACCCGTTCCTACTGGAAGGAAGACTCACTTCGTAACGCCTGCTGTTGAGATGCTAAATCTGAAACTGGCTAACTACTGCTCCGGAACTCCCCGGCTACGAATCCCATAAACACTAAATCAGATACTGGTAACTATTCTCAGGGTAAAATGACTATTTTACCCCTGGCCAAAGTCAACCTCATGGTCAAAGTCAACTACCTGGTCAAATTCAACTCTCAGTTGACCGGACTCACCGAGTTGGGCCGCCAACTCATCGAGTCCCTAACACCTTTTCTAATCCTCTACCCGCTTCAACTCGTCGAGTTGGGCAAAAACTCAACGAGTTCTTCTTCCATACTAACATCCAATCTAACTTCATCCGACTCGCCGAGTTGGATGAACAACTCGTCGAGTTCTCCTTCAACATATGAACACGACCAGACTATGACTCGATGAGTTGTAAGAACAACTCGTCGAGTTCCATGCATGTCATTACTATACAGTCGATTTTAGTCAATTCCATTGCATCCAATTCATAGATCTGGGCTTCTAGGGCTGGTTTTACACGTAAAGTTTCAAACTTTACGTGCATGCACACGAGAATGGGGCTAGAACACCAAAATCACATCTATATATAGAAACACACAAACATCAATTTTTCACAACGATTTCATTGCAAGGATATATAAATAAGACAAACCAAAAAAAATTATTTATTCATAAAAGCAGCGGAAAACATGTCCTTACAATGCAAAATCAACTGAAAAACTATGTAATCATATATTCCTAACAAATCTATCATAACTTTCTAAGCTCAAAATCTGATCTTCGAACCCATGCGATCGTGATCCATTTCTTCGTGATCAAACTCATCTTGTTCTTCCATCAAGCTTCCTCTCTCTTCTCTGATCCCGCAAAACATTCAACTGTAATCTTATCACATTATGTATTAAGAATCAATGAATAGGAACTTAATAGAGTTAGATAGTGGATCTTACCTGAAGTAGAGCCAAACATCTTGACTCTCCCATCTCTTAGATCTCTCAGGTAGACAGGGAAGCTTCATCTCCAATGCCCCTTCTCTTGGCAATAAAAGCAAATTGACTCTTTTGGAACAGCACACGGAACTACTTCAGACTTTGCCTTTCTCTTATGATCAAACTTTTTGACCATGACATACCTTTCGTTGCTATTGCCTATGTCCATAGAGGTTAGGAAGGCAGATACACTAATCAACTTTTCTTCTCCAGTGTGCCAAATCATTGTTGATTCAGCAGCAATAAGCAAATAGGTGAGATCGATGAGGTTCATGTCATGGTCTATCATATAGTACTCTCTTACGAACTCACTATATGAGTTAGGAAGCGACTGAAGAACCCAATTAACAGCTAGCTTCTCACAGACAACGACTCCCAACGTTCTTAACCCATCAATGTGTGACTTCATCTCTAAGACGTGTGCACATACTGACTTTCCTTCTTCATGTTTACTTGCCAAAAGGGCTTGAGTGAGCTTGAACTTTTCAAGCTTTTGAACTTGTGGGTCAAGGAGAATTATCGGAGGAGGTGGAGGAAGTGAAACATGATTTCCATTTCCACAATCCAATTGTGGAACATCATCTTCATGTAGAAAAAAATTTCCAATGGATTCAGGAAGACCATAGTTTTCAGACTTTGACATTTACAAAACGGGAGAAAATTCAAGTTAGTTGACTGATTAAGTCCTTAATAAAACACCTAAATGAGATATTAAGGCTATGATCCAACACAATACTCTACAACTTGGGAAACGGATGTCGTAACCCAAATTACAGATCATTTGAAGGTTAGTGAATGACGATTCACTAATTTTCCACCATGAAAAACGAAAAGAGATTAAGTTTTAAATGTATTGAAAACTGCTAGATCCTTTGAGATTCATTGAACTTTTCAATGGCATGTTTAAATCTCGATATGCCCCTCGATTTGTGACTGGGATGCCAAGGACCACAAAACAGGGTGTGAATAACCATGCAAACTTACATGGTGCCCCCAATGTTACAGTCACCTATTTAATGTGCCGGTTAACCACATATGCTCCACCGAACTATGACAGACATCGAGTCACCCTTCACAACCTTTGCTTAGAGCCCATTTAGGGTGCCGGTTAACCACACACGCTCCACTAACGTCTTAGCCAGGGTACAAAGTGTAATTTCATGGAATTGCATCAAATTCACTTTTGCCTAAAGTAACTAAGATTGAGAATTTTTAGTTACTTTATAATTCATTATACTTTTAATGGAAATGGTTTTCCCTATCCTACCCGTTCGACTAACGACCCTCCACCAATCAAGGAAGCGGTGGGTGAGAGTGGACACCCATTAAACAACCATTTTATAGACCATAACCTTATACCCCCCTTATAGATCAGCTTCGTAAATGAGGCATATTAACGATAAGACTAACATTTAAGTTATACATATATAATATTAGACTTTTAATGTTATATATAGTATAAGGGTGTATTTTACACTTTTAAAATACTAGGTGGTCTAATTTAATAAATTAAATTTTGTATCTAATTAAATGTAAACCATATCACTATGGATTTATTAACTCTCTTTAAATATAAATTTAATTAATTTAATAAAGCCATAAGGGTGCAATTTGAACTATTTCAAAAAATTAGGGTTTTAGAATTTAACATTTTAAAATTAAACTTTTAATTAAAATTTAAATTCCAAAATCTGAGGGAAAGTTTTGAAACATTTCAAAACATAAGGGTTTAGAATTTAAATATTTTAAAATTAAACTTTTAATCAAAAATTTAAATTCTAAAACTTGAGGGCAAGTTTTGAAACTTTTCAAAACACAAAGGATCAAATAGCAAATAATTATAAATTAAACAATTGATTTAATAATTATCTAAATTTGACCTAATCAAGATTATTTAAAATATAATTCACCAAATAAATTGAATAATCAAGGATTATCTTATAATTAATTTATTATTCAAACAAATGGTAATTATCTTTTAATTTTGTAAGGATAATCTCATAGAAACAATAAAATTTGGATTTTATCATGTAAAAATGATTCTACCAATTATCCTACAGGAAAACAGCAATAAATCCCGAAATATCCTCTGCCTGACTCCCGAACTCGACGAGTTGGGTTGACTCGCCGAGTCCAGATACTGACTTGCCGAGTCGAGTCGGGCAGAGGCCAGAAACTCGATTTTCAGCAGATAAACAAGCATTACATCACATACAACAGAAACCAATCAAGGATCTGATACTATTGATGAGTTTTATACAAAAGAACATCCTCTGTGCTCATGCAAACCTTAATGTTTGGATCTAGGTTTCTCTATTGTACATGCAATTCATCCAAGACTCAAGAACCCTAATCTAGCATATGTATTTCAAAATAGACATAAGAATACAGATCTAGATGATTACCTCTTCTTCAGTGGCTTGAATCTTCTTGTCTTCGGAGCTTAGAGTCACAAGTGTTACTCCTCTAATGGCTTACAAACACCAAGAGCAAGAGAATGACTTATGAGAAGGAGGAGGAGCACCAAAAACGTCTAAGGGTCTTTATATAGTGAGGCAATTATGGTTATCAGCTAGGAAACCCTAATTTGACTGCTTAGGCCCTAAGCAGCCCATGGACTCCCTTTAGAACCGCCCTTGGACGAATTCCTTATGGGATTCATAGAATTCGTCAAACCTATGTTCCAAGGTGATCCATAGCCCAATTGTAATTACCTTATAATTATAATTCCAGACCCCTATGTTTAATTAATGTCTTTTAGTCACAAAACTAATTATCAATTAATTCTTGACTAATATTAATTAAGCAATATGATTTCTCCTTTAATATATTATTCATATAACATATTAATAAATCATAATTAATCCTCTTTCTCCATAAATCATCCTATCAAGTTGATTTAGTGAAGGCAACCCAAAAGGACCATGCATAACCGGGTCAAGTACATACCAAGTATAGTTACGGGCTTAGACACTAATCCAACAGTCAAGTCATTAACCCTCCCAGTGGCTAATTCGATGAACTAGGAGGACTTAAAGATTTTAATGCTAGAAAAATATTGCCCAAGGGCGGAAGTGCAAAAGTTGGAACATGAACTTTGGAACCTCAAGATGACAGACTCTAACATTGCAGCCTATACTGTCATATTTAGTGATCTAGCATTATTATGTCCCGGGATGGTCACCCCGGAGAGTAAAAAGGTGGAGAAATATATTGAGGGACTATCCCCCCAGATTCAAGGGAATGCTTTAGCTTCAAACTCGATTACTTTTGACATGTCCAATGCTTGGCCCAGAGACTCATTAATCATGGAGTCCACCAAGGCATAATCACCCCCGTCCCCGAGCAAGCGAAAGGGGGAAACAATAAAGGAAGTTTTGGAGCAAAAAGAAGAACTAGCTAGCACAGGACCCCGTCAAGAAACAACAAATCGTTGCTATTCACGCTGCCACTACCCCTGACGCTCCAACGCCATTAAGACAATATGCTGGGAACCTACCTAAATGCAACAAGTGCAACTTTCACCATACCGACGCTTGTCGAGAAATGCACTGCAACAACTGCAATAGGAAGGGGCATACCGTCCGTTTCTGTAAAGTGCCAACCCAATAAACCACTCAGTCCGCCAATACCGGGGTAAGCCGAGCTTGCTACGGCTGTGGGGAGACCGGGCATTTCAAACGAGAGTGCCCAAAGGCAAGAAACACTAATACTGGCGGTGTGGGAAGAGTTTTGGCCATAAAGCACAAAGAAGCAGTTGAAGAACCCACGGTGGTTACCGGTACATTTGTCTTCAATAACTTCCATGCATGCATACTTTTTGATAGTGGAGTGGATAGGAGTTTCGTAAGTCACAGATTTAAACACATACTCAATCAAAAACCACAATCACTTAACGAAATGTTCACAGTAGAAATGGAAAATGGTAAAACTGAAAGCACTAAAGATATGTACATAGGATGCACTCTAACCCTAAACAAACACTCCTTCCAAATCGATCTAATGCCGATCGCAATAAGAAACTTTGATGTCTTTATTGGCATGGATTGGTTAAGTCTTTACCGCGCCGATATCATGTGTTACGAATAGGCCGTTCGCCTTAACCTACCAAGTGACGAAACCCTCATCATTTATGGCGGAAAACCCGACACAAATCTACAAATCATTTCTTGCGTCAAGGCCCAAAAGTATCTACACAAGGAATACCAAGCCTTTTTAGCTCACGTGGTGGATAAGAAACAAGAGATAAAAGACATCAAGGATATTCCCGAAGTCTGTAACTTTCCTGACATATTCCCAGAAGACCTTCCAGGAGTACCAACTGCACGACAAGTCAAATTCCGAATCGACCTAATTCCTGGAGCTACCCCCGCAGCCAAATCACTATACCTTCTGGCACCGACAGAAATACAGGAGTTGTCCAGCCAGCTGAACAAACTACTAAGCAAAGGATTCATCAAACCAAGCTTCTCACCTTGGGGAGCACCGGTCCTATTTGTAAAGAAGAAGGATGGATCATTTCGAATGTGCATTGATTACCGGGAACTAATTAAACTCACCATCAAGAACATATATCCCCTACCACGAATTAACGATCTATTCAACCAAATTTGGGGAGCAAACTATTTTTCAAAAGTCAATCTAAGGTTGGGGTACCACCAACTATGAGTCTAGGAGGAAGATGTTCTAAAAATTGCATTCAGAACACGCTACGGTCACTACGAGTTCGTGGTGATGCCCTTCGGATTGACAAATGCACCAGGTGTATTCATGGACCTGATGAATCGAGTATGTCGACCTTACTTAGATAAAATTTTGATAGTGTTCATCGATGACATACTGATCTATTCACGAAGTAAGGAAGAACATAGTCAACATCTACGACAAGTCCTGGAGACATTGAGGACGGAAAAGCTATATGCCAAGTTTTCCAAATGTGAATTCTGGATCTGAGAAGTAGACTTGTTGGGTCATGTGGTTAGCATGGATGGGATGTGGACCCCTCCAAAATTAAGGCAATTGAGAACTGGTCCGCACCAAGAACACCAACAGATATCCGTCAATTCTTAGGCCTTGTTGGCTACTACCGAAGGTTCATACAAACCTTCTCCAAGACATCTAAACCACTCACTACCTTGACTCAGAAAGGAGTGACCTTCATCTAAGGGGATAAATAAGAGGTTGATTTCCAAACACTGAAACAATATTTAGGCAACGCTCCTATCTTGTCCCTTCTAGAAGGAATAGAAGACTTTGCGGTTTACTGTGATGCATCAAACCAGGGCCTTGGTTGTGTGCTCATGCAATGGGGAAAAGTCATTGTCTACACCTCCATACAACTTAAGACTCATGAGGTCGACTACACCATTCATGACCTCGAACTAGGAGCAGCGGTGTTTGCCTTGAAGATCTAAAGGCACTTACCTTTATGGTATGAAATGCACAATCTTCACGGACCATAAGAGTCTCCAGCATATCCTCAACCAAAAAGAACTTAACTTGAGGAAAGAACGATGGGTAGAAACAATAAATGAATACGAATTCGAGATTTGTTATCACCCCGGAAAGGCCAATGTAGTAGCAGATGCCCTCAGCCGAAAGGAATACACGGGCCGCTGGGTAAAATCATTAACCATGACTATCCATTCACACCTATACATGCAGATCAAAGAGGATCAACTGGAAACCTTGAAACCCGGAAATTTCGTAGGTGAATCCTTAAGAGGAATGGATAAAAATCTAGAAGTCAAGGGTGACAGAGTTCATTATCTCATGAATCGGATCTGGAGACCAAAATTAGTTGGATTCAGAGATGTTCTCATGAACGAAGCTCACAAGACTCGATAATCCATTCATCCCAGTTCAGACAAGATGTACCTGGACCTCAAGAAACTTTATTGGTGGCCAAACATGAAAGCCGAAATTGCTACCTATGTGGGCAAGTGTCTGACTTACGCCAAGGTCAAGGTAGAATACCAGAAGCCCTCAGGTTTCTTGAAACAACCAGAAATAACCGAGTGGAAGTGGGAGCGGATAACCATGGACTTCATAACCAAATTACCCAAGACGACGGGTGGACTTGACACCATCTGGGTGATCGTTGACAGCTTGACCAAATCCGCACACTTCTTACCAATAAAAGAGATAGACAAGATGGAGAAACTGACCAGAACATACATTAAAGAGATTGTATGACTTCATGGTGTACTAATATCCATCATCTTTGATCGGGATAGTAGATTCACCTCACGGTTCTGGCGGTCACTACAAAAATCCCTGGGAACTAAACTCGACATAAGTACGGCCTACCACCCACAGACCGACGGGCAAAGCGAAAGAACTATCCAAACATAGGAGGATATGTTGAGAGCTTGCATGATAGACTTTGGTAAAGCTTGGGATACCCATTTACCACTCGTCGAGTTCTCATACAACAATAACTATCACACTAGCATCAGAGTTGCTCCATTCGAAGCTCTCTATGGCCGCAAGTGTAGATCACCTCTATGCTGGACCAAAGTGGGAGACACGCAACTAGCAAAGGGGAAAGTTCCTGACAGCACTCTCACCGACCATGAGATTATAAAGGAGACAACAGAGAAGATCTTCTAAATACAAGAAAGACTGAAAGCATCTCGAGATCGACAAAAGAGCTATGCAGATAAGCGATGCAGACCCTTGGAATTCTAGGTTGGTGACGGCGTTCTGTTAAAGGTCTCAACCTAGAAGGGAATGATACGTTTTGGAAAATGTGGGAAACTAAATCCAAGGTACATCGGGCCATTCGAGATTCTTGCTAGAATCGGCCCAGTAGCTTACAAACTCCAACTACCACAAGAACTTAGTAACATACACCCCACCTTTCCGCGTGTCCGATCTAAAGAAATGTCTGCCCGAAGACACTCTTGTAATCCCACTCGATGAAGTCGAGATAAACGGGAGTCTACACTTCATAGAAGAACCTGTGGAAATCATGGACAATGAGATCAAGAGAATGAAATAGAGTCGTATACCCATAGTGAAGGACCGCTGGAATACCAAGCGAGGACCTGAATTCACCTGGGAACAAGAAAACCAGATGATACAGTAGTACCCACATCTCTTCCCTAGTTAGTAAGTAACCACTTTAGAACTAATTTTAGGAAAAAATTCCCTATAAAGGGGTGGATGATGTGACAACTGGAAAAATTCTAGAACAAACAAGGTTTAAGTGTCAACTGTGCACAAGTAAATTCACAACGTAACTTTGATGCAATAGAACTTTGAAAGCCAAAGGGCATGTTTATATTAAGTTAACACACACACACACACCCATATATATATATATATATATATATATATAATACTTGGAAAACCATGTTGGAATGAACCATTGAAAGTCAAATAAAGTCAACAAGACATTAAGGAGTCAAAGGGGTCAACAAAAATCAAATGGTTTTAACATAAAAGCATGTTCATGTGCCATGCCATGAGTTTTCGGTTGTAAGGCCCCATACCTTTGTAATTTCGGTTGTGTATGACCGAAACCCCCCTTCAAAGATCAGCCACAAGACCCAAAACTAATGATAAAAGCCCACTAAGGCTGAAAACCCCACATGCTAGGACCAAAATCTCTTGCTTAAGGCTCATTAGGACCGAAATCATCATTTGTAAGTGTGTATAAGGGGATTTCAGTCATGCCTTGACCTAAATCACCCTCATTAGGGTCGAAATCTCCATAAATATCTTGATATGGTGCCACTTGATTGGTTGAAATTACCTTCCTAATGTGATTTTACTCTTACCAATGTAAACATCAACTCATTGTCACCTCTTATCTTTTATTCTCCTATATAATACATGAATTAGAGACCATTCTCAAAACCCATTCAGTTAAAACATTCACACTTTGAGTTTTCTCTCCATTCTGCAAACCTTCCAAGAACATCAACAAGTCATTCCCAGGAAACCTTTTAATCAACATTGTTCCTTAGGATTATTGTAAGTATTTCTTATATAATCTAGTGTTTATGCAAACATTTCCATGTTAGTCCATTTTATTCACACAATAGTATGTGTTAAAAACTCTTAGGATTCAATCATTTTCATGTGTTCGTAACTTGAAGATCATCGTCATCACTTCGTTACCAAACCACAAAGTCATATAAGGTGAGTTCATAACCCTATATTTTTCACGTCTTTTTTTGTATTTCAAGGGGGGGGGGGGGGGTATAAGTGAAACACAAGAAAAATTGTGCTAAAATACAAACTGTTACTTATGTTTTCTTATATTTTATATACATCCTACGTAAAAATGTTAAATACGTAAAATAACGTTACTACCAAATTATAAACGTTTTACATGCAAGTTGTTAAAAGACAAAGGTTTTCATTTCGACGGATCATACATTTATAAACTATAATATGTATAGTTTGTGGAACATTCACGCCATTTTACCCTTTTGGGACAAATAAATAATTACATAAAAATATAATTATTTTTACATTATATATACACTATAAAAGGGTAATACATACATTTACAAGAAAAAATGATTTTTCATACATAAACCTGTTGATACAAATTTTGTGTGACATTTGGATTCACTGTACTATTAAGTACATAACTTAAGTCCTATATTATAAACCGGAATCACTTATAAGGAGAGCGTGATACTTGTGTATAGATCTATATGAAACTGACATTCCCACACTTAAATTATTAGCTACAGTTAGACCGGCAAGTCTTGGGTGAAAAAAGTCATAACATTCTGATACTTGAAGAACGTTGTCACAAGCCAACTAGTCACTAGTATGGTTATAATAACTTACATGGGGTATTAACAATATATTTTGGTATACGGGGGCTAACAAACATTTAAATGGTTTAATTCTATAAAACTACATTACGCTATTCTCTAGTACAATATATCGGATATTTCAAGAAACATATATTTAAACGGTTTCATGTAAAGTAAAACTAAGTATTACAAAATTTAAGCACCAAAAACTTATACATATCAGTCTTGACGATTCCAAGGCTACAACTCATCTTAAAGGAAATATCGGATTTTATGGAAAATACACTCTATCACTTCACAAGGAAAAAAGACACATTTTCTCATACAAAAGGCTTATGAATTCACCAACTAAATTTTTGACACTTTTTCAAACAACTTGTATTCTCAGGGAATCATTAAAACAAGCAACCTCCATCTTTTGAGGATGGTACGTTTAAGCGTCAAACAAATCTTTTGTCATCATATTGTAATTGACTTTTGAAGCATGTAACACTTATAATGATGTAACTCTTTCAATTATATTTATGATAGTTATGTTGCTTTCTTTACTATTACTAAATTGTTATGATACTATACATGACGTCATCCACACCCGAACGTTTTCGCCGTTCTGGTTTGTGGGTGTGACATTTGTGAATAGAAGGTACTCCAAGATATTTGAGTTTTTGAGGGGTGATATGTCATAAATTTGGGTTGTTGGTCACTAGCTTCCCTCTATGAAAGTGCTAGATGATCTTGATGACTTAAGAGACTAGGGTTTATGGAGTTAAGGTCTTAGCAGCCATGCTAAACCATAAATTTGGAAAATTTATGCTTAATAACATCATTTGTTGCTCAGATCTAAAGTTTAGACGTAAGTGCTTAAGACATTAAGCACTTAATAAGAGGGGTGGTGAGCATCCGTGTACATTGGGCATTCCGAGGGGTATGTTGTGCGTACGAGGTCAACTCCCAGATCCTCGGTCAACTGTAAAGTACGCCCTATGTACACGAGGAGTACGCCCCGCGTACTGACTGAGTCAACCTGGTTGACTTTGGCCTGGATTTTGACTAGGGTTTGACCTAGGTGTATTTTTAGGTATTTGAATGGTAGTCTGTGTTTTGGTTACTGTTATTCGTAATGGTGACCAGTAGCGTGGGTTTCAGAGCAGTGTGTCATTTCAGCTTTATGTTTATCTGTGAGGTGAGTATTTCTTACCACCTTTAGTGGGCCGAAGGCACCAAAGCCGACCCACTATATTGTATGAATAAAAACCATATGCTATCGTATGATTTTTTATGATGTGATTGTATGATTTATGTGTTGAGCTAATTGGGCTCGGAGTCATTATGAACTTCGGGTTGATATGGACCTAGGGGTTGATTCGGACCCGACATAGCTACTTGCTATTATTTTGGGTTGATTCGGACCCGGGGGTTGATACGGACCTGACACAGCCACATGTTGTTATATTATATGCATGTTGTGTGTGGTATTTTGGAAAGCTCACTAAGCTTTATTCTTACAATTTATATTTATGGTTTCAGGTACTTCCAGCTCAAAAAGGGAAGGGCTTGGCGTGATGTCACAACATCATCCCCATATGATTTCCGCACTTGACGTATTTGTACTCGGATGTTTTGGAATACTATAATGATTGATGGCTTTTCGTATAATCGATAAATAAAATTAATGGTTTTTAAATTAAAAAGTTTTAGCACTATTTTTGGGTCATTACGGAGGACAGTTCGGAGGCAGGACCATTTCGGCGTGTAGCCTTTCTGAAATCCAACAACCAAACCAATATAACAATTCTATACACTTCTCCTGTAAGTAGATCAATTAGTATTTTGAGTTGGAATTACTGATAAATCTTATTTATAGGTTCATAATAACTAATTATGACTATAAATATAAGTTACACTGAAAGAAAAGGAGTGCAACTTAACTTACGGAGGTTTTAACAAAAACCAGGAAATTGAGCTTGCAAGACTTCGACCTGATAGCTACTAGATGTTGGGATTCTACGGACTTTTGAGCTAGCCAAAATACCCTAACTACTAAGAGAAATCCGAGTTATGAAAATGGAGGTTCGAGAGATAAGATTTGGGGGATGTGGGGAAGGAATGAACTCTTGTCAACTATTTATAGGGCTTATAATGGCCATGCATGCTGTAACACTTGGATTTGTAAGTTTCATGTTTAGCCCATCATATTAAAAAGCATGGAATTTTGGTCCCTTTAGTTTGTACGTGGGGCGTACCATAGTGTACGCTTGGCGTACTAGTTGAGGTTTGGTCGTAGACTTCACCCACCTACATTAGGCTTATATGGAGTACACTCAGCATACGTGAACCGATATAAAACCCTAATTTTAAGGTGTTGCATTATATTTAAACTTTGTGATAGCCTCACTAGGTCATGTTTAGACAGTCTCCATCTCCTTTTGTTTAGAAAATCAAACCCTAAGTGAGATCTTGAGAGTTTGAGCCTTAAAGTGTGATTGTTGGTGCTTTGTGCAGGAGAAGAAGAAGTGAACTATTTGGATTGGTGCTTGGAGCATGAAGATCTGATATTTGTTCTTCATTTGATTTCCTTGTGACTTAAAAAGCTTCCACCTTGATAATCCATGATGCTAGATCTATTTTGGTGCCATTTTGTGCTTTTTGAATCCATGGTTTGGTTGTTGAGCCTCTTGATTCACTCCACAAGTGATTGATGGTAGATCTACGGTTTATTAGGTCCCTTTGTCCATAAAAATGCAAGCTTTATGGTATTTATGGTCTCATGCACGTGTTAAGTCATTTTTTAAGCTCTAAGAGCCTCATTAAGCCATGCATGCACGTAAAGTTGGCAACTTTATTTGATAAACCACCTTAAGGAAGTCATATCTAAGTGTTGGAGTGAAGTCTTAACCGTTTAAGAGATGAATGGGAAAGTCAGCCAATTTGGTAGAGTAAGTTGGGCGTACAAGCAGGCATGTTGCACGTACAAGCCCTAAAGCGAGTACGCTAAGCGTACGAGCTGAGTACGACCTGTGTACCCGACAATGGGCTTCATATATGTGGGCTTCTCGGTATTGGGCCACATTGGATGTTTGTTGTCTTGGGCCTTATTGGGTTATAAGAATTCTCTTGTTGGTTCGTTGATGTTTTATTGGACTCTTTTGGTTAAAGGCCCATGAAAGGGGTTTGGGCCCAATTTGGAAAATTGGGCCATATTTGGGCTTTGGGTGATTATTTTGGGCTTTTGGACAATTAGATTAGGCCTTGGACTTGGGCCAAGTTAGGGATAGGGTAAAAAGGTATTTTACCATAGTTTGGACTCTTAGTGTGAGTTGGGATCCAATTATTAATTGGACGTTATTTTGTGATTGATAGCGCGGGGATTTTAGTGGTCCAACAGCCAGAGATTTATCTATGAGATTCAACAGTGCGATGTGAGTTTCCTCACCATGTTTAGCGGGTCTAAGACACCAATGTTGACCCATAATCAGTTATGCTAGGATACCATGCCGTTAAAATTCTATAAAATGACATGTTTATCCTTTATTTTTCCCTTTTTATAATTTTCTATTTTTCTATTATATCTTTCCAACTACAGGGATCATTTATGTAACTTACCCCTTTTCTTCCTTACCCTCGTTCCTCTTATCCTAAACCACCATTTAAATGATTATTTCTGCCGCCTGGACCATCATCTGAGCAACACCCACATCCAACGTAGCCATCCTTTGCCAACACCACCTCCTCTGACCCGCCCTTTTATGAAACGTCCCATTTTCACAAACAAAATTTTCATTTTCAATTAACGTAAAACAACGATTTCATAAAAACCAAGTTAAGAAAACTCATTTGTTCCAAAACACAATTGTTTGAAAATCAGGGCAATGTAATAAATGCGGAATCTCTAATGTTGCTGATAAGTGTGTATAGTCACGCCTTTGCCTTCCCACGATCACCAATAGTACCGAAATAACATTTAATCCACAACTGCAAGCCAAAATTTTGTGAGCTCCCCTAAAATACCACACCACAATACACATACAATGCATGTACACACACGACACTTCAATCTGACTGAACCGCATTGTGATGCCTACAGTACACCTAGATTGCTCTCCTTGGCCTCCATTCCATGACTAGTCCCCTTCCCACACCTACATCATACAGCTCGTTCGTACTTGGCTTAAAACACACCGGTGATCCGTCCGGGTATCTTGGCCTACCACAGAAAGTAGGATCGCCTCAACCTACCACCCGATATGTTGGCATATAGATCAAACAAGCAAACAAACAAGAACATAAACACAGACAACTATCTACACTAGTTTACTAGTCTAATAGCCAATTGCAACATATAGAGTATCATACAGTACCCTATGCCACAACCAACAAAACTCTAAGGAATGCTTAACTATATGTAATTAGAGGTGAGATAGACATGCGAATAGGTGATCCCACTTTAGAGCTACAACCAAACAAAGAACAAGCAAAAAAGCCTAGATCAAGAGTTCTCAGGCTATCCTACGTGAATACATATACCCCCCAGGGCACCCCACTAGACGATTATCAACTTACTGGTACTCTATCTAGCATACCACTACTTATATATCCTAACATAGAAGTACTCTAGCTAGCATACCAGTACTCCTTTATCCTAACATACAAGGATATACATTGTAAAATGTAGTGTAGTGAGGAAACTCACCTGAAATGAAAAACTAGATAATATTACAACACTCACAATTCCTTTCACTGGACAAACCTACGAACTAACTACCGCTCAATCAAAGGGCACAACTTGGCCGACAAACCAAATCTATAAGTTAAACCCAAGTTCAAGTTGGTCAAAATTAAATAGTCAATAGTCAACAAAAATCAACGGTTAATAGGTCCATGAACCTTACGACATGGCAAGCTATTGGCCATTTCGTGGCCAACTAAAGACAAAACAGTCAAACATTTGAGCTCCACCACGTCACGGAAAGCCCTTAGCCATGTCGTGGTTTCTGACAGAATGTCAAAATCTTCATCAAGTGCTTAACCCTTACGGATCTAAAACCATAACCTCATATCTACTTCTTTTCAATGACTTAATGGATAAAGTTTCCAACTTTATCCATTAGGACTCCATTATAAGGCTATATCTACAAACCTAAGTCCATTAAGTCCCTAATGGGGCCATGCATGGACACAAGGGGCCTCTAAGATTGTTCCAGTTTCTCATTCTACATAACACATTGACCATAAAGGAGCCATACCAAGCTCTGGAGTTCCTCCAACTCCAAGAGCATCCATAAAAGGGACCAAAACCACCCAATCATGATCTCAAACTTGAATCTAGAAGAAGAAGTACCAACATATGAACTTTATACCTCTAATAACTTATAAATCTGAAGAGAATGTTGGATCCAACCTTGCTCCTTATTCCCTTGCACCAATATGAACCTTTCATTTCCCTAAGCTTTACCAAAATCCAAAGAATAAGCTCCAAATCAAGAAATCAAGCCCTCAAACAAGCATAGAGGCTAGGGTTTCATATGTAAGGGTTGCAGGTTGAAGATGATGCCCTAATCCTTGAGATTAGATGCTTAAATATTGAAGAAACCTTAAAAGATCATGGGATTGAGTTGCAGCTTCTGCTATATCGTGACATTCCTTTTGCCACGTCATGGCGCCCATCATATATGTGTTTCATGAATTTGGCATGCCACGTCGTGGTGCTCCATTCACGATGTCTGGTATTCCCAAAAAATTTACATTTGATCCCTCCAAGGCTGCAACTAACACATTCTGGATAATTGGTGTTACATTTTGCCAGCGAGCCCTAAACCAATGTGGTTGTAGATTGGCTTTTCTTGCTTTTGATACTGTACATTTTCATATTCCTTACTTGGGGTTTCTGTTTTGAGATAGAATATTAAAAACTCAAAATTGATGTTCATTAGACATTAATAGAGTTTCACACAACTGATTACACAATTAGACACTAGTTAATGAAACACATAAAATTTATTGACATCTAAAGCCTTATTTACAGACATGCGAAATGAAACCTTTGATCTTTGAATTAGAAAACTTTGTTCATCATGACAAGGAGATCGTCGAGGCTTGATAGATCCATGATGTTTTCAAAATACTGAGTTGCTGAATCTCCGTTGAGGAAAGCATTGACGGAAGAAGTATCCCATGACATCTCAAAGAAAAGGTTACCGATTTTCTCACAATCTAATACCAAGTTCACAAATTCTTTTTTTGGCTTCTTCATTTGATTGCGATCTTCCATGGAGGTAGCTTCATCGACTTCAGAAAGCATCGTTGAGGGTTCTTACACCATTCTCCCTCCATAGGACATCAGAACAATCAAACGAGTTGCTACCATGATCGTAACCGAAGTAAAAGGCGGCGACGACAACGCGATTACTTTTTGGTTTCTCTTATCAAAGTTTGTAAATAGGTTTCTGGGATTTGGGCTTCGCAGGAGAATGAAAGTTTGAAGATTTGTAAAGAGATTCATTGCTAAAATAGATGAAGAACTTAGGTGAGCTCCAATCGAAACGAGGTTATGAGGAGGAAGAGAGTAATTTTAAGGTTACATTACAACAACATATGTGGAAAAATGTGGTGGTGGGAGTGAGAAGAGGGGAAAAAGTTGAGCCGGAGGAGAAAATGACTAATAGAGATGTGTACGTTGGGTTAGGTTTTTGGTGGGCCTATTGTTTTATTTTCATAACAGATTAAATTATTTTATATGGAGGATTTTTAGGATTTTTTCTCCAAAAACACAAATCTGGGTTCGATTTCAAATTCAATCTAACTTCAAATTCTTTTCCACAGTTTTGGTATTGTTCGATTTTAAGAGATTTTAAGGTTGGTGGATGTTAAGAGGATTTAAGTTTGAAGATAAAGATGGTTTTAATGTTTATGCTCCATTATTTTCATTGATTTGAATAAGAAGCTTTTGATTTTTTGAAAATTTGAAGATGAAGATGGTTTGAATGGTTTTTGAAGATCTAAGATGATGGTGGTTGAATGTTCTTCGTTACCAAGAATACAATAGTATTTTTAAAATTACATACATGGTCCATGCAGTTTAGAGAAGTAACAATAAAATACAAAAGTTTGAAAAAGAAAAAAGAAAGTGTAAAAATGTTATTTTACAGAATTTTAATGACATGTTTTTGAGCCTATGTCGGAAGAACCATTTCCGCAATATCGACAAAAATAAGGACCAAGTCCGTCTATTTTTTGAAATTAAATTGTATGTGTCTATTCCGCTAAATCATAGGACCATTTAAGTAACTTTGTCTAAATAAAACGAATACATTTAAAGATCTCTGAGGTATATTTGAGTTCTTATTTGATATATTTGAGGTTCTATTTGATTTTAACAAAGTATATAATATAATACCATATAAAATACTAATATACAACTCCAAGCCATACGGCAGGCGCCATCTGTTGGAGCCGTATATTGTCGTCACGTTCACCTCGCCTCTCCGCAGCCCCACCCCTCTCTCTCAACCTATACCCTTCTCTCTATCACCATTTTCACTAATCAGAACACCTACAAAACCACACACACACTACTATTCTCTCCCTATCTCAAAACATACGTTCACTGCGTTTCTTTTCTCTCTCTCTCACTCCTTGATTCTGGGGTTTTACCATCGAAAAACCTCGCTAGCATTCAATCGATTTACGCCATGGATCCTACTCGAGCTTTTGTCAAGAATGTCAAGCGTGTAGTCGTCAAGGTCTACCATCTTATTTGCATTTTCATTAACAGCGTTTTGTTTGTATCCTATAAATTTTTTCTTTCTTTGTTTCATGTTTGATGTTTATCTGTGGTTTAAGTGGATTTGCTTGATCGAGTTCGATTATCCATCTCTGTTTTTTCAGATCGCGATTATCAACAGATTTTTGTTGTTTATTATTATTACCTTTCATGTACGGTTTGGTGTATGGATGAAAGACACTTGTCAACCTTTGCCATGCACACGATAACGACAATTTGGATCGCATATGCATTCATATCTGATAACGCCAGATTCCGTTTCACTTAGCCTTTTAATGGTTTCATGTGGCAACACGATTTGTTTGTCTATCTTCTTCTCAGATTATGATGTCCACATATTTGATTATAAAAGACAAAGTACTTGATATTTTAATATTTGTTAATTAACAAATTATTTATTAAGAGTTATAGATGTTTATTCACTGCGATTGGATCTCTTGCTTTGGCATATAATTTGCCCTAAAAAGTAACAAAATAATGAAAATATGTTTATATGCTTGATATACTTATGGAAAAGGCAAAAAATTGATACATAGTTTTACAAATCAATAGAAAAAACAATGAATTTGGGTATTCCCTAAAAGATTAGAAATACAAATGGAACTTGTAGACCTCTTGTTTATGTAATTTTGAACAGAGCTAAAATAAAAACTCTATGAGCACCATGTGTATAATATATTAAAATGTGGTTATTGATTGAATCCTAGGGGCCCTTGCTTTTGTCCTTTTGTTTTGTTAGGAAAAACTTTATCTTTTTATTATTAAGAACCTATAGCTTTTTGTGATGATTACTGTTTATTATAAAAAAAAGGTTATTACTATTATCTTGAACCAAAGCTTGTCCAATAATGAGATAATGCCAAATGTCATCTAAAAGCAAGATTTTATGGAAGTGAACTTGAGGTTAAAGATGACATTTTTACCCTCTGTCTAACCATGTTACCTTTATGACTTTAGGTAGGAACAGCTGTGGTTACCCGAGATGATGGGAGATTAGCTGTAGGCCGACTTGGAGCTATATTTGAACAGGTATTTCATTAAGCTCATGCATAAATTTCATATATAGTAACTCACTAATTACTGAATTTTCCAAGTGAACTCACATTACGTATGACTTTAGCTTTCCTTCACCTTCATTGCTTTCGTATGTGAAAGAAGGAATAGAAAATGACATTTTTACCCTTTCACATCATTGCTGTTGAATATGATTTCAGCATGCTGAGTACTTTGTTCCAATCATGTTTTTGTTTAACTCATATAACAAACGATTTGGTTGCAGCTTGAAAAGTTGAACTCCAGAGGCTTTGAAATAATTTTAGTTACTTCAGGAGCTGTTGGAGCAGGGCGCCAAAGGCTTAAATACAGAAAAATGATCAACAGCAGGTCCTTTGTCTTTCTGACTGTCTTTCATAAGTGTTGACTCCAGGGGTATATTTGTCAGCTTTTCTGAAAATTTATTTTACTGTAGTTTTGCTGACCTCCAAAAACCACAAGTTGAACTTGATGGAAAGGCTTGTGCAGCTGTTGGTCAAAATGGTTTAATGGCATTGTACGACACTTTATTCAGCCAGGTAAAACTGTTAGCTTAAATACATGGGTATTTTGGTCATTTCTAACACAATGCTGTTTTGCAGTTGGATGTGACATCCTCTCAACTCCTAGTCACAGATAATGATTTCAAGAATGCAGATTTCAGGGTTCAACTTTCTCAAACAGTTGACTCATTGCTAGATCTAAGGAGCATCCCAATTTTCAATGAAAATGATGCAATCAGTACAAGAAGAGCTCCTTATGAGGTATATAATGGAACGTCATTGTATAACTAGATATATACGTGTCGTCGCAGTTATAATTTGAGGAAAACTGTGTGTTTCATTTCAGGATTCATCTGGTATTTTTTGGGATAACGACAGTCTGGCAGCTCTTCTGGCTATGGAGTTAAAGGCGGATCTTCTTGTGTTGTTGAGCGATGTTGATGGACTTTATAGTGGTCCTCCCAGTGATCCAAGGTCAAAGCTGATCCATACATATGTGAAACAAAAACATCAAAAGGCAATCAGTTTTGGAGATAAGTCAAGAATGGGAAGAGGTGGAATGGATGCAAAAGTCAAAGCTGCATCCAATGCGGCTTATTCTGGCACACCTGTTGTTATTGCAAGGTATCATATTCTACATACAATACTTGATCTTGGTTTCTTTCTCTGTTTTACTTAATATTTTATATACTGAATAAATTTGCTATCGTTTTCATGATTGTAGTGGTTATGCTGCTAATAACATCATAAAGGTTCTAAATGGAGAACGTGTGGGTACTCTTTTTCATAAAGATGCGCATATGTGGATTCCAATTACTGAAATCGGTCCACATGAAATGGCAGTTTCAGCTCGTGAAGCCTCTCGACGCCTTCAGGTTTAATTAATCTCATGCTTACAGTAAATTTTTTGGTTGGAAATTTTTTTAGACCATTTCCCAACAATAAATACATACGCACATATTTACTTGTAGAAACAAACATATATAAGTATTAGATTTGTATAGATTCGTTACTTATTCTTCTATTGGGTATTATAGGCATTATCAAGCAAAGAAAGAAAGAAGATTTTGTTGGATGTAGCTGCTGCATTGGAGGCAAATGAACAGTTTATCATGCTTGAAAATGATGCTGATGTGGAAATAGCACGTGATGCAGGTTATGATGAAGCTTTGGTAGCTCGTTTAGCTTTAAAGCCTAGCAAGGTAAAATATCTCTTGTAATTCTATAAATCTTAGAGTATTTTTTTGAAATTATATATCTTTTTTTTTTTTGAAAACTTTTAATTAATGCGATTATTGTCTTCAGATACGTGCTCTTGCAGAATCTGTGCGTAAACTAGCAGAAATGGAAGAACCCATTGGCAAAGTTTTGAAAAGAACAGAGGTGAGATAAATTAAACCTGAAGGCTACTGTATTGAATAAAAATCTGAGATCTATCATTTTAAAAAAATAAAAATAAATAATATTTACTTCCAGCTTGCTGAAGGGCTCATCTTAGAGAAGAAATCATGTCCTTTAGGTGTGCTACTTATTGTCTTTGAATCACGCCCTGATGCATTAGTTCAGGTAACAAGAATATATTTTTCTTTTTTCTTTTTTCTTTTGATGTTGCATATTTTCACATATTGATCTCTAGTTTTTCTGAAATGAATTCACAGATTGCTTCATTGGCAATCCGTAGTGGGAATGGTTTGTTACTGAAAGGAGGGAAAGAAGCTAAAAGATCAAATGCAATACTACACAAGGTTTTCAAAATCCTTTTTATTAAAAATCCTACATTATTTTATTTATAAATCTGACTTTTTTTTTTTTTTAAAAAAATAAAAACATAGGTAATCACTTCTGCCCTCCCAGAAACTGTTGGAACAAAACTAATTGGACTTTTGACATCAAGGGAAGAAATCCCAGACTTGTTAAAGGTTTGTGGAAAACGTTGCATGCTTGTTACTGATTACAATATATTTTCAATTTTTTTTTGCTAATATATTTTTTTTCCTTTTTTACCCCTCATTTTTAAACAGCTTGATGATGTGATAGATCTTGTGATCCCAAGAGGAAGCAATAAACTTGTTTCCCAAATTAAGAACTCGACGAAAATCCCTGTTCTTGGTCATTCTGGTAATATTAAAACTTTCACAATGACACAAATCAAATAATAAATGAAATTAAAATTATAATTTTTCTAATTTCAGATGGAATTTGCCATGTATACGTCGATAAGGCAGCTAATTTGGAAATGGCGAAAAAGATTGTTTTGGATGCAAAAACAGATTATCCAGCAGCCTGTAACGCTATGGTAAATTTAATACCGGTTTATATTTTTAATTAATTTCACATATTTATAAGTACTTTTTCTATTAACTTTATTCATGAAAATCTATTTTTTTTTATATTAGGAAACACTACTTGTGCACAAGGACTTGACTAATGGTGGGCTTCAAGAGCTTGTTAAAGAACTTGAACAAGAAGGTACAACATCGACTTCATAAAATATGTTTTCAGGGTTAAAAATGTAATTTTATCTCCTAACAGGTGTTACACTATTTTCTGGACCACGAGTGAATGGTTTGGTTAACTTCACAAAGGCAAATACATTTCATTATGAGTATAACTCCAAGGCTTGCACAATTGAAGTAGTGAACAATGTTGATGAGGCCATTGAACATATACACAGTTATGGAAGGTAACATATTAAAAGGATTTATCTTGTTCAAAGTGAATAATAAATTAAATTGTTGAATTTTTTCTTTCTTTTTTTTTTTTGGATATTTGGTAACTTTCTTTTTCCATTTCAGTTCCCACACCGAGTGCATTGTCACAGAGGATCACAAAGTTGCTGAACATTTTCTAAGTCGAGTTGACAGGTGTGTATTTTATACTACAAATAATAAAAGCGAGGGCAAATTGGTCATTTTCACATATCAACAGCTTGGCTGTTGAAGTTAACGACTCAAGGACCATTACAAAACAAAAGCCAGAAATAAGGACCAAAAATGGGATAAAAGATTCCTTTCGTATCCAAAACCAAAGAAAATTGCAAACCACAGGACCATTTTTTTGCAGTTTACTCTTAGATTATTTAAATAAAAAATAAATATTGTATTGATTATGCTTTTTTTTTTTTTCATTTTATCAGTGCTGCAGTTTTCCACAATGCAAGCACACGATTTTGTGATGGTGCACGGTTTGGACTAGGAGCAGAGGTATGATATCTTAAATTTATATTGTTGGTTAAATATAATTCAAGCACAATTGTTTTAAAAAAAAAGCACTATAAGAAGTTAAGCAACTAGAACGTTTACTTTAAAAAATACCCTTTATTTTAATGGGTATTCTTCGAACTATAATATCATATATTCTCACTTCATTTTTGGAATTCTTTAATCTTTCTCCTTAACAGGTTGGAATCAGTACAAGCAAAATCCATGCACGAGGTCCGGTTGGAGTAGAGGGACTCCTAACAACCCGATGGTAAGCATGAATCTTTAAATATCATATGAGGGGCATTTTTGTACTTTCACGCACCCAACCTAATGAAAAAGGATATTTGTACTACAGGGTACTGAGAGGTCAAGGGCAAGTGGTGGAGGGTGACAAAGGGGTCGTTTACACCCATAAAGACCTTCTAAAAGCTACTAGCAATGGCTTCTAGATTTTTACCCTTCTTCTGGTATGGTAATTATGTTTAATTAGGATCTGAAGGACACTATTTTAATAATGTAATATGGCAGTTTGATTGGATATTTGGTAATGTATTAAACATTTTTATTAAATTTTTGTCATGTTATCGGATATTGGTATAACATGTATTTGTTAGGCATTGGTAGTTCGGTAACTTGTTCTATTAATTAGCAGAATTATGATTTTTTTTTTTATTTTTTTAATTTTTTTTATCTATCTCAAACTTATTTAAGTAAACATATCTCAAGCTATTCACGTTTTCAAAGTCAAGTTTGCTTTTTACAAGTCATAGAAACATTATATACAGATTAGAAAATTTACACTTTCTTTTCTATATATAAAAATGAGATCTGGAATCGGTTACAATTGATTACAAAATTTTAGAACTAGAACTGGTCCTGGGAACGTTGGTTCTATGTTATTTTGTGTTAGATTTTATGATGACGTATGTAGTAAACTAGCTTGATAGTCTCTTATAGTGTACAATTGCGAGTGTCAAGTGTAACTGGCATTGTATGTAATAAAAGATAGAGTAAATTTTGGTCCTAGTATTGGGATTTTGTTATGACTTATGAGTGGTCCATGTGAAGGGTTTTGGTATCATTCGTGGTCCCTGAGACTTAACCATGTTTGTTTATTCCGTTAAATGCATGTGAAAAGGCCAATAGACCCCTTTACCATTTAGTTGCTCTCTGACGCCTGCAATTCCAAACGCCCTTGTCATCTTCTCTCTTTGTAAGAACCTTGACATCCACCACCACCACTTCTATCTGTTCCCCATTTACTTTATCCGTAAATTCTCTCTGTCCATTTCCCATTTCCCGTCTTCTTCTCTGAATCAAACTTCAAGCTCGAATGGTTAACGTGTTAGATGTTGTTGGTGAGTCAATTTTGGAGTGTGTGTCGTATTTATAGCCAATTTGTTGGTGAGTACATTTAGGTCATTACATTTTGACTACTACCATGAGAAAGAGTGACATGCTTCTTGGATATGCACATTTTCATCCTATACCATCCCTATAATACAATTTGGGTAGGTATATTTTTGAATAGTTTTTGATTTTAGGATTACTTCAAAGTATCTTGATTATCTCTCTTATCGTCTTTAACCATTCAATTTTGACTTTTATTGACATTAACCTTTGGCCATTGGTGCCGGTGGAGCACACACGACTGGTTCATATGTGTATTTTTTACGAACTTTAAGAAATCTTGGCGTTTGTGCACATATGCACTTGCTATATATAAATATATTTTTTTTCAATTTTTTATTTTATCAATTTTTTCATTTGCGAATATGCTTCTATAAGACCGATTTGGTGCTTTACGTCACTTTATTTGAAAAAAAAATATTACACAAAAAAGTTCGCACTTTAAAAGTGGTTCGCAGGAACATATATGTTTGCAAAACACACACACACACACACACACACACACACACACACATATATATATATATATATATATATATATATATATATATATATATATATATATATATATATATATATATATATATATATATAGGAGTAGGATCAAACGAGAACACCAAAATGGTTGAGAACGTGAGAACAAAGTATATTTATTTGTGATTTCATGTATTCATATGTGGAGAAATGATAAATTTTTACGCCTTTAATTTCAATCGAAGAAAAAATCATATTCATGTTGATTGTGCGTAAAAATTTAATATTTCTCCATAAATGAATACATGAAATCACAAATGAATATACATGTTCTCGCGTTCTTAACCTTTTAGTTGTTCTCATTTGATCATATATATATATATATATATATATATATATATATATATATATATATATATATATATATATATATATATATATATATATATATATATAGCTGGGTTTTTTATTCAAAATTAATTTAAAAAACAAGAAATTTAGGCAAAGGAAGACTTATAAATTTAAATAACATAAACAAGTTAAACCCACCAAGGATCATCTTGCAAGTTGTAGAAAGATTAAATCAACAACCAAATAAGAGATGAAAAAAAATAAAAACTTTTGTAGTTCTTTGAGTCCTTTTGGGAAGCTTAGAAGTTGATGAAGAATGATGAATTTAAGAGACACCAACAATGACTCAACTTGATGTAGAATGCTAGTTCTTTTGTATAAAACTCTTAATCTCTTAAGCTTGAAGTTGACAACCAATATGAACTTCAAGAGAGCATAAGATGAGCAAGTATTCTTCAAGTTTGAAAGCAAAAGAAGAGAGAGTGAGAGAGTGCATGCATGTTACGGTTTTCATAGCTAGAATGAATCCAAAATGCAAGCCCCTTCTTAATGCTTAAAGTAGAGTTAATAACCACAAGGTCTTAACACTTTTAGAGCACCCATGTCCCTATGTCACGAGAATGTCCCAACATGTTTTACTATCTTGATTTCTTTCAATTAAAGAATTGAAAAACCCATTCCGTTCTTTCTTTATCAATTTTTGGCCCATTCCTTAAAAGGAAGAAGAATTGTTTGAATTTTATAAACTCAAAGTTTATAAAGTATAAACTTTGTGTTTAGGTAAAAGACAAAAAGATTCAACTAGTCCAAAAGGTTGTAAATGACTTATTAATTCATACCATATAAAATAATATGATATTTGCTAATGAAAATTATTATTTCTTAGAAATAAATAATTTCCAATTAATTATAAGAGTTTATTGATTATTTATTAAAATCAATTTCTAATAAATAATCAAATTATATCAAGTTGTTGTTAGTGTGGCCTAATAGTATCATATGTTAATTAGAAATATCACTTTAATATGATTCTTGAGCATACATGATCCTTCAATCTCCCACTTGAACAAGATTCATATTAGATTGATATAGACAGTGGTGTACGTCTAACAACATTTTACTGCTCCTAATAACATATGACTTTGTGTCATTCTATCAACGCGCAATTCCTAAAAAGCTCCAAGCTACAACTAGTGTATAAGGTACAAATCCCATCTTGAATACATAAGCCTCTCGCATAGTACACACCATACCTAAAAATGACTTTTATAATTGCTCGGTTAAGGACCAGCGTTTGACCATATCTAAGCACAATACTCCTTACAGTTAAGTCCCACTATGTATATCAAATGTTAAGGATACAAAGATAGCACATTTTAATCAATTATGATTCATGACAACAATCCATGAGATGATCTTGATGTGGTTCAGTTCAATACCATTTCTCTGACAAGTACCTATGAGACTTGGTTACAACCCATTGCCTACCTTCATCCACTGAAAATCAACCAATCCAATTCATATTAGTCTTATTTCATGATTGCTCCCACAGTTATAACCGACTATGATCTTTTAGAATAATAAGATTATTCATGGATTAAACATGTTAATATAGAACACAACAAGTATTGGTGTTATGATCATATCCTAGTATATCAAAACAATATATAATAGTTGTTGTTACAATGTTCCAATATCCAAATACTAAATCCAAATCAAAATCCCATTTCTACAATAGTAAATTCTTACAGATGAAGTGTGACCATTCATACTTAGCTTAGAAGAAGGACTTTATTAATGGGTTCGAATAAACTTAATTTGTGTGAATTATGTGAATACTATCATCTCCATATTTGACTTTGCTCTAGGTATAGTTAAATATCTTGGAGTATATGATTGGTGTTCTTTCATGACAGAGTCTCTTAGCTTGATTAAGTATACTCTCGAAGTCACAAAGATTTCTATTTGATCCTTGAGAGGCAGAAATCGATATAGTTTTTCAATGAACCCATCTATCCAATCATATCAGATTTCAACTTCTAAAGTAGTGTATTATTATTTTACAGTAGATTGTGTCATTTTTTGGTGCTTGGACCTCATTCCAACCAAACTTACTCTTCATCCCACAATGAAGTCATAATCAAATTATAATTCATATTTATCTCTATTTACTTATAAATCAGAATCTTATGTAGCTCTTTACATGAAGATTTTATTCTAAACTAATTGTCTCATATACGTTCTCTTAGTTCCTCTAAAGTTGTCTTAGAATGTTCCTATAGTCATCCGATGACTTAACCATGTATCTAATTGGTATATTATGATATGCTCATAGCATGATCATATACCAAGTCTTATGCATAATATGGCACAAATGATAAATTCATTTTTCAAGAAAATCGAATATAAATCATTTCAGCTCGTTCAAACCTATGAGCTAGGTCCTTTTGATGTTGGCTCAAACTTAGTGCCATGTGACAATACCAAGATTCCTCTAAAGGAATTTTTTATCTTGATCCCTTTCAAGATACTGTCCATATACGGATACAGATATAAAACTTTTAACATTTATTTTATCCATCTCTATAGATTTTACGTTCCAAGAATGTATCTTGTCCTTCCTAAGTCTTTCACTTTAGAAATATATTCCTAGTCAAGGTGAAAAGGCATGGCATGGTTAGAATGTAATTTCTTATGATTAAGTATGTCTCATTCATACAAGATTAGGAACGTCACTATGCTCCCACTAGTTATTAGTAAACACACATGTTTTATTCATTTTGATATAAAAGCATACCTTGTGGTTTTACATTAAAATGATGATTGCAAGATTGAGATGTTTGCTTTATATCCACAAGTGGATCTCAAGCTTTACACATTTTGTTAGGATAATACGGATTAAGAAAATCTCCAGACTAATCTATATAGATATCTTCTAGTAGATGTCTATTAAGAAAAACGGTCTTTCTTAAAATCTATTTGTTATATCTCATATTGAGAATATAAACTTATTATAAATAATATCCTTATTGATGTAATCATAGCTACTTGTGAAAAAGGTATGATCATAGTCAATGTCATAAGTATGATAAGGACCATAGTCAATGATATGAGTATGAGAATACCCTTTTATAACAAGTCTTGCCTTAGATTTGTATAGTTATCTATGTAATGTATTCTTTCTAGAAGAATCACTTACTTCTTCTAGCCTTGCCACTTGGAGGAAGGTTAATCAAGACCATACTTGATTATTATATATGGATTACATCTGTAACGACTCAAAAATCAAAACAAATTTAAACTTTTAAAAACAACTCATAGTCATAAAATGTTTACAAAATCATTGTTTCCAAATTGTTTATCTATATCAGAGTATCCCAAAATCATAAGGCCATAAACAGAGGATGTGTATGATCATGACTTCGTCTTCCCGCGATCATCGGAGGTACCTGAAACAACAACTAAAAATTGTAAGCCAAAGCTTAGTGAGTTACCCTAAAGTACTAGCACATAGCACATATAACATAAAAGAACATACATGCTGGGTCCACTCAGTCATCGGACTGGAATACCCCCGGGTCCAAACCATCGATCTGGATTACCCCTGGCCTAATCAGTCATCGGACTGGAATACCTTCAGGCCCTCAGTACGAGTATGGCATGCCAACCGACCCTCAGCTCGTATCTAGAATGCTCCTAAGCCCTCAGTATGAGTTTTGTATGCCAACCGGTCCTCAGCTCATATCTAGAATGCTCCTGGGTTTGTTGGCTACAACACAAAGCAGTTTAACCTCAACCTAACCCAATATGTCGACATATAACAGATAACAACCATAAGCAACAATCTTCCCAAAAACACATTAATAGCTTAATGCATTCAGTTCTCACGTCCAACTTCCAGATCTAATGCTAAAATACCATAGAGAGTCATAAAGGTTAAAACTTTATGGCTTTGTTTGACCATTAAGTGCCCAATACCCCAAAGCACAACATCTTAATGCATTAAGACCTTATAAAGAATGTATGGAGCAAAACTAACCATCCAAACCACATTTTTATGACTCAGGACCCTCCCTAAGGCCTGAAAGGACGACTTATTGGGTCAAGAACATGCCATGCTCAAAAATCACCATTTTGGGACCAAAAAGTGTCTTAAAACTTTATGGCTTTGTATGACCATTAAGTGCCCAATACCCCAAAGTACAACATCTTAATGCATTAAGACCTTCTAAAGAAAGTATGGAGCAAAACTAACCATCCAAACCACATTTTTATGACTCAGGATCCTCCCTAAGGCCTGAAAGGACGACTTATTGGGTCAAGAACATGCCATGCTCAAGAATCATCATTTTGGGACCAAAAAGTGTCTTAAAAAAACAAAAGTCTAGATCTACTAGAGGTGGTGATCAAGATGCAAGCTTTTTACCTTCTGGAGCTTGCTAACAAGGAGGAAATCTCAGATCCAAAGTGTTTCCCAAACACCAAGCTCTCCATGCCACTCTCTTCTTCTTAAAGAACACAAATCACTCTAAAAGCTCTAAAATTCTCTCTTACACTCAGGGTTTACTGGGGGGGGGGGGTTGATTTCACAGAGGAAGGTTGAATAAGAATGAGATGTAAGGCTATAATGAGGTTTAAATATGAGCCAAAACCTAAAAATTAGGGTTTGCATGGTCTTCACGTACTCCCAGTATACGAGGTGTATGCCCATCGTAGTAAGGTGCGGCCTAGTATGCTTAACGTACACATGTATGCTCAACGTACTCCCTAAAGTCCGATATAATCAAAATGCCACTATGGGGACTTTCACACTCTTTCTCTTACTTAGGGACCAAAATGAAAAATAATTCAATTATGGGGTCAACATTAGAAGTACCTCATTATTGGGATGTTACAAATCTCCCCCACTTGAACTAGACTTCGTCCTTGAAGTCGGCTGAGGCGAATAACCCTGGATAATGCTCCCGCATCTCAGCCTTCGGCTTCCAAGTCCACTTGGAGCCTCTCTGATGTTGCCAGTGAAACTTTACCAAAGGTATCTCCTTGTTACACAGGACCTTCATATTTCTTTCCAAAATAGCCACCAGTCTCCCAATATAATTCAGACGCTCATCGAGATGAATATCATCCAAAGGAACCACCGTCTCACTGTCCAACACACATTTCCACAACTGAGAGATATGGAAAGTGTTGTGGACATGACTGAGCTCACTCAGAAAATCCAACTGGTAGGCCAACCTGCATACCCTGGCGATCACACAAAAATGTACAATATCTTAAGGACCCAATTGTCCCCCTCTTCCCGAAGCATATCACACCCTTCCAGGGCGAGACCTTCAGGAGGACCATATCACCGACCTAAAACTCCAACTCTAATCGGCGTCGATCAATATAACTATTCTATCGACTCTGAGTGGTCTGCAGTCTCTGCAGGATCTGCTGAATAAGCTTTGTGGTTTGATGGACAACTTCGGTCCTTCCCATGACCCTATGATCAACCTCTCGCCAACATAACGGGATAGGACATCTCCGACCATACAAGACTCAAAAGGTGGGGTACCAATGCTGGAGTAATAACTGTTGTAGGAAAACTCCGCAAGAGGTAGGAAGGAATCCTAACTCCCACCAAAATCTATGACACAGGCCCGCAACATATCCTCAAGGGTCTGGATGGCCCACTCACTCTGACCTTTGGTCTGCAGATGATAAGTAGTACTGAAATGTAGTCTCGTGCCCAGTTCCTCGTTGAAATTCTTCCTGAAACGGGAGGTGAACCGAACATATCGGTCTAAAAAAATGGAGACCAAAACCCCATGATGAGCAACAATCTCCCAGACATACACATCGACCAACTTTTCGGACAATGAGCTCTCCCGGATGGTCAAAAAATGAGCACTCTTGATCGATCGATCCACGATGAACCATATAGCTTCAAAACCCTTTGTCGTCTTCGACAACTTAGTGATAAAATCCATGATGATTTGTTCCTACTTCCACATGGGAACCTACGGAGGCTGCAGCTTCCCATGCGGCCTCTGATGCTCGGCCTTGATCATCCTACATGTCAAGCACCTCTCAACGTACCAGGCTATCTCCCTCTTCGTACATGACCACCAATAACTCAATCTAAAATCTTGATACATCTTGGTGGCTCCCAAGTATATGGAACAATGAGAATTATGAGCCTCCTCCAATACTATTTGCTTGATCCCACCAGAAACTAGAACCCAAACCCGACCGCACTGAGTCAAAAACCCCTGACTATTAGTGACAAACCCGTCGATATTGCCCCTGATCCTTTCCTGCTTCCAGTTCTCCTTCCTAACTCCCTTTTCCTGCACCTCTCTGATCAAACCCAAAAGCAGAGAATCAACGGATATCCTCACACACATCCCTTCAACCGAAGATCCATCCGACTTGCAGCTCAATGCATCCGCCACCACATTCGCTTTACCTGGATGGTAAAGGACCTCGTAGTCATAATCCTTGACTACGTCCAGCCACCTGTGCTACCTCATGTTCAGGTTTGGCTGGTCCATAAGATATCTTAAAATCTTATGATCTGTGTACACAATACAACAGACCCCATAAAGATAATGTCTCCAAATCTTGAGGGAAACACCATAGCTCCCAACTCCAGGTCATGAGTAGGATATCGCGTCTCATGCGGCTTCAGTTTCCGTGGAGCATAAGCAAACACTCGTCCTCTCTGCATAAGGACCGCCCCCAAACTAGTTATGGATGCATCATAAATACCACAAAATCCTCAACACCCTCTAGCAGGGTCAATACCGGGACCTCACATAACCTCCGCCATAGAGTCTCAAATGCCGTCTACTGCTCAGGGCCCTATCCGAAATCCACTCCCTTCCTTGTCAGATGAGTGAGGGGTACCACGATCTTGGAGAAATCCTGAATAAATCTCTGCTAGTATCCCACCAAACCTAAGAAACTCCTGATATGTGAGAGAGATTTTGGAATCTCCCACTTCATCACAGCCTCGATCTTGGTCGGATTGACCAAAACTCACACTTCAAGAACATGGCATACAACCGTTCCCGCCTCAGAACTTCCAAAAGATCTCATAAGTGATCCTCGTGCTACCCCCTAGTCTAGGAATACACCATGATATCATTAATGAACACTATAACAGATCGGTCGAGCATTAGCCTGCACACCCGATTCATCAAATCCATAAATAAAACAGACAAATTGGTGAGCCTAAATGGCATCACCACAAACTCTTAATGCCCATAACGAGTCCGGAACACGGTCTTCTTGATGTCCTCCTCTCTCACTCTCACCTGATGATACCCGGACCTCATATCGATCTTGGAGAACCAAGATGCACCTTGAAACTGATCAAAGAGGTCATCAATCCATGGAAGGCGATAAAGGTTCTTCACCGTTAATTTGTTTAACTCTCGGTAATAAATTCTCATCTGGTATGAAACATCCTTCTTCTTGATGAACAGTATCAATGCTCTGCACGATGAACTGATTGCCTAACAGCTCCTGTAGCTGAGGGGACAACTCTTGCATCTCAGGCGGTGCCAAGCGGTACGACGAATTGGAAATCAGAGCCGCACCTAGCACTAGATCAATCCTGAACTCAACCTGCTTCTCGGGAGGCACACTGGGTAACTCCTCTGGGAATACATCGACAGACTCCCTAACAACTGGCACCTCTGAAACTAAATTCTAATCCCCAACCCGAGTATCAACCACATAAGCTAGATAACCCACACACCCATGCTAAATATACTGCAAAGCCTTGGCTACCGAACAAAACCCTAAACCAACCCTGGTATGCTCTCCATAGATAACTAGTTCCCCCCCCCCACTTGGGGTTCAAACTACTACTCGCTGGCCTTCACCATCGATCACGACACGAAACCTGCTCAACCAATCCATACCCACTATCACGCATACTTCCTCTATGGGTATAGGGATCAGATCAATCAGATAAGGCACCCCGAAGATATCCAATACACAACCCTGATACACTCTAAATGCAAATACCTCGTTTCGTTGGCGATAGAAACCTACAACGGACACTCCAACTCACTAAGGGGTATACCAAAATCCATACTAAAAGATTGAGACACAAAGGACCGACTCGTGCCCGAGTCAAATAACACAAGAGCAGGCAAAGAGTTCACTAAGAACATACCTATTAGAAGCATAAAATGAGCATACCATAAAAATATAACCAACATAATGATAAATAGAAACATACCAGTCATGACGTTTGGTGCCACCTTGGCCTCCTCTGTCGTGAGCTGGAAAGCGCAAACTCAAGCCCTCGAGTGCTCTGCCCTGCCCTAGATCCGATCTGTGATCTCAAAGTAGTTGGCGCTAGCGACCGCACCGGTCTAACAGCAAGCAAGGGACAGTTGGCCTTCACATGTCCAACTGGGTCATAGTGGTAGCAAATCAGTACTGGAGCCTGCTGACGAGAATACCTCGCAACATGGACCTGCCTGCCACAATTGTGGCATCAGAAAGAAGATCGACATGCACCATCATGAACCCTACTGCACTTTCCACAAATGTGGCCCCTTTGACTCCCAGATCTAACATTGGCGACCTTGAACCGCTTCGGTGCAGGTTGCGACTGCGTCGTGGCTTGCCAACACTCCCTCGTATGGAGTTCCATCTTGATCTCCCACCGCCTAGCATACTCTTACAAATCTATCAGTGAACCATAGAGTTACGTAGACATAAATTGACGGATGTCTGTCTAGAGCATGATCAAGTAGCGAGTCATCTGAGCTTGCTCGAAAGCAGCAAACTCAGGGTAAAACATGGCTCTATCTGTAAACATCTTGGTGATCTCCGTCACCGAATCAGTCCCCTACATCAAACCCATGGAACATATCTCGAGCGGAACATATCAGAGAACTGCTCCCAAAAAACTACAACTCGCTGGTCTTGGGTGTATGAACTAGTAACCAACCTCCACCAATCTTTCGCTCTGGACCAAAGGGTTGGGTTTTAGTATACTACAACATCATATGATGAACATACAACCCTAAATGCTTTGGATCTATGTTTTCTCTAATTATACATGCAATATTGTTTCCAAAAGCATTAAGCCTACAACTAGCATACAATTGACATAAACAACATAAAAAATGAATTATAGAATTACCTATTGTTGTAGATTGTGGTTTTGGCCTTTAAGAACTTAGCACCTCAAGTGTGATGCCTCAAATGGTTCACAAACACCATGAACAAAGGAGGAATTGAGAGAGTGTATACTAGCTTCAAAAATTGGCTCCAATGACCTCCAAGATAACTGGTCACCGATTTAGGGTATGGAGTAACATATATATATATATATATATATATATATATATATATATATATATATATATATATATATATATATATATATATAGTGTAGGATTCCAAAGGTCATGGGTGAACCCTAATCCATACACATGGGGTTATGATCCATGGTTCATGTGGGCTACCTCTTTATGTACTCTTTATATAAACTTAGTCCAACATGGATCAATAGCCCAATCCATATGTTTCACTAATTACCATAACTAGTCCCCATTAATTTAATTAGCCTCTTTTGATCACTAAATTAATTCCAAATTATTTCTTGATCAATACTAATTAAATAATATGATTTCATATTAATATATTAGAACTTATAATATATTAATAAATCATAAATAACCTCTTCTCAAAGGTCCATCCTATCAAATTGCCGTACTGAAGGCAACCCAAATGGACCATGCTACTCTCGGGTCAAGTATATACCAATTATAGTTATGGGCTTAGACACCTAATTTAACAGTCTCCCACTTGGATAAGTCTAATAACTATTATTGCAAGTACGACTCCACAACCCAACTAGCAATCGTAGCTCTTAAAATCTGTTGTCAAACTCTGACCTAGTCAATGACGCGTCCATTAGATAAGGCATCATATATTCCTCCATTCTACAAGATATCATATGGACTGAGACATGGATTATAATCATTCTCTTTGTCCATCTGTTGTTCCCCAATTTCCGATTTATGACGACTGACTAATTGAACAAATCAAATCAGTCCAAGCTTAGCCAAGCGCTTAGGGTTGTCATCACTAAATCATCGAGGGGCCTATAGATATCGCTTTTATCCCTCTAAGGGAAAAAGGAATGGATAAATTTCGACTCAAATGCTTGCTTGTACTTACTCATCAAATCACACACAACAATATGCTTTATAATACCAAGTTACTGGTGCGTTTACATATGTCAATGTGCAACCGACTTGTAAATTACAACTCACATGTCTTGGTTTCAAGAATATAAGATATTATCGTCTCACCATCACTCGTGATAAAATCCATGAAGAGACTCAGATGAACGTGGGTTTAATCCAATACTTGAATCTTATTCTAGGAGTACTCATGAACACTACAGCAAACTTGTGCTATGTCTAAAACACCTAGACAATCTACAGTCAGATTCATGACAGTCTTGCCTCAATACCTACTTCCAAAGTATGATTGACTGTGGATATTTTAAATAACCTAGTTATTCGGGAAGTCAAAACATGCAAAGTGAAACACAAGAATAATCAAATCTAATATGGTCTCAGAACCTATGAATATAAATAAAACACCTTTTATTTAATCACCATATTGATTACGCGTTATTCATTGTATAATGTTTCGATTAATCAATTTAATACTTGAATTAAAACAATAGTTCTCCCATGCTCCAAGCATGCACACTATGTTTACATATGGTCCTTACTTTGTGAAATAGACCAATTGTAAGCATTTCCAATGACACTCATTTCACAATTCCAAATCATTAACGTAAATGTAAGAATACCAAATTCTTTCCATTCGCTATAATCTCTTAGATTTTAAAGTTATATGCAATGATCCTCTTGTAATGACTATGCATAAAAGTCACAGAGACTTGGCAACAGACATTACAAAGTATTTCAATTGAGAGCAATTCCATGGAAACGAAGTCTCATATTCAAAGTAGATTCCTTTGAACATCCTTCTTGCATTAAGTTTCCTAATCTTACACAGATTTAAAGAATAACTTCCACTTATGGAAACATTTCCATATTCCCATTTTGACTATCTCTCCTGAACAAGAGTTACCTCTTCTTAAAGTATGTCCATATGGTCGTTTACAAAATTTACAATATACTTCCAACTGTCCATAAGCAACTAATCTTTGGTAAACCTCATATTGTCCTCGACAATTGCTTAACCATTTTAGTCATATGTCGTTCTAGTCCCTTTTCCCTCTTAATACCCAAGGCATTTGGAAAAATTAGAACATATTAATATTATAGCATATGTAATCGATCCTATATCCGAAGCATATGGAATAAAATTCATAATGGTTTACATAAAGACATGATACTTTACCAGTCTCTCGCTAAAATATTTCCACATGTAGATTTTCCTTATGTTGAATCATTTCAACATAACATTCACATATGTCCACGACTAAATTCGATTAAAATCTCAATCTAAGCTTTTAGATTCGAAATGAAGTATGATTTCTCTCCCTTAACTATAGCAAAACAACTTTTCAAACCCTACATCTTTGCAAATTGAAACTTTTGTTTTCTATAATTAACATTGCTAACTCGCAACTCTTAACGTAATAATTGTGCTCCCACTAGCATAATGATTACATTCTTATTAGCATAACACTTATGCTCCCACTAGCTTTGACATGTACCAATATATCAACTGGACTTCTAGAAATCAATACTTATTGACTTTCTTACCAAAGTTCAGATTTCTGATACGAGATACTTTGATAAGAATTTATCTAGGCTTCTCAAACTCATAGACCTTTTCTTAGATAGCTCACATGTGTGTCTAAACAATTTTAGAACGAACAGCAGTAAGTCTCAGATGTTTAGACCTTTTCCATTTCTTATAATTTGAACTATGAAGAGGGATGCTGTAATCATAATCGGATTTGAGAATGCAAATATCACAATTGCTATCTCCTTAAAATCTACTTATTGAAAGCGTTTCCTCATAATCATTTTCATGAACTAGAGAGAAACCTTATGACAGTTAGATTTTTATAGTGCATGTGTTCCTATCCATGTGAATTTGTCAAAAACATAATCACAAGACAAGGTTAGTAACAAATACAAACTCATATGGACTAAACTTGTTCAATCTTAATTTCTTGCCACCTGGAAACACAAGTGCCTACCATTGCTTCCAAGTTGTTATGCAAACAACTGAGTACTCATAGAACTCACATGCATAGTTAAATTTAATTGGAATGGGACCATAAACAAGAATATGTCAACACGATAGGTTACAAACGTCAAGTCGTGTGCTAGTGATTAAAACAATTGGTTTACTCTTGATTAGTTCTTGAGACTCTTCAAGATCTTTAAGACTCCCACTGTCCTCTTGACATATAAGACTCTCTTTGTCAAGGAGCATTACTTGACAAACAAATATTCAAGAGTTAGTGCAGTTTCTTATCAAGACAAACATTTCACACAATTGGTCTTAGTTGGTATTTGTTTTATCCAAAACATCATAACTTACCAATTTCAAATGTACAAGAGTATAAAACATTTTACTCTACATTTGATAAGTGTTATAAACCTTTCTTAAGATTATGTCACTCAAGGCTCGATCTTGGAGTGTTAGTCTAAGACTCGATTTTGGGACGAAGTAGGATTCATCCTTTTGATTTAACCATTTCACAATTCACGATTCCTCTTCTTAGCCATACCGTGACACCCCGAAACTTCTACCTTGTTCAACTATTCAATACTATCAATGTTAAACTCGTTTCAGCTATTTGTTAGCATTGTTTTGAGCATGTTTGGATGATCTAAAGCCTTGTACAACCAAATTTGAATTAGGGATGGGTTGGTTTAAGATTTAGGGTTGCAAAAAGGCCAAACACTCCATCAAGAGGAGTGTGTGGCCGCACACATGAGTGTGTGGCCACACACATAAGTGTGTGGCCGCACACATGAGTGTGTGGCTGCACACCCATTATCTATCTATAAATGATGCTGATTTTCACTTCATTTCCCCTCTCCTCAACCGCACACCTCTCTCTCTCTCTACTTTTATCACCACAAACACTTCTAAGGCTTCAAAAACATAAGTATTCCATCCTTTTAGCTTGCTATAATTGAAAGACTTCTTGATTTGAGCCTTGATTCACCTTAAAGTTGACCGCACGCTCCTTTGTGTGGCCTTACACTCCCTTCATACAATCATATGGGATTGTAACACTTGTCCCAAGTGTTTCCTAGTCCCGTAGGATGTCACTTATCATGATTAGTTGTATTATACACTGTATATCTCCATACATGTATCGTTATATGTGAAATAGGGTCCGTTTTGTGCTCGAGGCTGCACTTGACACTCAACATCCCTAACGATCTTACATTTGAATCACACGTCAAACGGTGAGTTCATACCCTTATGTTTTTCCGAGTTTTCTTGTTTTCAGGGGGAATACAAGCAAAAGTACAAGGAAACTTGTGCTCAAAATATATTATTTTGTTTTAGATAATTATATTTTCAGTATGCTTTTAACATGGAAAACAGTTTTTTACCAAACGATTAAGATATCAACTCGTAGAAACAGTTTTCAAAACTAGGGTAATGAACTTGAGAATCATGTAGTAAAATGTATTATTTTATAAAGGATTCATGCAAATCATAAACAAGATTTTCAGTATTATTACTTGTAAATTTGTTAGTCTAAGTTGGATACACGTCCTTGGTAACACTCCCACAAAATCAGAGTGTAGGACTAGCACTTGTAACCATAATCTCTTGTAGGGAGAGCGTGACTATTATGTATAGATCTATACGAGACTGACTATCCCGAACCTCACTGCTAGCTACAGTGGGGCCGACAGGTCTACGGGTGATAAAGTCATAAAGGATACTAGCCCCGATACGTGCCATATCAAGTTAATGTATGGTTATAAAACTCACAACCCAGATAGCAGAGATTTACTTTTGTAATAATGAATCAAGTGAACTAACCTCAAAGTAATAACCGATTTGGTTACTAGAGGGTATTAATAATTCCTTCAGGATTTAGTTCACCACGTATTTATTAATATTATTTATGTAATAAGGCTAATAAACTTCACTGGGAGTAACCATGGTTTTTTTTCAAGGAAACTACGTTTAACGATATAAGTATGGTAGATACTTGTACACTTCATTCTAGAATGGATAACCAACAACCTACTTTTATGGAAAGTATAGGATTTTCCTGAAATAACTCGGCCTTTCATAAACGAATTGTTTAACAAGTAACTAACAGATGTTCATATTCATTCCATGACGCCTTAGATTGTGCATACCTTGTATGAATCTGGAAGTCATGGAAAGAATGGATTTTCAAACGCACTTTTCATAAGAAAATATAGGATTTTCTTGAGGAACACTTTTTAGAAGGATCAAAGAAACATTTTCCACAAAAACTAAATGCTTATGAACTCATTAGCTTTATGCTGATACTCTTTCAAATTGCTTGCATTCTCAGTAAATCAGTAGACAAATACTTCTTGGAGTTAGAGGGGCCGGAGGATTAAGAGTCATGTTTTTTTTTATATTCCACATACTTTTGGTGTATTTAAAACAAGTTCCAAACTGATGTAAACACTTTTCATATATATATATATATATATATATATATATATATATATATATATATATATTCATTGTAATGGTTGTGTTACTATGATTGCTATTGTACAATGGTTGTGATGCTAAACATGACGTCATCCACCCCCGAACGTTTCCATCGTTCCGGTTTGGGGTGTGACACATACAAATGCACTAAGATGTCCTTAGAGAATCAATTGTGATATGGTTTCATAATCATTAAGATAATCATAGAACATGATACTCAAGTACTCTCCCTTCTTTTCAGATTTGGAGAAATTTTTATCTTTCTGCCTAATTTGATTCTTCGTATTCGATCTGCTATACATTGAAACTTTTCCAATGGTGTAGAATTACACTTAATCTTGTAAGTATAACCATATTTAATAAACGTTAGTAAATCATAACGAATAGTCTTATGTTCTTTGTGGTAGACCTGACCAGCGCACAACCAAATGTACCCGATCCCCCAGTCCTTCACTTGACTCACATATACATGTGAACAAGGAATTAGTCTTAATTTCCTAAAGATGAAGTTCTCATTCATCACACAATATAATTTGCATGATTCTAAGTTTCTATCCAACTGAAACTTGGGTGATGAGAATCTTTCTTTATTTGGTAAATTATGACACTACCACAAACGAAAGAATCAAATCCATTTTCCAATATTTATATCAATGGAAACATATAAGCAACAATTTTCACAAATGCCATTGTATGGAAACTTAAAATAAGATAAATTTCAAAAAAATTTCTTTATTTAAAAAAATTGCGGAAACCTTATCCTTACAATGCAAATACATATGAAAACTATGTTGTTATCTTTTCCTAAGCAATCTATGATAACTCTTAAGCATCAGCTCAAAATTTTGATCATCGAACCATGCGATCGAAATCCATCTCTTCACGATCAAAATCAGCTTACTCTTCCTTTAAGCTTCCTTTCTTTTCTTTGATTCTACAAAACATCAAAATGTAATTACATTACATCATGTATTAAGAATCTCTAATTGGGAACTTAATAGAGTTAGTGGATTTTACCTGAAGTATAGTCAAACTTTTGACTTTACCATCTTTGCGATCTTTCAGGTAAATATGGCAGCTTCGCAACTAGTTTCCCTTCTCTTGGTAATAGAAACATATGGACTCTTTGGGAACGGTACACAAGACAATCACATACTAAGCCTTTCCCTTTCCCTTTGAAAGAGAAATCATTTTTGGATTTCGAATATTTCCATTGTCAATGTCCATGGAAGTTTGGGGAGTAGATCTTCCAATCAAATTTGCATTACCAGTGCACCAAATCATTGCTGATTCAGCAGCAACAAGCACATAGGCAAGATTGATAAGGGTCATGTCGTGATCTGTCATACAGTAGTCCTTAATGAACTCACTATACGACTCAGGGAGTGACTGAAGCACCAAGTCAACAACCAACTTCCTTGAGACATCGACTCCTAAAATTCCCAACCTGTCAATGTGTGACTTCATCTCCAAGACATGTGCACACACAGACCTTCCATCTTGGTGTTCGCTAGCCAATAAGGCGTGAGTGACCTTGAACTTTTCAAGTCTTTGAACTCATGGGTCAAGGAGAATTGTTGGAGGAGGTGGAAGAAGTGAAGTTCCACTACAGCACAAAGAAGGGATTAATCTTTCACCTCGATCGTCTTGTGGAATATCATCTTTATAAAGAAAACTTTTTCCAAAAGGATGAGGAAGACCATAGTTGTCAGAACTGGACATCTATAAGGGAGAAATTCAAGTTAGCTGATTTAAGTCCTTAATATAACACACAAATGAAATACTAAGGCTAGACCCCAACATAATAATTTACAATTCGGAAGAGGGATGCCGTAATCCAATTGCAAATTATTTGAAGGTAGGTAAATGACGATTTACCAATTTCCACCATGAAAAAACGAAATTGATTATTAAGTTTTAAATGAATTGAAATTCCTAGATCCTTTGAGATTCATTGAACTTTTCAATGACATGTTTAAATCTCGATTGTGCCTTTCAAGTTTGTGACTGGGATGCCGCTGATCACAAACAAGGTGTGAATAACCATGCAAATTAGCTTGGTACTCTCGATGTCATTTATCACCTAATTAATGTGCTGGTTAACCACACACGCTCCATTGATCTATGATAAACATCGAGCTACCCTATGCCACCCAAATAGATTGGAACCCAAGTGTTAATTGGGTGTTATTTTGTACTGATAGCTTAGGGAGTCGTTAGGATAGCAACCATGGATCTTCACTGAGATTCAACATTCGAGGTGAGTTTTCCTCACCATGTATAGAGGGTTGAAGACACCAATGTCGACTCATGATATGACTTGTTAGAATACTCATTGTTTATGTGTGACTCTAGTATATGTATGTATTTGTATGATTTCTAGGCGGGACCCGATTGTTATCTTGTATACTAATAGTTGTTATATAATTTGTATGTGGGCGGGGCCCGTATTGCGAGTTAGGGTGGGTCTTGTTATACTCATTGGGCGGGGCCTGTTATGCGAGTTAAAGCGGGGCCCGTTATACTTATTGGTCGGGGCCCGTTATGTGAGTTAGGGCGGGGCCCGCTATACTCATTGGGTGGGGCCCGTTATATGTTATGTATGTTGGGTATGCCATATTTTGGGGAACTCACTAAGCTTTGTGCTTACGGTTTTTAGTTTATGTTTAGGTACTTCCGGTTCCAAGGGGAATAGCTTGAGTTGATTGCATCGCACCCACCATATGGATTCTATTTACGTGACACACTCTGATTTTTATGATGTTTGACATACTTATTTTATTGGGTTGTATGAACAATGTTTTGGAATGTTGTTTTAACTTGAATCAAAAATGAAAATTTTGGGTCATGTTTTCAGGATGTTACAAGAACAATGGAAAACATGTTTCAACACTTCAACATTAATCAACCACCTACTTTGGGAAATCAATACCCGATTTGCCCATCATGGAGCGAGTATTGGTCGCGACAAGGAGACGGAGCCAGGACAATTGGAGTACGAGAGGAAGATGATGAAGAATGACTATCTATCCTTTTATTTTCAAATCATTTTTATTTTCTTTGTTATTTGTAGTGTGTTTTGTTTTAGTTTTTAAGTTTTATCTAGTTTGTTTAAAACTGTAACCAAACTACGTGATGCATGATTTTCTTCTTTCTACAATTTGTTTGCTTTATTGTAGATTTGGTAGGCTATCGTGAGAGAAACTTAAGAGAATTGAGATAAGAGCGTACGAGTAAAGCTGTGACATTTAGCGTTATGAGTCGAAGCCCATAATTTTTAAATACGTGTGGGGTTAATTTCGTGAATGAAAAGAGACTAGAGAAGAGGAAAAAGTAAAAAAATAAGGTCTTAAAAGGGTCTTAATGCATTTACACGTTCAATTGTGTTTCACTTGGATAGAAGATTATTGCACAAATGCATTCTGTGAAGATCCAGTTCTTACGACGTGAGCCTTCACTCCTCACGTCGTGAGCTCGATGCCATCAAGTTTCAGAATACGATTTACTACAACACCATGATGTGATTCCTCTTACCACATCATGGTTAGCAAAAAAAAATGGCATTTTTATTTTCCTTTTCCAACTTTGCAATGTGGTGTATGCTTTACCACATTGAGATGCTATAATTTGAAGATCCTATGCACCACACTTGTTGAAGATGCATGTTTCTGATTCACATTTTGCCGGACCAATTACACATCTTTGAAGATCCAAGTTCCAATCACATAATCAAGATGTTCAAGTTTTCCACACGCATTCATAATTGATCTCGCCACTACTACCCCAAGGGAGTCTGTTGCTTTTCTCCCTTTTATTGATTTTAAATTATTTTATGCATACAATGAGGGCATTGTTTGTAAGAAGTGTGGGGTAGGGGGTCAAAAAAGTAAATTTCTAGGAATTTGAAATTTTTAATTAGTATATTTTGAAATAATAATCCAAAAACTGAATCTAGTAATAGTTAAAACTTAAGTTGCTGGGGTTATGTGGGATGATTCAATGCGAGCTCAAATGTTTAATTGAGCAAACATATGTTATAGTATATTTGCGGATTCCCAAGTCTTAGTGAAAAACCATGAGATATAAAAGGTAATCTGGTAGTTTATATGGCATAAAAAGTTTTGTAGTCTGTACCTGAAATCTATCTAGGAGAGCTTATGTAGTCATTGCACTTAGACTAATACCTTTAACTAATAAAGGTTGAAGTTAAGCTCCCATGCAAGCATGTAGGATTTGAGCGAAAAAAGTGAGATATATAAAAAAAGAGAGAAATTACCAAATAGTTGTAAGAATTTTGGAGCTTTCAAAGTATGAAGATCAAAAAATCAAAATTCTAAAGAATCAAAAATTTGAAGATACCAAAAATCAAACAAAAAGCTGGTGAATTCAAAGAAATCAAAGATCAAGTATTCAAAGAAGTGAAGGATTCCAAAAGCTCCATTGTGGTATCAAAAGTTGTAATTTTTCTGGATTATGTATGCTTAGGTAGCTTCACCAAAAATACCTTGAGGTTAAGAAATATTTTTGAGGATGGATTCAGAGGGTTGTAGAAATGAATGTCATATAAACTAAGGGGTCAAGGTTCATAAGGATTGTGTGTATTTAGGATTAGGAAGTTGTTAGGATTTTAGACACAGAGATATGCATTGAGGTCTTGGTCTAATGGATTAGTTCAAAATGGGTTGTCTTATGTGATGTTGGCGATGAAAGATTGACCTAAAAATAAGTTAGTTTTGCTTGAGGGCAAGCATATGATAAGTGTGGGGTATTTGTTATTGCCATATTTATACACATTTTTAGGAAATATTTTAATACATTTTTATTAATATTTTGGTTAAATGCAAAGATATATATGATACTTATGAGATTAAATTGATTTTTGCAGCAAAAAGGAACACTTTTGAAGATAAAGGACCATAATTGACGAGAATTCAAACTTTGGAGGATTGAAGATTAAAGAAGGAAATTCTTGCTGAAAAGCCAAGCTCATGACGTGAGTATCAAGTTTTAGAATATTAACATACATGAAGTCAGAATCCGTGTTAAATACGGATAACTACCCAAATCACGACGTGAGACATCGAAGCTCACGATGTGAGCAACGTATTTCCAAAAGTATAGATACTCCTTCACTTTTACGATTTTTATAGGTTGGCGGAGACGTATTCTAGAGAGATAATTAAGTTTGAAGGTCAGAAAAGTGCGAAAAACATCTGTTTGAAGGAGAATTGCTTGCAGATCGATAGATTGAAGAACATATTCATTACATTGGTTTGGTACACTTTTATCATGTCGATTTTAATTGGATTTGTGTTTGTGTTTACAGCCATGAGTAGCTGAATTTAGTTGCTTTCGTTTAGCTAGATGAAGCTTTAACTCTATGGTTTCGTTTATCAAATTGTGGATTTTAATAGTTGGTTTTGAGCTTGTGTTTGATTATCACTACCTAGCATGTTAATATTTGATACTTTGATTGATTGAATTCAGGTTCTTTGTAGCGTAGTGGCCATTAAATTATATGAACTTGTTACCAAGTAGTTTAGTGACTATTAAATTACTAGAGCTAGGATCGACCAAATCTTAAATAAGTGATAAAAGTAACTAATTTAGCTGCACTGGAGAACATAAACTATGACCATAGTTGTGCTTATTTAGATTAATCTTACATAGATTATCTATATCCTATAATTGATTCTGTGCTTGCTAGTGTATGACCATACATAGTTTTACATGAATTAGTGAAAATATTAGTAAATTTGGACTTGAATTGCTAATTACAAAATATTTGATAACCATCTTTAATAATCCATAATTAGTAGCTAACCATAGAGGAGAAGTGGATTCGAACTAAAAGGAAGTGTTTTTATTAATTGATTGAAATCGTTAGTTAAGTGTTTAAGTTTGTCTGAACTTGTAAAATCAGATAAAAACCAATCAAACTTTTGCTTGTTTTAGGTTAATTTTTAGTAGTTAAATTAGTTAATTAAATCCGTTCATTGTGTTCGATACCCGACTATTAGTGCTATATTATTTGCGAGAAAGTACACTACTTTAAATCGTAATAGTTAGTAGATAGTTGGTAAAACTAATAGGTGTAGTAATATTACGTGTGTATGTGTATATATATATATATATATATATATATATATATATATATATATATATATGAGAGAGAGAGAGTTCAATCGAGAACATTTGATAATATACTTGTACCACACAATTTTTCTAAAATAAAATCATAAAATAATACTCATATAAATAAAAAATAAATTAAAAAAATTAAAAAACCTACTAACCAACACCATTCACCACCCAAACAACACCATCCACCACCACCCCTCACCGCCACCAATCACTACCACCCCCATCCACCACCCACGAAAACCACCACCATCACCACCAGCTACCACCAACCCCAACCACCACCGCGCACCACCACCCATCCCCATCGACCACCACCACCATCCCAACCGACCATCATCACCTTTACCCGCCTCCACTACTAACCACCCATCACTACAACCTACAATCGACTACCAACACCCAACACCGCCACCACCCACTTCCACCACCCATCACCACCACCATCATCTGCTATCACCACCGCCCACCACCACCACCACCACACACCCATCACCACCAACCACACCATCACCACCACCACCCGCCACCACCACCAACCACCACCACCCCACCACCCTCACCACCATCACCAAGCATCACCACCACCACTCGCCACTACCACCTATCTTTAACACCCCCTGCCACCCATCACCACCACCAACACCATCGCCTACCCACCACCACCCCCCATCATCACTACACCCTATCACCACCACCACCCGCTACTACTACCAACTACCACCCGCCACCACCCAACAACAACACCACCCAACTCCACCACACACTACCACAACTAACCACCCTTCACCACCATCCCTACTACCACCCACAAACATCATCACCACCTACCACCACTACCACTCACCACCTATTACCACCACCATCAACTACGACCAACATTACCATATGCAACCACCATCCTACATCACCACCACCATCTACCCTCCCACTACTTGTCACCCCCACCACCCCCACCCACCATCCACTACCACAACCACCACCACCTACCACCACTACCCCTCACGACCACCTTCACCACCCTCCCCGACCTTCACCACCACCTATATCCACCATATCACCACCACCTACTATCTGCAACCAAATGTGATAGAATGCATATAATCATATAAATCATGTTTGATTATATGTATTTAGTTACATAGATTACATGTGATTAAATACATAAATTACATATGATTATATATATATATATATATATATATATATATATATATATATATATATATATATATCTAATCACATATGATTTATATAGACATGATTAAATTTCATGTTTTCCATTCAATAATTCTTCTCTATTAGTAGATACATTATACATATAATCACATGTGATTAAATACACCAACTATTGAATCCAAAAAGAGAAAATGAAACTTATCCACATAAATCATATGTGGTTAGATACATATAATCACATGTGATTAAATACAACAACTATTGAATCCAGACCATGAAAATGAAAATTGTCCACATAAATTATATGTGATTAGATGCATATATAATCACATATGATTTATGTGGACAAAATTCATATTAAATCGATAACATGATAATGAATCTTGTCCACATAAATCATATGTGATTGATACATATAATCATATGTGATTATAGGTATTTAATTAGATATGATTTTTGTGGACAATAGTTATTTTCACGGTTTCAATTCAATAATTGATCTTATGTATTTATGCACATATGATTATATATATTTAATCACATATGATTTATGTGGACAAGATTTATTTTCACCTCCATGATTCAATAGTTGCTCTCCTGTATATATAATCATATGTGATTATATGTATCTAATCAGATATGATTTATATAGACAAGATTCAATTTTTTCCAAATAAAATTATACGTAACTTTGTACATATAACCATATGTGATTAAATACATTAAATGTATTTAATCATGTATAATTATTATGGACAAAGAACAACTATTGAATCAAGAACCCGCAAATGAATTTTGTGCACATAAATCTTAAGTGATTAAATACTTATAATCACATGTGATTATATACATGAGAAAAAATATTCAACCAGAACGCATACACGATTTGTTTTTGTGTTCTCAATTCAATAGTTGTTGTCGTGTACTTAATCACACGTGATTATGCATATTTAATCACATACGATGATTTATTTGGAGACGATGTGTTTTGGCGTTATCAATACGATAGTTCTGGTGTATTTAATCAAATGTGCTTATATATATATATATATATATATATATATATATATATATATATATATATAATTTCATTTTTTTGATTTAATAGTTAGTCTCATGTATTCAGTCAGATATGATTATATGTATTTGATCATATATGATTAAAACCTGTTAATATGTTATTCCCTTTATAAAAAAAGGCAAACAACAATTAATATGTTATTCCCTTTATAAAAAAAGTAAACAACGATTAATCACATCTTATCCATTAAAAGTACAAATATTATTATTCCAATAAAAATACTAATATTATTAGTTTAGATACAATTTGTCATAGAGTTCATCTATGAAGATAAAATGAAACTGAAGTTAATCTTATTTCTTTAAAAACCATCCTTTTAATTAACCAACATTACTAACAACTCAAAATTTTTTATGTCTTTGTTTGTCTTTCCCATTATAAAGAAATGGTAAACTAGTAAGCATATCCCAATTTTATAAACAATTAGCATAATTTAAGGTATAAAATATTAATATACATTTACCAGTAGTACTTGACATGTCATATAGAACTTTTTATCATTAGAAATTTAGAAATGTCCTTTCAAATCTCTAGCCACTATAAGCTTTTGATGTATTACTTTTTCAATCGTTGAGATCTCACAGTGGAAAAATCATTTTTTTTTGAACTGCACATCGTCATCTTTAACGATCCACCACATTTATCGGACTGCCATCATCATACTACCTTTTTCTTCTTTTTCAGATCTGGTGACACTAGATAGAGGGAGGGAAGAGGAGGTGGTGCAGTGGTTCCGGAGGCGACAGTCGGAGACTCTGATTCGAGATCGAGACACTAAAGACATCTACAGAGAGTGAAGAGTCAACTTTCCGGTGATTTCGACGACGTTAGGGTGGTTCCAGTGTTATTACGGTGATTTCGACAACATTAGGGTGGTTCCGACATCATTACGGCGGTTCCGGTGGAGGTTCATTGATGGTGATTGTGCCTCGAGAGATATGTAGATAGAGAAACAAGATATATATATATATATATATATATATATATATATATATATATATATATATATATATATATATGGAGAGAGATAGAAAGAATGTCTAAAAATTGTTCTTGATATAAGAAATGTTCTCATTTGAATATATATATATATATATATATATATATATATATATATATATATATATATATATATATATATATATCGACGGTCGACTTGAGTTAATGAATTAGTCGGTCTTGCCGGGGATAAATCGGAGACCATAGATTATTAATAAAATATTAAAATTAATGAAAGATTAATATATCTTAAGAAAAACAAGTACTTCAAAATTAGAAAATAAGAAAATTTGTAATTTGAAAATTTGAAAATATGAACATTTTGGGTATAGTATTTGAAATTTTGAAAATTTAAAAATTTTGGAGTAAAAAAATTGATTTTTTTTTTACTTTTTTGATTTTTTTTGACCGATTAATCCCAGCAAGACCGATTAATCTCACAAAACCCGATTAATCCCTAATTTCCATCAAACACCCCAAATCCTAGTCGGTTGGAGAACGCTAAGTGATTAATTAATGCCGATTTCTGCAACCTTGTTATATATATATATATATATATATATATATATATATATATATATATATATATATATATATATATATATATATATATATATATATATATATATATATATATATATGGAAGAGTTATATGGAAAATAAATGATTAGGGCAACACATATTTGAACCAATGAAAAAATGACAACACATCACTTCCACAATAACTTCCACAATACATTACTTGTGAAGAAAGAAATGGACACGTGTCATTTGATTATTGGTTTCGGTAGATGTTGTCCTAGTTATTTGTTTTCCATAGAACTTATTCCTATATATATATATATATATATATATATATATATATATATATATATATATATATATATATATATATATATATATATATATATATATATAATCTGGTAATTTTAACAACATTTCCAGTCCCATCTTAGTGTTGTCAAACACTTAACATATAATTAGTTCAATCGTGTCTAGTCAAGTCTTGTTCAATGTTGCAAGTTCAACCTAATTCTAATCATGCTATGCATTAAACGCTACCTTAAACTCAATACCAATTAAAACATCTTCGATACGGTAGTTTTAAAAAGATCTATATAAGCATTTGATTTTTTATTAAATGGTTTTAACTTTAAAATTTGCGGGAAATATGGTCGCATTATAGTTTCGAATACTTAAAATATAGTAATATCGAATTTAGGTTGAAAAGTTCCAAATTAAGTAAGTCATTTGAAAGAGAAATAAAATATTAAAATGAATATTATGGCATAGCTTGAGTTTTAACCACACAACCCGTGAAATAAGGCCTCTCTTCCTTTGTTCTGTCAAATAAACCATTAGCCTGCAGTGAAGTTTGGTAAAAACTCTAATGATTTTAAACAACTCCTTTTTGTCATTTTATTCCTTAGCCAGAGTTAAAACTGGTTAACACAAGTTGTTAGAAATCTGGGTTTTTCAATTGCTTAGATTTACTGATAGTCGTAATGCACTTTCAGATTGAAATATTTCGAAGGTATAATCGAAATCTCAACCGGATAAAACTATGTGTTCTAAAACAAAGAATGTGAATGTTATGATCCTCTGTATGTACCCCTTACGAATGACCACAAATGGGATAATAATATCAGCTAGGGTTCTGCCCTTTGGACCCCGTCAGGGGTTGCCATCACTTGGACCCAGCTATCAGGGGCGCTACCCCAGACCCCCGTGGTTTAGGGGCTTCGACCTAAATACCAATGTACTTTCAGATCAAAATAAACTCAAACAATTATTCATTCTGCGTCACCTGTGCTCAAAATTTATTAAGATTATATTGGTTAACAAATTCTTCCTATTACACTTGAATAATATTGGTGATTTAAATCTCCAACACAAGTATGGCTGATTGACATTTTCAACTCTTTGTTCTACGTTTGTAATATATTATCAAAATGAATTAGCAACATTCATACTCTTATATTTGGAACTAATTAATTATTTTTTAATTTAACTCCCACATTTATTTATTTTATTGTTTGTAAATAGTTTTTTAAAATTTGAAAATATAGACCGTGTTACAATTACCTCTTTTTAGAGCGACTACGTCCTTTAAACCGATGAATCAACAAACAGATACGTCTATTATTTCTTCATTTCCTCCATCTTTGAAGTCATATATGCAACAACCACTTGAAAAGAACTAAGTCTATGAATTTTCTCCGGTAGGATAAAGTCAACCTTGTCATCCAATTACTTCTTTAAATAACATAAATAAAATACATTATGAATTTCATTAACTTTTCGTGGTAACTCCAATCTATATGTTTGTTTTCCAACCCTCTCCAAAATATGTAAAGGCAGAGCTGGCCTGAGCATGTGCAGAGTGTGCCACTCACAAAGCCAATATTGTTTAAGTGGCCAAGATTTTTAATTTTCCGATCTATAACTTCGATATATAACCACAAAGTGCATCTTCTTGCAACATCGATGGATGTTAATACAGACATAAACTTCAACTTCATAAATACAAACACCCGAAAAAAAACGACTAGATTTATTATTTATAAATGCCACATATACCATCATGCCTTGGCAAACATTTTCTTGAAAAATGCAAGCAGTTGTTCTCTTGGAGGTAAGACTTGATTGATAACTTCAAGGTTGATAAAGTGATCAGCCCAAACAGTTATTGTTGGAAATTTGTCTTTAGTGACCAACGTTTTTCCGGTTACTTCTTGGATTATTCCAACCCAATAGGCTATGAAGTCAGCCGCAATATCCACCAGGTTAATGCTGTCACCTCCAAAAAATTTGGTACCTTTGACCTTCAGTTCATTTTCTAGTATTTGTAGTTGATCACAAGCTTCTTTATCAGTTTTCTTATTTCCATCGCGGCCAAAAGTCTTGAGTAGCGCAGGAATGCACTGAACAAAAACATATAATGTAAACCAGCTAGATGTCATTGCTAAAGCTCATCAATGATACAAATGTTTCTTTTGAATAAACATTGTGAGGTAGGACCAAAAGTGTTAAAGATAATGCGTATTATGATTTAAGACAGAATCAAGGGACAGTTTAATTACGTCATTCACACTTAGTTGGAGGTCATATTTGGTGATACAGCAATAGGTTTGTGTAGATTAAAGTGAGAAGCAAGTAAGCATCTTTAGCCTTTAGGTTAGTAATTAACACACGTAACCCAAGTTCTTCTTTTGACAAAATCTTTGACGGGAAAATGATTTAAAAGCCCAACGAAGTTTCCAAACCATTCAAAAAACACCAATCATGTTTTGTCTGTTCAAAAAAACTCAACGAACTTAACCTTTTGTCTAAAAAGTCCAGCAAAGTTCCAAACCGTTCAAAAAAATCCCAATTTTGTTTTGTTTAAGTTCGTTGGGTTTTTTTTGAACAGTTAAAACATGGTTGGAGTTTTTTAAACGTTTTGGAAACTTTGTTGGCCTAACAAGTCATTTTTCCGATACGGTAATAAGCCACATCATTTGTTTCTCTTATTTGACTTTCAGGAAAGTGTAATTTAGTTGGGTTTTTTATACAAAATGTTAAGTTTGTTGGGTTTTTTTGAACAGACAAACATGATTGGGGTTTTTTGAACGGTTTGAAAACTTCGTTGGGCTTTTAAGTCATTTTCCCAATCTTTGACATATTGGGCTTATTGGTCACATGTACAGTACTTGCTTTCCCGTTACAAAGTACAAAAATGATTATAGTTGCAAAGGTCTCGTTCAACTTGAAAACTTATTACAAATTCTCGTCATTTCTTTATGTTAAAACTCGTAAAATTATATATTCCACTACCCTTGATGAAATCAACGTAAGGCATGAATCCTTCTCTTAAAATGCTAAGTTGAAATAAAATACGCATTAATTCACTAACAATTAGATAACGATGCAAAATTTAACTAGAAACATTGAAGAGGATTATAAGATCGAGAACTAAATTATATTACCGTATCATCAATGAATTTCGCCCAGAATCGAGCCACAGCCTTTTCATAAGGATCATGTGGCAAAATCGAAACTCCTTTCCAAGCGTCATCAATGTACTCAACGATCACCAGAGACTCTGAGATTGCATTTCCATTATGAACCAACACTGGTACTTTCTTATAAACAGGATTATACTTGAGAAGTTCGGCACTCTTGTTGCTGAGATCTTGTTCCAAGTTTTCGTACTTAATTCCTTTTATATTCAATGCGATTTTCACTCTGAAAACGAATGGACTTACTGCAGCTGCATACAACTTCACTTCATCCGCCATTTTCCGCTGATCTTAATCAATGAGCGACACCTAATTGCTAATTTTGAGGTTAGATTTCTAAAAGTATGTCGGTGAAGCGCCCATATAAATACTACTGCGACATTATCACCTATTGCAAGCATTGATAAATATTCTTTGAGTGCTACGAGGTCTACTTTACTTTGAATTTGGCCACATCAAAGCAAGGAGTCTTTACTAGTTGTTTGTTCGAGAAATGGGCATGAGGGTATGAGTGGAGCATATATTATTAACTGCTAGGTGTAAGAGTGTAACAGGTATTATAGGAGTTTATTTTTAAAAAAATTTAAATATATAATTCTAAATATTTGGAAGTTTGAATTTATAAAAAAATGTAAAAGATATTGAATTATTAAAATTAAATTGTTTTTTCTTATTTAAATTTAAACAAATAATTTAGATAAATAAATAAAGGAAACTAATGTGACTATAATTTTCATGGGTTTATTTAAAAGAAAAATTAAATATAAAATTCTAAATATTTAGGAAGTTTGAATTTATAAAAAAAGTGAAAAAATATTGAATTATTAAAATTAAATTGTTTTGTTCTTTTTTAAATTTAAACAAATAATTTAGATAAATAAACAAAGGAAACTAATGCAACTTTAATTTACGAATTTTTAAATTAGAAGGAAAATTCATTAATGAAATTGATATGTATTTATTACCAAACGATTTCTAGCCTAGTGGTATTTGGTGTCGTCTTCTCTCCTTGAGGATAAGGGCTCAAGTCCCGTTAGGGACATATGTGGATTTATGAGTGTTTTCGGAGTAGATTAGATTGTGGTTCCAAAAAAAAATACAATTGGAATTTAATAGAAAAAACTACAAAAATGGTCCTTATGTTATGCATTTTTTCCGAGGTTTAGTCCAAACCTTGACTGTTTTGGTTTCATGGTCCTTTTGACCATGTTTCTTTGTGATTTTGGTCCTTTAGAAAACTGAAAAGACTAAAATGCTCTTTTGTTACATTTTTTTTAAAATTTTTTCTATTTAATTTAAAGTTTTCATTAATAAAAAATACGGGGCCCACCTCTCTCTCTGTGTGTGTGTGTGTGTGTGTGTATACCCACCTGTGGTGACCATGGATTCCCATTTCTCTACTCTTCAATGTTCAAACAAACTTACTCGATTCAATACACATACTTGGTTGGGGTTCAATACACACATTGGAAAATTAAAAAACACATAGTGAAGAACACGAAAAGGGTGTTGAAACTCATTTGAAATCAATTTCATCAAACTGGATTCTTTTTTTGGTTTTTCATAGTGCGAGTGTGATAAACCCTTCAAATCGTGTCATTTTCTCAACCCACCACGTTCTGCATTATCATTTATATAAATAAATGTTTGACATTTGGGTCTCTGATGCGTAAATAGTTATGCACTAGTTAATCCTACTAATGCAACTAATTATTACTTCCTAAGGCAATGTACCTTGTTGAAAATAGTATAGCACAATAGTGAGGTATTGAACACAGGGAACATAATGATTAGCTAATTCTTATGTACTAACTACCTAAATTACTATTAAATTAAGAAAATGGGTTTTCTCTACTTTTGCAAGACTAGAAACTTAAGTAACCAAACTAACTAACTATCACATATTGAATCAAATATTTAAACTAAAAGCAAGAAACACAAAAGACGATTTAAACCAAGGTAATTGAAAGACTTCCGTTTAGCTCATATACTTGCTATTATGGTTGATTTATGGAAGTGCAATGAATTAATGTTTCGTTGGTTACCGATTCCTAAGATGACCAAGTTAATGTTCACTAACTTAATCCTTCAGCAAACAAGTTCATTCATATGATGATCAGGCGGATAAACTAACAAGTTTACTAGTGTTGAGTTTGAGTAAAATTAGACTTATAATATATTGATAAAATTGGTTTATTGAATCAATGCAATATATGATTGGTCGTCATATATTAGCTCCTACAATCACTTACTCAGTTTTATATATAACCCAAGTTTCTGGTCAAAAGACTAGTCCTATAATTTTACAATTCCTAAATATCATAAGATTCAAGTAAATCAAGCCATAAAAAGTCAAGTCATCTAAACTAAATGAAACTAAAAGGTTGTATTGTCTCAATTCTCTCAATTCCAAGCTATGATCGACGTCTGCAACTTCCAAGCTTCAAAGTGTGTACATGGCCATCAAAAATCGACAGTAGCTTCCAAAAAAAGTTCTCTTTTCGAAGGATAATGGCTTTAATTTATAGTTTTCTCAAAAAGAGACCACCACGACGTGGTAAGTCCACCACACCGTAGCCTTCGTGTTTATCCCGTATTCAACAAGTCTTCTAGATCCATGGGGAAATCTAAAACGTTGTGGGAAAGTCACCATGACGTGGTGAGTGTATTTTTTTTTGTCATTTTTTGTCTTGATCCAAATTCCTAACTTCCAGCTTCCTTTTCGCTCCGACCATGTCTTTTACCACTACAACACAATATAAAATAGATTAAGTGCCTTTTGTTCTATAATGATCATAAAAATAACTAGAAATATTAAGATATGATGTAAAATATATGTATAAATATGCACATGTCAAAATACCCCATACTTATTCTCTGCTTTCCCCCAAGCAAATTGATTTTTTCTTACCAATATTGCATAAAACAATCCATTTCAAACCTGTTCTTTATCTCAAGACCGCAATGCATGTATTTGTGTCTATGATTCCTAAAAAATTCCCGTTTCTAAATACGCAAAATCTTTATGAACCTTCACCCATTAGCTTATACGACATTCATTTTTGCAACCCTCCGAATCCATCCCCATAAATCTTTCCTAACCTCAAGGTAGTTTGGTTAAACTACCAAGCATACATAAACTCTAGAAAGAATTACAACTTTGATACCACAATAGAGCACTTTGGAATTCATCTCTCCTTTGATATTTGCATTTCATTTTTCTTTGAATTCACCACCTTCTTGTTTGATTTTTGGTATCAACAACTTTTTGGATCTTTAGAATTTTTGATCTTTTAATTTCATAATTTGACAGCTCCAAAATTCTTTCAACGTCTTTCAACTTTTTGGTACTTTCTCTTTTTTTATCTCACTTTTTTTTCCACTCAAATCCTACATGCTTAAGCAAGGAGCTTAACTTCAACCTTTATTGGTTAGATGAATTAGTCTAAGTGCAATGACTACATAAGCTCTCCTGGATGGATTTCAGGTACACACTGTAAAACTTATTACATAATATAAACTACCATATTATCTTTCATATCTCATGGTTTTTCACTAATAATGGGAAGCCACAAATATACTATAGCACGTGTTGGCTCGGCTAAACATTTTAGCTCTCATCAGATCATCCCACACAATATTAGAATTTTTTCTTAATTAGCTAGATTTTCCTAGATTAAACTATTATTTCAAGTTTATATGAATGCATATGTAACATCCCAAGTTTGGAAGAAAGAAGTCGGAGGGTGCTAAGTGTAAATTAAGAAAGCTACTCGACGAGTAGGTATGCTACTCGTCAAGTCGGAGCGGGATTTGATTGCGGGTTAAGTGACCAACTCGCCGAGTCAGAAGATGTACTCGACGAGTTGGTGCAGGAATGAGAAAACCCTAATCCCGAGGGTTGCACCCTATTTAAAGGACTTTATGTCCTTCTCCCAGCCTCCTATTCCCCCAAAGAGTTCAAGAAAACCCTAATTTCGTGTGAGACTTCATTGTTGAGGAGATTGGAGCTTAGAAGAGGAATTTGGTGGAAGGATCTTGAGAAATTAGAGGCTAGTATCAAGGGGCTGTTTGGGCACATATCAGAGGTAAGGAGCCATTATCTTAAGCTATTTCTGTAACAACCAAAAATTTGAGCCAATTTAAAACATTTTATTTCATTCAAAAAACCATTAAGTTCATACATCTTATTTTCAAAATAGTTTAAACATCAGAGTATCCCCCAGAACCATATCATATGAATCATAAAACATGAGGAGCGGTACGATCACACCTTCGCCTTGCCACAATCTCCTGAAGTACCTGAAATAATACACCGAAATGTAACCCCGAAAGCTTAGTGAGTTACCCCTAATATACCAACCACATACAACCATAATCATAACATATTGTATCACAATACAGAACATCCATGCCTCTCAAGTATGCATCATGAATGGTCCGCTCTCAACAGGCCTTCAGTTCACCTGGTCCACTCTCTGAGTCTACAATGTGACTGGACCGCCCGCACCGGGCCTTCAGTCTATCTGGATCTATCCGAGCCTTCGGTATGACTAGACCGCCATACGGGCCTACAATCTATCCGGACCGCTCGTAAGGTATGTTGGCCTTCAGCACAAAGCAGGACCGCCTTAACCCAAACATCAAGAAAATTACCATGTGTACATATAACAGGAAATCACATAACAGTCCATAGGCAAACAAATCGATCTAGCAGATCATAAAGCATAGCATCATCCTTACCAGGATATCGACCTAACCGGTCACTAACATAGCATCATCCTATATACCAGGATACCGACCTAAACCAGTTCACTAACATAATACTATCCCAATTACCAGGACGCCGATCTAACAGATCAATAAGCACATCAATAGTACAAGTACACATATAAGATATAACTATCTCACAGATCATCGATCATAGCAATCTCTCATGACCAAGGCATCGACCTAACCAGGTTACTAACATACCAATCCTAACAGATCACATGAGCATAACAACATACTGTATATTCTAATACCAATCTAACAGATCATAACCACACGTAGCATACTGTAACCAATATAACAACTAAAAGGGCCGGCCTCGGTGCCTTAGACCCTATTGATATAGTGAGGATAACTCACCTGAAACTGTTGACTGAAAAGATAAGACCAAGCTGCTCCGACCTCCGACGCGATTGCCGCCACTGAACACTACCAAAGAACCAATTCCATAAATACCAATATTACCAAAGTACCCTTGGAAGTCAAACTGGTCAACTCTTGGTCAAGGTCAAAGTCCTCAGTCAAAGTCAACCTTCCTGATTGACTCTACTCGCCGAGTCATCCCATCGACTCGCCGTGTTCCCTTACCCAGATAACTCTCATGACACAACTTAACTTGCTGAGTCGCCCCAAGACTCGCCGAGTTCAACGATCTCTGAGTCCCATCCTGTCCAACTCACTGAGTCACCAACCGACTCACTAATCCAAGGCTTTAACCAAAAGAGGTTAGGGTTCTGCGACCTGACTCGCCGAGTCCAAGAACATACTCGCCGAGTCCAAGGCAATCTTCAACAGACTCGCCGAGTTGTTCTTCCAACTCGTCGAGTCCATGCACGTGTTCATACAACTTGTCGAGTACATCCTTGTGACTCGCCGAGTCTCTCCAGTTCTCAATCCATTTAGAGGCTTTTCGAGCCATGCTGATGCTCCAATCCGTAGATCCACCCTTCTACAATCTATCCCTTACATAAAGTTGCAAACTTTACGTGAAACCAAAGAGATATAGGCCAAAAACACACTAGGTCTTGGGTTTTAGACAAAAGGGCTTCACCAACAATTCAATAACTGATGCTTTATGACTTTCTGGACCAATACAGGTCTAGATCTGAAGTAGCAACCTCAGATCTGGACTCCAAACGCAAAGTGGATCTCAATCATACCAAAAATGGCCCCAAATCTCATTCAAGAATAAATCTAGAAGCAACGAAGGAAAGGTAACAGCTCATTACCTCCAAGATGTGCCCAAAACTGCAGTAGATTCTGGATCTACACTACTTTCTTGATGCAAACCCTTTTGATCTTCAAGTTTCTTCCACTAGAACACCTCTTCAAAGCTTCAATCTCCCTCCAATGGCCTTATACACACGAGCTAGGGTTTACTGGATCTCAAAGGGGGCTAAGGGAGCTGAGGGGAGGACATTAAGTCCTTTAAATAGGGTGCAAACCCTAAGATTAAAGTTTTTTCTCATCCCAGAATCAGCTCGTTGAGTCCAGCTTTCGACTTGGCGAGTTGGTCACTTAATTCGCGACCCAAACCCGCTCCGACTCGGCGAGTAAGCGTACCTACTCGTCGAGTCCCTTCTTCGAAATTACACTTTAAACTCTTAAATTGTACTTTTGAAATTCAGGATGTTACAATTTCCTTTTTGGGTTCATCCTTGGTGGTTGATTTGGAGTTCCTTAGCTTGTTTGAGATCTATTTCGGGTTTAGAGTTTAGATCTGAGGTTGCTACTCCAGATCTAGACTTGTGATGGCCTATAATGTCATAAAGCTCATGTCTAAGAGTTGTTGGTGAAGCCCCTAGTCCTTAACCCTAACTCTAATGTGTTTTGGGCCTATATCTCCTTGGTTTCACGTAAAGTTTGCAACTTTATGTGAGGGTTAGATTGTAAAAGAGTGGATCTATGGATTTGAGCCCCTGCATGGCTCGAAAAGCCACTGTATGGATTGAGAACTGGAGAGAGTCGACGAGTCACATGGGTGTACTCGATGAGTTGTATGAACATGTGCATGGACTAGGCGAGTTGGAAGAACAACTCGGCGAGTCTGTTGAAGATTGCCTTTGACTCGGCGAGTCTGTTCTTGGACTCGACGAGTCTGGTCGCAGAACCCTAACCTCTTGTGGCTAAGCCTCGGATCAGTGAGTCGAGGGACGACTCAATGAGTTGGACAGGATGGAATTCCGAGATCGTTGAACTTGACGAGTCTTGGGGCGACTCTGCGAGTTGAGTCATGTTATGGGAGTTTTCTGATTATAAGAACTCAACGAGTTGACGAGTTGAATCGGCGAGTAGAGTCAACCAGGAAGGTTGACTTTGACTGAGGACTTTGACTTTAACGAATAGTTGACCAGTTTGACTTCCAAGGGTATTTTGGTAATTTTGGTATTTATGGAATTGGTTCTTTGGTAGTGTTATGTGGTGAAGTTCACGTCGGTGGTCGAAGCAGCTTGGTCTTCTCTCTTCAGTCGGCAATTGTAGGTGAGTTATCCTCACTATATCGAAAGGGTCTACGGCACCAAGGCTGGCCCTTTATCGGATGGAAATACGGGTATTGTTTGTTATGTTATTGCTTTGCTAGATTTGCATCCTGGTATTTAGGATGGTGTTATGTTAGTGACCTGGTTAAGGTCAGTACCTGGTATATAGGTTAATGTTATGCTAGTGACCGGTTAGGTCGGAATCTTGGTTAGGATGCTGATATGCTATGTGATCTGTTAGACTAGTTGTCTGGTTAAGGATTTGTTATGTGATTAATTGTTTTATGTGCACATGGTTGTTTGACGGGGGTTGGGTTGAGGCGAGTCCTGCTTTGTGTTGTAGGCCAACATACCTAGGGTGGACCGGATATTCCGATAGCCCAACGAGCGGTCCGGATAGGCTGAAGGCCCCAAGAGGGCGGACCAGACGTACCGAGGCTCAGAGAGTGGACCAGGCCAACTGAAGGCCCGATGTGGGTGGACCAGTCATACTGTAGACTTAGAGAGTGGACCAGATGGATTGAAGGCCCGGTGCGGGCAGACCAATCACACTATAGACTCGATGTACATGGCTAGACTCGGAGGGTGGACCAGGTGGACTGAAGGCCCGGTGCAGCCGTACCAGTCACATAGTAGACCCGATGTGCATGGCTGTTCTATTTGTGATATGTTATGAGTATGTTTATGTGTAGTTGGTATTTTGGGGGTAACTCACTAAGCTTTCGGGCTTACAGTTCAGTGTATTTTTTCAGGTACTTCAGGAGATCGTGGCAAGGCGAAGGTGTGATCGTACTGCTCCTCATGTTTTATGATTTATGTGATACGGTTCTGGGGGATACTATGATGTTTAAACTATTTTCAAAACAAGATGTATGAACTTAATGGTTTTTGAATGAAATAAAATGTTTTAATTTGGCTCAAATTTTTATGGGTGTTACAAGTTGGTATCAGAGCCTTGGTTTGAGTGAATTGGAGGAACATTCATGTGAATCCAGTCTCAAATCAAGGAGAGATTTTCAAAAATATTTTTTCAAAAGATTTTCAAAATAAGTAAAGGAGGACGCAGAGGGTATGATCAGCCGGAGCCAGTAGGTAGACCCTAAAATACCATGCAAGTTATTTGATTTTGTGATATGTTAGAACATCATGCTAGTACTAGGCTAGGGATCTTCAGGAATTGCATGATAGAATTGCCTGATTATATGATACCTGCTAGCCTAGGGTTTCCTTCATATGAAATTGACATCATTACTGTAGTTATTTAGCGTATGCATCATGGTTATACATAATTAAGATCTTATAGCCTGAGAATGTTTGATTTGGCCTTATGTTCTGTTCTTGTATGATTGGGAGCTCAGGGTAGGATTGGATATTCGAAAGTCTATAGGGTCCAGCATTATGTATGACTAGCATACACTAGTGCTGCAGGGTTGGTGGAAGTTTCATGGATAGGAGCGTTGCGTGAGACCGGTAGGTCGGTTGTGGGATAGTGGTGCTCCTCTAGGAGTGGGGATCGAGTGTTCGTTATGTATATGCTATTGTTAGGGTGTTGTGGTGATACTTGATACAAATATGGTTAGGTGTGGAAGGTAGTATGGGCTCGTACTACTGAAAGCACAGGATCCATACACTTATCAAGAAAGTCACAACCCCTAGGGTTTTGTTAGGAGCTAGTTCTTGGGGTTATTATGAGGAATGCCTAATATCTTGTGGTGTATTTTCAGTATGGAAATCACAAGATGTCTCGGGGCAGGATCCGGTTCGGGATCGGAATCAGGATGGTTCAGTACCACCCGAGGTCATTGGTCAGATGAGTACGTATGAGTTGGATGCTAGGATCCGTGAGATCCTGCATGATGAGGTTGCTGCTATGTTTCGAGCTGAGTTGTCGGAGATGTTTGGGTCGATCAAGACCGCCATGGTTGAGTACTTTGATGAGCACTATGCAGCTCTTACGGAGGCGGCTGCCGCGGCTGTAACATCGGTAGGGGGAGGAACCGATCGAGGTTTTTCAGTATCAGGACTTAGATAATATGAAGCCCCCTACTTTCGATGGAGTTTAGGATCTGATTGTTGCTATGAGATGGTTGTCAGATGTGGAGGGATGTTTCTTCACGTGTTCATGCCCTGCTGATCAGAGGGTGAGGTGTGCCCTGAACCTTTTGAGGCTCTGGGATCTTATTCGGACGCGCAGCGGGCTGCGATTACTTGGGATCAGTTCCGGGAGATGTTCAACACTCGTTATGTTCCACGGGTTGAGAGAGAGAGAGAGAGAGGTTGGCGCAGGAGTTCCTAGAGCTGAAGCAGGATTCAGAGTCGGCGATGGAGATCACCAGGATGTTCACTGAGAGGGCATTGTTTTGCCCGAAGTTTGCTTCGGAGTAGGCTCCGATGTACCGATATCTGAGTATGCCCAAGAGGGACATCAGGCAGTTTGTGTCCACGCAGAGATGTGATACCTTGTTAGAGTTGCAGGAGTCCGCCAGGCGGCGGGAGTTAGAGACGGAGTTGCAGTTGCGAGAGCAGAGGCAGGCCCCGGTGCAATCGCAGCCGGCGCCGAAATGGTCAAAAAACGTCAACTTTAGGGTTGGAGGTCAGAGCAGCCACACTTGCAAGAAGTGTGGGAAGGGTCATGCCAGAGTTTGTAGGTCTGCTGGTGCGTGTCGCAAGTGTGGGAAAGAGGGGCATTATGCGAGGGATTGTCGTTAGTTGGTCCTGGCTCAAGATATGAGGATCTGTTATCATTTTCATTAGGTGGGACACTTGAGGGTCAACTGTCCACAGCTTGTTGCAAGACTGGTGCAGGCTCCAGCACCGGCCACTTTGAGGATTACGGGTGGAGGTAGGGTGGAGCGGAGCCTTTGAGGGCTCAGGGACGCGCTTTCCAGCTTACAACAGAGGAGGTCAGGGCAGAGCCGGATGCAGCTACGAGTATGTTTCCATTTTGATATCTTGTTATTTGCTGATTATGTGGTATTGTAAATCTGTTCGCCTTTTTTCGCATGATTTATAGTATGATTGGGGATCTTAGTAGTTAGGAGTTGTAATTGGTTAGCGTTCATGAGGATTCTTGGTTGAAAGATAAGGTATATGCTCTCGTTTCTTGGAATAGCAACTACGTTGCGAGAAGTGTTCAGTTGAGATTTGAACTTCCTTGGAGTTCGGGATGTGCGATGTCGGAAGAGTGACCTGTGGAGGTGTCTTACTCCGGAGGGATTTAGTTCCGGGAAAAGAGAGGGAAACCTTATCAAGTAAGGTCAATCGAGTTATGCTGGTTTGTCAGCGAAAGTTAGGAGAATTGGAAAATTCTCCGATAAAACAACAAGTATCCAGGGTTGGTTAGCTACTTCGATTTATCAATGTTGTTAGCCGAGAGTGTGGCATGATTGGAGCAATTGATAGACAAGTGGGGCAGGGAACAAACCATGGTTTCAGGAAAGGTAGTTGGTCGATGTGAGGCCTAGGTTTAGGCCATGGAAAGGATTCCAAGAACGTAACTGGAGTTCGGAACCCCAAGAGGGCTAGAACAGACTACATGGGAGAGATTCCCGGAAAGGATGGTTTAGGGTGACATACGACAGTTTTGAGCGGTCCGGATAGACTGAAGGCCGAAAGGCGTACCAGTCATACCGAAGGCTCGGGGAACGGTCCAGACAAGCTGAAGGCCCAGGAGGGCGGTGCAGACATGCTGAAGGTTTTAAGAGTGGTCCAGAGAGGCTGAAGGCCTGGTAAGGCGGTCTAGTCATGCTAAAGTCTTTGTATGTGTTAGTAGATCTGTATGCGGAGAATGAGTGAATATGTCGCCATGCAATAGTAATCGATATGGTCTGGCCCCAAGTATTGATAATGACGATGGAGTTGGCTGGAGGCCGTGCGTGGGCGTTATTAGCTATGGGATCGGATTCGGAGTATATGGGAGTTCGAGAATAGCAGTTGCTTTACATGGATAGTGTAGAGTGGAGTTTAGCTCAGTAGCACTTATAGGTGCAGTAAGCGTTGTTGAGTAGACTTCTTGGAAAGGAAAGGTATGTAGCTCCAGAAAGAGTGTGAGTCCTCTGAAAGGAAGGCAACATAGTAAATGGTTGATCGAAAGTGCTTCAGTTATTGGTAGTAAGCACTGGGATTGTACCAAATATATGGTAGCACATACGGTTTGGATGCCCGTTGAGGTTGTAGCAATGTTGGATGATGCGCAGGCATGTTTTCAGTGTCCTTGGAAGAGGAGGAGGATAGTGGTTCTAGATTGGAGATTGGGACAAAGGAAGGTGAGACAGCAAGTTAACAGACTCGGGAGAAGTCTAGACCGGTGCTGAGGACTGTATAAGGATATTACAGTCGGAGGTCAAGGACCTAGAGATCGTGATAGGGAGGTGTGAGTGGGTTGCACTCCGTTGTGTCGAACCAAAGGGTTCGAGGATGACGCAAGGACAAGGTCCTTAGTTTCGAGTATGATTGTAGGCTTGAGTTATTTATGTGGAGGTATTCCAATCTGGGGTATTCCATCATGTAGAATCGTTCCAGGTCGCAAGTTATCAGGGTTATCCCCAATCTTGGGCGAAGGAAGGTGGATTAGTGTCTTGGCGGAGCTCAGTGGGTGTTTGTGGTATCCAGTTTTCGTAGATAGCGAATGAATGCGTAAGACGGAAGTAAGGTAGTGTCTTCAGGTGGCACTTAGTTGATGAAGTGTTATCATCAGAGAAAAGAAGTCGGTGGCCGACTTGAAGCAGTCGATCAGGACCCTGCAAGGGAAGAGATGGATTTTAGGAATTCAATAGCAATGTTTGAGGGAGAATGGGTCGGTTTGAGATCAGTGGATGCATTGTGGGAATATCATCTGGAAGTATGTATTGTCACAGGCTTCGAGGACGAAGCCTAATTTAAGTGGGGGAGAATTGTAACTTCCCAAGTTCGGAAGCAAGAAGTTGGAGGGTGCTAAGTGTAAATTAAGAAAGCTAGTCGACGAGTAGGTATGCCACTCATTGAGTCGGAGCGGGATTTGATCGCGGGTTAAGTGACCAACTTGCTAAGTTGAAAGATGTACTCGACGAGTTGGTGCTGGAAAGACAAAACCCTAATCCCGAGGGTTGCACCCTATATAAAGGACTTTATGTCCTTCTCCCAACCTCCTATTCCACCAAATAGTTCCAGAAAACCCTAATTTCGTGTGAGACTTCATTGTTGAGGAGATTGGAGCTTGGAAGAGGAATTTGGTGGAAGGAGCTTGAGAAATTAGAGGCTGGCATCAAGGGGCTTGTGTGGATCTGGGATCTACATCAGTTTGGGCACATCTCAGAGGTAAGGAGCCATTATCTTAAGCTATTTCCTTTTTGGGTTTATCCTTGGTGGTTGATTTGGAGTTCCTTAGCTTGTTTGAGATCTATTTCGGGTTTGGAGTTTAGATCTGAGGTTGCTACTCTAGATCTAGACTTATGATGGCCTATAATGTCATAAAGCTCATGTCTAAGAGTTGGTGAAGCCCCCTAGTCCTTAACCCTAGCCCTAATGTGTTTTGGGCCTATATCTACTTGGCTTGACGTAAATTTTGCAACTTTATGTGAGGGTTAGATTGTAGAAGAGTGGATCTATGGATTTGAGCCTCTGCATGGCTCGAAAAGCCACTGTATGGATTGAGAACTGGAGAGACTCGGCGAGTCACATGGGTGTACTCGACGAGTTGTATGAACATGTGCATGGACTCAGCGAGTTGGAAGAACAACTCGGCGAGTTGGAAGAAGATTGCCTTTGACTCGGCGAGTCTGTTCTTGGACTCGGTGAATCTGGTCGCAAAACCCCAACCTCTTGTTGTCAAGCCTCGGATCAGTGAGTCGAGGGACGACTCAGTGAGTTGGACAAGATGGAATTTCGAGATCGTTGAACTCGACGAGTCTTGGGGTGACTCGGCGAGTTGAGTCGTGCTATGGGAGTTTTCTGAGTATAAGAACTCGACGAGTCGACGGGTTGACTCGGCGAGTAGAGTCAACCCGGAAGTTTGACTTTGACTGAGGAATTTGACTTTGACCAAGAGCTGACCAGTTTGACTTCCACGGGTATTTTGGTCATTTTGGTATTTATGGAATTGGTTCTTTGGTAGTGTAATGTGGTGAAGTTCTATGGTGACTTCCAAGGACTTTGACTTTGACCAAGAGTTGAACAGTCATACTGTAGACTCAGAGAGTGGACCAGATGGATTGAAGGCCCGGTGCGGGCGGACCAATCACATTATAGACTCGATGTACATGGCTAGACTCGGAGGGTGGACCAGGTGGACTGAAGGCCCGGTGCAGGCGAACCAGTCACATAGTAGACCCGATGTGCATGGCTGTTCTATTTGTGATATGTTATGAGTATGTTTATGTGTAGTAGGTATTTTGGGGGTAACTCACTAATCTTTCGGGCTTACAGTTCAGTGTATTTTTTCAGGTACTTCAGGAGATCGTGGCAAGGCGAAGGCGTGATCGTACCGCTCCTCATGTTTTATGATTTATGTGATATGGTTTTGGGGGATACTATGATGTTTAAACTATTTTGAAAACAAGATGTATGAACTTAATGGTTTTTGAATGAAATAAAATGTTTTAATTGGCTCAAATTTTTATGGGTGTTACAAGTTGGTATCAGAGCCTTGGTTTTAGTGGATTGGAGGAACATTTGTGTGAATCCAGTCTCAAATCAAGGGGAGAATTTCAAAAATAGTTTTTAAAAGGTTTTCAAAATAAGTAAAGGAGGACACAGAGGGTATGATCAGTCGGAGCCAGTTAAATAGACCTCAAAATACCATGCAGTTTATTTGATTATGTGATATGTTAGAACATCATGCGAGTACTAGGCTAGGGATCTTCAGGAATTGCATGATAGAATTGCCTGATTATATGATGCCTGCTAGCCTAGGGTTTCCATTGTATGAAATTGACATCATTACTGTATTTATTTAGCGTATGCATCATGGTTATGCATAAAATTTAGGGTATATTTTCCCTTTTTGACTATTTTGACTCCAATACATGCATTGGCATGCATGTCCATAAAGTCTGCAGCTTTGGAACGTTTTTAGGATTAGAACCTCTTCCAGAAAGAAGGGATTCCAGATCCCAAGAGTCTTGAACCACATGGCTAAGCTTTTGAGCTTCCTATCCTTTGTTAAGGGATTTAGAGCATTTGGAGTGGTTCTAGAGGATAAAGTTTCCAACTTTATCCATTTAGACACCTTTAGGTTTCAGATCTAAGCCCTAGAGTCCTTGTAATCTACGTTTAATCCGAAAAAGCAAACATGTGAAAAATCTCGACGAGTTGGATCGGGTTTCCCCGTAATCTGGATATTGAGTGAACTCACCGAGTTGATGAGACAACTCGACGAGTTGGCTAGGGTTTGTCCCAATTTTTTGGACTCTAAAGGAACTCGACGAGTTGTTAGATGCACTCGATGAGTTGGGGTCAACATGGACTATTGACCTTGACTGTTGACTTGGAATTTGACCTGGGTTGACCAAGTTTGACGTTGAGGGTATTTTTGGTATTTTGGGATTTTGACAAGACCGGTTTCATGATGATTGTAGGCTTCTGAGTAGGATCTGTGCATTGGGACTTATTTGATCTTATCTCTTCAGTTCAACATCTTTGAGAGGTGAGTCTCCTCACCATACCAATGGGTCTAAGGCACCAAGGCCGACCCATTATTTATTATGTGATATGTTAGTTGGTTATGGGATATGGGGTATGCTAGTTATTTTTGATACTCGCATGAAAGACCTCGGGGGGTTTCCGAGGCACTTGTGTGTAACACCTGAGAGGGTTTCCAAGGCATCCTGAGGTATTTGGGTATAAGACCTTGGAGGGTTTCCAGGGCATCCTTGGGATAAGACCTCAGGGGGTTCCCTAGGCTCCCAGAGTAAGACCTTGGAGGGTTTCCAGGGCATCCTTAGGCTAAGACCTCGGGGGGGGGGGGGGGGGGGGTCCCGAGGCACCAAGAGTAAGACCCTGGAGGGTTTCCAGGGCATCCCAATATGTTGTATGCATGGCTTATGTGGTTTATGTAGCTTTTATAGCTAATATGATTATGTGGTTTGTGTGGGGTATGCTCTGGGGAACTCACTAAGCATTAGCTTACAGTTTGTTGATTTGTTTCAGGTACATGTGAGCCTAAGGTCAAGGGCAAGGCTTGATGGCACAACGTGCACTCTTCGACATTTAACTAGATGTGACACTTTGATATTTGAAATAAAACTGTTAATGTTATGAATTTTAGAACAATTGTTCTTGAGATTTGTGGTTTATTGGAAATGTTTTGATTATTTAAAAATGAAAATTTTAATTCAAAATTTGGGTCGTTAAAAGTTGGTATCATAACCTTGGTTTGAAGGATTCGGGCGCACTCTCGAGTGTGTTAGGACTCAGACTAAGGAAATGGTAAAATTGTTTTAAAAAATAAACGTCAAAAACCGCTTAAAATTGAAAATAGGAGAGTGCAATGCACGTGATCGGCCGAGCCAAGTAAGTAGTTCCCCAAAATGTTAGCCATGTTATATTGATATTTGAGTTATGATAATCGTATGAATCTTGCTACGTGTATGCTTTCAAAATTGTATACGGTTTGTGTCTTATAGCATCAGAATGATTGATTTGGCCTTATTTTGTGTTCCTTGTCTCGTTGTGGTCTTAGGGTAGAGTACGTTATTCCAAAGTCTATTTGATCATGTTCTGTGTATAATTTTCATGCATAAGGCAACCCGTTATGATTGAGTTCTAGTTTGATATGAATGGAACAAATCTTAGGATAGCCTAGGGTTGAGCTATGTAGTATCTATGAGATATGTTTTGTTTTGGGACGAATTGGATTTATCAGGTAAGGATTTGGGGAAGGTACAGGTAGGTGTGGAAGGTAGTATTGGGACCGTACTATTGAAACCACAGGACCTATACCCGAACTAATGTTAGATCTGGGAGCTTTAAGGAGAATCGGTGTGAGAAGATCCCCTTTTTGGACATTTTGACCATTTTGTCTTGTGGTATTTCAGAATGGTCATGACAAGATTTGGAGCAGAGGGATCAGGATCAGGATCTAGATCTGGGTCGAGTGACACTACTGAGCCCATTGATGAGAGGCTGCACGAGCTCATTACAACAGAGTTTACGAGGGGCATCCTTGACGCTACCCCAACGATTTTTGGGACAATCAAGGAAGAGATGATGGAGATTTTGGAGGAGAGGCTCAGGTTATTCTGAGCCGAGATTGTTGGGGGCCAAGTCGGGGCCCAAACTTCCTCATTCCAGGAGTTCAAGGTGTGTGGGGCGCCAATGTTCTTTGGGGTCAAGGACCCCATAGTTAGACGATATTGGGTGGCAGACATGGAGAACGCCCAACGCACGAGTTTTTTCCCTGATGCGACAAAGGTAGGGTTTGCTTCGTGTATGCTGAGGGATCGGGCCCGAGACTGGTGGGAAGAGGTGACATGCCAAGTGGGGGCAGCTGGCATAGCTGAGATGACATGGGCCGAATTTTTCAGACACTTTGATCTGGAGTTTGCACCACCTATAGAGGTGCAACGGTTAGTGATGGAGTGTCAGGAGCTCCAGCAGACCACCGAGACTGTGGCGGAGATCACTGCCAAGTTTCGGGAACGAGCACTGTTAATCCTACAGTACGCTATAGATGAGGACATGAGGAAGATGAGGTATCATTCCATGCTTAAGGATGATATCCGTGAGTTCGTGAGCTTTACAGGGTGCAAGACCCTGGATGAGATGGTTGAGAAGGCTCATGAGTGGAAGATAGAGTTGGAGTTCCGGACCAAGCGGAAACCAGAGCAGGCTCAGACAGTTTTAGGTCAAGTTAAAAATCCTAAGACCTCGGAGTCTTCTGGTAGGGACAGCAGGGTCATGGCCATTGTGCCAAATGTGGGAGATCGCATAGTGAAGTGTGTCAGGTGATAGGCACGGTATGTTATACATATGGTCAGTCGGGCCCCGTGAGTAGGGACTGCCCCAAGAAGGTCTTGATTTGTTTTCATTGCAACCAAACCGGCCATAAGCAGGTCGGTTGTCCGAGGTTGCAGGGAGGGGGAGGAGTAGTGGCGGCACATGCGCTCGCCAAAATGAGGATCCTGATGGCCGCCCTGCTAAGGCGGATGCTCCTATGGTGAAGAGTCATGCATTTCAGTTGACCAACGAGGAGGCTTGGGCAGCGCCAGGCATTGTGGTTGGTACGTATTTTTATGTTCATGCTCTATACTTATTTTCATTAATTATGTGTATACTTGTACTCATGTATAAGGACCTTTTTGGTCAATGGTATGTCGACTCACATTCTATTCGACTCAGGTGCTACCCGATCGTTTGTGTCTCTTGCACTTAGCAAGAAGTTTCGAGGTGCGCAGGGGACTTTGGATTCCCCACTGGAGGTTGAGATTGTAGACGACCGCACTGTGAGTGTTGCATGGGTGTATTCGGACTGTGTTCTGAATGTTGTTGGGAGGAGGTTTCGTGTTGATCTAGTCCCGATACCGTTGCAAGGGCTGAAGGTGATCGTCGGGAAGGATTGGTTGGGGGGCAACGGGGCCATAATAGAATGCGAGCGCCAACTGGTGAGGGTTCGAAACCCAAGTGGGGGAGAACTGGTTATTTATAAGGAGAGGGCCTCTAAGGGGCCAACCCTCTATTCAGCCGTGAGGGCTAGGAGACTTCTTCAGCAGGGTTATTCGGGATTCTTGGCTTATATCTCAGATACGAGGGTTGAGACCACGATGGATTTGGGCAGTGTACCGGTTGTACACAAGTTTCAAGATGTCTTTCCCGAGGAGTTACCTAGAGTGCCTCCAGAAAGGAAGGTGGAGTTTTGTACTAATTTGGTCCCGGCTGCTGCTTCGATAGCCAAGGCACCATACCGGCTAGCTCCGCCCGAGATGCATGAGCTATCTATGCAGCTCCCAGAGCTACTGGACCGCGAGTTTATTCACCATAGTAGTTCCCTGTGGGGTGCACCGATTCTGTTCATGAAAAAAATGATGCGTCACACAGGATGTGTGTTGATTATCGAGAGCTAAAAAAACTAATAGTGAAAAACCATTATCCACCCCCAAGGATAGACGATTTGTTCGATCAGCTGCATGGTGCAACTTGGTTTTCCGTGATTGATCTTCAGTTGGGGTACCGTCAGATAAGGATTAGGGATGAGGATATACCGAAGACAACCTTTAGGACTTAGTACGTGCACTATAAGTTTGTGGTGATGCCATTTGGGTTCACCAATGCCCTAACAACGTTCATGGATCTCATGAACAGGGTGTGTAGACCGACGTTGGATCGGTCGATGATCATTTATATTGATGATATCCTGGTCTCTAAGACCTAGGAGCTACACAATCAACATCTGAGTGAGATATTGAAGACACTAAGGATGGAAAGGCTTTACGCCAAGTTTTCGAAGTGTCACTTATAGTTGCAAGAGGTGCAGTTTTTGGGGCACATCATTAACCAGAAGGGTATTTCGGTGGATCCAGCCAAGGTTGAGGCAGTGATGCGGTGGGAAGTATCGAAAAACACATCTGAGATTCGTAGCTTCTTGGGTCTAGCGGGGTATTATCGGAGATTCATCCAGGATTTCTCCAAGATTTTGGTGCATTTAACCCGCCTGACCAAGAAGAATATGACATTTCAATGGGCTCACAGATCAACAGTTGGCTTTCAATACCTTGAGGCGGAGGTTATGTGAGGCTCCGATTCTCATACTACCAGAGGGGCTAGATGATTTGGTAGTGTACTGTGATGCATCGATCTCAAGATTAGGCATGGTAGTGATGCAGAGAGGGTACACGATCGTGTACGCCTCAAGGTAAGTGAAGCCTCATGAGGCGAACTACCCACTCACGACCGGGAATTAGGTTTAGTGGTGTTTTCCCTCAAGGTATGGAGACACTATTTGTATGGAGTTCGGTGAACCATCTTCACTGACCACAAAAGTTTGAAGTATTTGATGGATCAGTAGAACCTCAAAATGCGACTGAGGAGGTGGTTGGATGTGATGAAAGATTATGATTGCTAGATCTTATACCGTCCATGGAAGGACAACGTGGTGACCGATGCTTTGAGCCGCAAGACGGCGGGTTCCCCGATTGGGAATATTTTCTTGAGGATTACAGTGATCTCTCCATTGTTGGATATGATCAGCAAGGCTCAGGTGGAGGTTTGAAGAAAGAGAACTGGATGATAGAGCGGATTCGGGGTCAATTTCCCTTGTTTGTTCAGGATAGTTCGAGGTCTTCTGATACAGTGTGGTCGGGTGTGTGTACTGGTGATTAGGGGAATGAGACAGAAGATATTGGAGGAGGCACACAAATCTAAGTGCTCAATTCACCATGGGGCTACAAAGATGTATAGAGACATAAAACTGAGTTATTGGTGGTCCTGCATGAAGTGGGAGATCGCCTGGTTTGTGGAGTGGTGCTTGACTTGCAGGAAGTTCAAGGCCGAACATCAGCAGCCTCATGGCAAGGTTCGGCCGCTACCCATTTCCATGTGGAAATGGGAAGAGATTACCATGGACTTCATTACGAAGTTACCAAGTACGGCGAGGGTTGTGGATGCCATATGGGTTATTCTGGATAGATTGACGAAGAGTTCCCACTTTATTCCAATCTCCGAGAGCATCTCTACGGATAAATTGGCAGATATTTATATGCGAGGGGTGGTGGTTAGACACGGAGTTCCAGTGTTGATAGTATCTGACAGATATGTTCGATTTACATCTATATCCTGGAAGAAGTTCTAGGAGGAACTAGGCACTTAGTTAATTTTCAGCATGACGTACCACCCCTAGATAGATGGCCAGAGTGAGAGGACGATCCAGACACTCGAGGAACTGCTTCGGGCATGCGTGTTGGATTTTGGAGGGAGTTGGGATACATGCCTCCCACTAGCAGAGTTTTTATATAACAATAGTTATCATGCTAGTATCTACCGACCTCCGTTTGAGATGTTATATGGTCGGAGGTGTTGGACCCCGGTTTGTTGGGGTGAGGTAGGGCACTGAGTCATGGGGAGCACCGAGGTGGTGCTCAAGACTACTGAGTTGATTCAACTGGTGCATAACAGGCTACGAGTTGCACAAAGCCGTCATAAAAGCTATGCTGACCAGCGCCAATCGTATCTTGAGTTCCAAGTGGGAGACTTCGTCTTGCTGAAAGTATCACCATGGTAGAGTGTTATTTGGTTTCGGAAGAGGGGAAAGTTAGGGCCCCGGTATATTGGACCGTTCAGGATTTCGACCCGGGTGGGCAAGGTGGCTTACCGTTTGGATCTATCGGATGAGCTTAGCCAAATTCACAACACCTTCAATGTGTCTCAGCTTCGGAAGTATGTGACGGACGAGGCTGCAGTTATATCTTTGGATGACATTCAGGTGGATGAGAGCCTGAACTACATTGAGCAGCTCGTAGCAGTTTTGGATAGGAAAGTAAAGGGCCTTTGTAATAAAGTGGTGAAGCTAGTGAAGGTGTAATTGCAGAACCGAAGGGGCTCTGATTGGACATGGGAGCCAGAAGATGAGATGCGGGAGCACAACCCGGATTTGTTCACATCAACAGACTTCGAGGACAAAGTCTAGCTCAAGTGGGGTAGATTTGTAATGGTCATTTCAGGTATCAATTCGTTGTTAGAATTTTAGTGTTGTAGACTGGAACTCGATGAGTTTGGGAGCTCCAACTCGTCGAGTAGAGATCAATTATGGGACGCGGGATGCAGGACCTACTCGACGAGTTGGAAGGCCCAACTTGATGAGTAGGCACTGTAAAGGAGAACCCTCAATTATAGGGTTTGCACCCTATATAAACTCCTTAAAAACTTGAGACTGACCTTCCATCAGCCTCCAACCCTAAGAAAGTCAGCGCTAAACCCTAATCTCCATTTTCTCTCATATTGTGAGCTAGAGTGACTCTTGGAGCTTGAGAAGAAGAAGACAGTGAGAAGAAGGAGAAGATTCAGCAAACAAAACCCTCACTCTTGAGCTTGACCATCTTGTGGACTATTGTAAGCACTCAAGACTCGATTTTGATCCTAGAGTATGACTAGAACTTGAGTTTACTCTTCGTTTCCTTTTATTCTTGTTGATGCCATGTACGGGGTTCATAAAGTTTGGAACTTTATGAAACTCTAGAGAAAAATGGTCCTATAGTGGGCTGGATCGAGCTTTTGGTCAAGCATGTATGCCATGCATGGAATCTAGGGTATATTTTCCCTTTTTGACTATTTTGACTCCAATACATACATTGGACATGCATGTCCATAAATTCTCCAGCTTTGGAACGTTTTGAGGATTAGAACCTCTTCTGGTAAGAAGGGATTCTAGATCCTTGGAGTCTTGAACCACATGGGCAAGCTTTTGAGCTTCCCAACCTTTGTTAATGGATTTAGGGCATTTGGAGTGGTTCTATAGTTTAAATTGGAAACTTTATCCTTCTAGACACCTTTCGGTTTCAAATCTAAGCCCTAGAGTCCCTATAATCGACGTTTAATCCGAATAAGCAAACAAGAGGAAAAACTCGACGAGTTGCATCAGCTTTCCCCGTATTCTGGATATTGAGTGAACTCACCGAGTTGATGAGACAACTCGACGAGTTGGCTAGGGTTTGTCCCGGTTTTCTGGACTCTAAATGAACTCGACGAGTTGCTAGATGCACTCGATGAGTTGGGGTCAACATGGATTGTTGACCTTGACTGTTGACTTGGGCTTTGACAAGGGTTGACCAAATTTGACCTTGAGGGTAGTTTTGGTATTTCATAATTTTGACAAGACCGATTACATGATGATTGTAGGCAACGAATTGGAGATACGCTTTGGGACTTATATGATCTTATCTCATCAGCTCATCATCTTTGAGAGGTGAGTCTCCTAACCATACCAATGGGTTTAAGGCACCAAGACCGGCCCATTATTTGTTATGTGATATGCTAGTTAGTTATGGGACATGGGGTATGCTAGTTATTTGTGATACTTGCATGAAAGACCTCGGGGGGTTCCCTGGGCACTTATGTGTAACACCTCGAAGGTTTTCCAAGGCATCCTTAGTAAAGACCTCGGGGGGTTCCCAAGGCGTTTGGATGTAAAACCTTGGAGGGTTTCCAGGGAATCCTTGGGCTAAGACTTCGAGGGGGAGGGGGGCTCCCGAAGCTCCCAGAGTAGGACCTTTGAGGGTTTTGTGCGTATCCTTGGGCTAAGACCTCAGGGGGTTCCCAAGGCACCCGGAGTAAGACCCTGGAGGGTTTCCAGGGCATCCCTATATGTTATATGCATGAGTTATGTGGTTTATGTAGCTTTTATAGCTAATATGGTTATGTGATTACGTGGATTGTATGGGGTATGCTGTGGGGAACTCACTAAGCATTAGCTTACATTTTGTTGATTTGTTTCAAGTACATCTGAGCTTAAGGCCAAGGTCAAGGCTTAATGGTGCGACATGCACTCTTCGGCATTGGACTAGATGGGTCACTCTGGTATTTGAAATAAAACGGTTAATGTTATGAATTTGAAAACAACTGTTCTTGAGATTTGTGGTTTATTGGAAATGTTTTGATTATTTAAAAATAAAATTTTTATTGAAAATTTGGGTTGTTACTAACCAACCTATATGGTGTCGTACCAATAGGTGTCTTGAAGTTGGTACGACATGCCCATGGTGCATCATCAAGCTTTTTTACCACTCCTTGTTATTTCCAACCGATCGCTCTAGAATTCTTTTTTCAATGCCCAATTTGTTTCTTCGGTTTGACCACTTGTTTGCAGATGGTATGGTGTTGCAAATATGTGGTATACACCATATCTTTATAACACCTTGGCTAATTTCTCATTTTCCAAGTGATTTACCCGATCGCTAATAAGAGCCTTCGGAACACTAATACGCGAAAACAATTTTTTAAGAAACCTAACTACCACCTGAGCATCATTTGTAGGTAATGCTTGTGCTTCCGCCCGTTTGGAGACATTATCGACCGCCACTTATATGTACTTATTCCCTCAAGAAAGCGGAAATGGTCCCATGAAATCGATCCCCTAAACATCAAATACTTCACAAACTTGGAATTTGTTTTTGGGCATCTCGTTTCGGGATGAAATGTTGCCAGATCTTTGCCACAAATCAAATTCCTTGACAAATTTTGTAGCATCTTTAAAAATTGTAGGCCAATAAAATCCTAAATCGAAGACCTTCTTTTCCGTGTACTGTGGTCTGTGATGTCCTCTGATGGGCCCATTATGGAAATTCTTCAAGATTTCTAAACTTTCTTTCCCGAATACACATCTTCTTATCATTCCGTCTGTGCAGCTTCTAAAGAGGTACGGTTTATCCCCAAAGTAGTACTTTACTTCTGAAAATAGTTTCTTCTTTTTTTGACAAATTCGTCTATTTAGAAGATAATAACTAGCCAAATAGTTGGCTAGTTATGCATACCATGGCATCTCTCCCGCAATTACCATCAAATATTCTTCGTGAAAATCATCTTCAATCTTGTTTTCTTCGAACTCTTCCAATTTGGGGTTTTATAATATTTATAAGTGATCGGATGCCACATTCTGCATTCCCTTTTTATCCCTTATTTCAATGTCAAATTCTTGCAAAAGTAGCACCATTCGAATCAATCTTATTTTAGCATCCTATTTATCAAAAAGATACTTAAGGGCAAAATGGTCAGTAAGGACATTAGTTTTTTATAAAACTAAGTAGGGGCGGAATTTGTCAAAAGAATAAACCATAGCAAGGAGTTCTCGGGCATATCTCCAGATGTGCGCGAATTCCCGGACATATTTCAAGAAGGCCTCCAGGGGATACCTCCCAGGAGACAGGTTGAATTTCGAATCGACTTGATCCCTGGAGCCTCACCAATCGCCAAATCACCCTATAGGCTAGCCCCTACAGATATGTAGGAGTTATCAAGACAACTAAGCAAACTCCTTGATGAAGGATTCATCAGACCGAGCTTCTCACCCTGGGGAGCCCCAATCTTGTTTGTCAAAAAGAAGGATGAATCTTTTAGAATGTGCATCGATTATCGAGAGTTAAACAAGCTCACCATCAAGAACCGATCCTCTTCCTCAGATTGCCGATCTGTTCGACCAGCTTCAAGGAGCCAGTTACTTTTCAAAAATAGATCTACGGTCGAGATACCATCAACTACGGGTCCGAGAAGAAGATGTTCCCAAAACTGCATTCTGAACCCGCTACGGACATTTCGAGTTCGTTGCACCAACATCATTCATGGACCTCACAACGTGGCAAGGCTAACATGTTAGTCAACACCTTAAGTAGGAAGGAATACTCGGGCCACCGAGTAAAATCGATGACAATGACTATTCATTCCCACTTATCTTCGCAGATCAAAGGGGCTCAGCTGGAAGCCTCGAAGCCGGGAAACGCAGAAAGTGAAGCCCTTTAAGGAATGGAGAAGAACCTCGAAACCAAAGAAGATAGAATTTATTACTTCATGAATCAAGTCTGGATCCCAAAATATAGAGGGTTCAGAGACGTAATGATGAATGAAGCTCATAAGAAACGATACTCCGTCCATCTAGGATCAGAGAAGATGTACCTAGATATAAAAGAATATTATTGGTGGCCGAACACGAAAGCTGAGATAGCTAGCTACGTGAGTAAATGCCTGACTTGCATAAAGGTTAACATAGAATATCATAAGCCCTTGGGACTATTACAACAAACGGTGATACCCGATTGGAAATGGGAGCGAATAAGAATGGATTTTATAACCAAACTGCTCAAATTGGTTGGCGAACTGGATGCCATTTGGGTGATTGTCGATCGATTGAATAAATCTGACCATTTCCTACCAATGAAAGAAAGATACAAAATGGAGAGATTGAATCAGATCTACATCAAGGAGCTGGTGAGACTGGATGGAGTGCCGATATCTATCATCTCTGACTGAGATAGTAGATTCACCTCCCGATTCAGGCAGTCCCTCTAGAAGAAAATGGGATCTCAACCGGATATGACCACTGCCTACCACCCCCAGACCGACGGTCAAAGTGAGCGAACCATTCAAACTTTGGAAGGCATGCTCCGAGCTTGCGTGATTGATTTTGGCAAGGCATGGGATACTCACTTGCCGCTAATCGAATTCTCATACAACAACAGCTACCACACAAGCATTAAAGTCGCTCCCTTCGAGGCCTTGTATGTTCGGAAATGTGGATCCCCACTTTGTTGGGTTGAAGTGGGAGACACCCAACTAGAAAGGGGCAGATACCAAAGAATTCACTCACAAGAACTGAGATTATTCGGGAAACAATGGAGAAAATCGTTCAAATCAGGGCACGAATCCAAGCATCGCGAGACCGACACTAGAGCTATGCTGACAAGAAGCGAAAGCCTTTGGAGTTTCAAGTAGGCGATCGCGTGCTACTGAAGGTCTCTCCCTGGAAGGGGATGATACTGTTTGGGAAGCGGGGAAAACTAAACCCACGATACATCTTTCTATTCGAGATTCTTGCCCGAATTGTCCTAGTGGCCTACAAGTTACAACTACCCTCAGAACATAGCAACGTACACCCCATTAACCATTCTGATTGTGAAGGTTCGATGGAACACTAAGCCTCGACCGGAATTCGCTTGAGAATGCGAAGACCAGATGAAGCAGAAGTACCCTTACTTATTCTATCGTTCATGATCCTACCTTTCACAAGAATTTCAGGACGAAATTCCCTCTAACGGGGGGATGATGTGGCAACCAGCAAGTCTAGGTCAAGCAAAGTCAACAAGTCAACCCAGTCAACTCGACTTATACTAATACATTAAGGTTTAAGACTATGTTTCCTTGTGTATGTTTTACATTATAATACAAAGTATATATAATTCTCTATCCCAAATCTCTCTTTGTATCTCAAATCTCTCCCAAATCTCTCTTTGTATCTCAAATCTCTCCCAAATCTCTCTTTGTATCTCAAAGCTCTCCCAAATCTCTGTTTATATCTAAAATCACTCCCAAATATCTCTATGTATCTCAAATCTCTCCCAAATCTCTCTTTGTATCTCAAATCTCTCCTAAATCTCTCTTTGTATCTCAAATCTCTTCCAAATCTCTCTTTGTATCTCAAATCTCTCCCAAATCTCTCTCTATATATATCAAATCTCTCCTAAATCTCTCTATGTATCCCAAATCTCTCTCAAATCCCTCTATGTATCTTCCTTAGTGGAAAACAACTCAAAACGAAATGAGAAAACTCGAAAGAACAAGCCCATTCCGGAATACACTATTCACACTCGGAACCTCTCTTCCTAGTCTGGAACCCTCATGGTTCGGAACACCTCCTACTTCAGAACCTTCTGATTTGGCTTCGGAATTTCCTTCACCCGGACAATCTCACTCCAGACGCCTATTGATCCATAATTGCTAACTTCGGAAAGCCTCGCATCACTCCGGAAGGATCAACTAGCGAGACATCTCGCATTAGACTCCTTCGCATCTCGGAAGAGGGCACTCTGGAACCGAACCTGCTCGGAAATAGCAATCACTCCGGAAACTACTGAATTGACTCCGGAACTCCATTTTACCCACTCTGGACCCTCGCAGATTCAAGAATCCACTCTGGGTTTTTGTCCATTTTGGACCTTTTCTTCATTTTAAGGTATTTTGATGTCGGAAACTCCCCTAAACTCGTATTTTTCATAACCTAGACCCCTTAAACCCCTATTTTTTTTGCCAAATTTGAATATTTAAAACATATTTACATAAAATAATATTTAATATTTATAAAAGTATTATATTAAATCATAAAGTGATAAGGGGGTTGACTTTATGATTTGATGTAATCCCCCATTTCCCATGCTAATCCCAGTAAAACATATATTAACAATAGATAACAAAGCCTTGTCCACCAGTAATCCAAGCAAGTGTCAAGTCACTCCCTTATCCTCCCTATTAGAAATATAAACTACTCTTCACCATATCCCACTTCTCATATCCATATTCTGTGAACTCCTAAGTATGCTCTCAAACTTATTCAAGCTTCAAGTCATATTCCTTCAAAGCAATTCCTAGATTGTTGTAAGTATATCATTTTCTTGACTAGTGATTCTCCACATTATTTTGTAAATTTCATCATATTTACACATAAAAAAATATTTGTACATATTCTCTCTTTTTTTTTTTTGGGGGGGGGGGGGGGGGGGGATACAAGTCAAATCTTGTTTAAATCCTTGGATAATTGCATGTATTTGTATGTTAGGTGTTTATGTGTGTTGAAATGATATTATTTCATGTTAATACTTTATAAACTCAAGATTTCAAAAACCTCAAGATGTTAGAACTAATTTATCCTTGTATAAATGTACCTATTTTATTTTATAAACATAAAACTAAGCTACTAGGTAAATATATGATGACTTAAACCAAAATGGTAATGTTTGGTTAAAAACACTTTTACCACTAAAATTTGTGTAAACTTTGAGACATGAGAAATTTCATGGATTATATGAGATTTTGATGAAACTAGTGAAAACATTTTAGTCACCACAAGAAAAAAGCATTTTGGGTGCAAAGATCTCCATAAAATTTTGGGTATGTCAAAACACCCTACAAAACATGGTTATTTTTCTAAAATAAATGTTGCTAGTAAATCAATCATGTTTTGTTACTACTATTTCAAGGGTTTTGAAACTTGAAACATTATGTCATAATTTACACAAGGAAAACATTATTTGCATTATTTAGTAAACAGAGAAAAACTCGTGTACATTCCATTAAGACTCTTGTGAGATTAGTTTTGTTTTTGCTATACCTATCTAGGTACATTGTAAGTCTTGTGTTTATAACCAGATTCCCATGGAGGGGGAATGGGATAATTGTGTACAGATCTATACGGGGTTGACACCCCACACCTATCGTATTCACTACAACTAGACCTGCCAGTGTAACGTGACAAATATTTGGACCGTATTTGACGCTTGAAAAATGGTGTTCTCATCATATATGTATGGTTATAACAGCTCACATAGAGTAGGGTGCTAGTGACATTGGAATTACATGGAATATACACTCATTAGTTTATAAAATACCAAACCATGTTCCATATATTTTGTAAACTAAGTTCACAACTTCAGTCTTAGGGTCTTTAAGGCTACAACATCTTTTATTTACATAAAATATAGGATTTTCTAGGAACACCCTCTATCCAATATCAACAAAGGAAAACTAAGGATCACACATGCAATTATACATGATTTCTTTTTAACGAGACTCATAAACTACTTTTTATAGAAAATATTGGATTTTATGGAGTTATACAAATTATTATGAACAAAGATAACACGAAGATTTTCTACAACTATGCTTATGAACTCACCAACATTCTATGTTGACGTTTTTGAAAATGACTTGTATTCTCTGGAACTTAGTGAACAGGTACTCGAGCCTCGGATATGGACATGTTACTATTTTTTTGGGACATCATACTTTTTGGTGAATTTGTGTAATTCAAGGAACAAATACATTTTTGGAAAACAATGAATGTTGTTATACGGTATTATATGATGTTTGGTTGCTATGTATCATTTATATTCAACTGCGATGATATTACTCAATGATGTCAACCACCCCCAGACGTTTCCGCCGTCCTGGTTCGGGGGTGTGACCTATAGATTTGAAGAGCCAGCATGATCATGGAAAACACTTAAGAGAAGTGTTCAAAGTTTTGAAGAAATACAAGTTGTACGTGAAGTTCTCCAAGTGTGATTTTTGGATTCAGGAAGTCCAATGCTTAGGTCAGGTGGTTAACTAAGAAGGAATAATGGTTGACCCAGCAAAGAATGAAGCTGTAATGAAGTGGGAATGACCAAAAAGTCTCACTGAGATTCATAGCTTTCTAGGATTAGTTGGATATCACAGAAGTTTATCCAAGGCTTTTCTTCGATAGCTACTTCATTAATATCTTTGACCCATAAATGAGCTACATATACGTGGATTGAGAGGCACAAAGAAGCTTTCGAGAAGGTAAACAAGAATTTGTGTGAAGCACCGATTCTTTCTTTACCTGACAGAATTGAAGACTTTGCAGTTTCTAGTGATGCATCTGGAGTTAGGTCAGGTTATGTTCTGACCTAGAGAAATAAACTAATTGCATATGTATCTCGACAAATGAAGGAGCACGGGATGAACTACCCCACTCATGATCTAGAGTTGGCGGCAATAGTATTTTCATTAAAGATATGGATGCTTTATCTTTATGGCACGAAGTGTAAGCTTTTCATAGATCATAAGAGTCTTTATTATCTCTTTGATCGAAAGGAATTGAATATGAGACAACGATGCTGGTTGGATTTACTCAAGGACTATGACTGTGAGATACTTTACCACCCTGGTAAAGCGAAGGTCGTAGCAGATGCTTTGAGTAGGAAGGTAAATTTGGAAAGAAAAAAGCCAAGAGTGTTAAGAATAGAGATTGTTTCGAAAATTGTAGAAAGCATAAGGAAAGCTCAAGAGGAAGCTTTGAAAGGAGATAACCAAAAGGAGGAACATTTAGGCAAAACGTTGGAATTCGGTACGAATAGTAAAGGGTTGAAGGTATTCGAAAATACAATTTGGGTGCCTAAGGGAGGAGGAATGAGAGATCTTCTCATGGAAGAATCCCATAAGACCATGTACTCGATTCATCATGGCAGTACAAGATGTATATGGATCTGAAACCTTACTACTAGTGGCCGACCATAAAGCTCGATGTTGCAAAGTATATGGATGACTGTGTGACTTGTGCAAGAGTTAAAGCGCAATACCAGAAACCTTATTGGGATTTGGAGTGCTTACCAGTTCCCATGGGTAAATGGGAAGATGTCACCATGTATTTTTTTACTAAGTTGCCCAGGAGGAAGATAGGCCACAATATGATTTGGGTAATCATAGATCGATTGACAAAGAATGCTCATTTTATAGCAGCCAATGAGAAGTTGCCTATGGATAAGATTGTAAAGGTCTATGTGAAGGAGATAGTAAGACTTCATGGTGTTCCTTTAACATGTGTGTCGGATCGTGAAAGTCGTTTCACTTCTAGGCTCTGGAAAAGCCTATAAGAAGAAATGGGTACGAAGTTGTGTTTGAGTACACCCTACCATCCATAGACTGATGGTCAGAGTGAAAGGACGATTCAAACACTAGAAGATATGCTAAGAGCTTGTACCCTAGAATTTCAAGTTAACTGGGATGAATATCTACCTCTACTAGAGTTTTCCTATAACTATAGTTATCATTCATGCATTAAGATGGTACCTTATAAAGCCTTGTATGGACATAAGTTGTTGGATTAATGTCTAAGTCCATAACTATAATTGGTAAAACTTGACCCGACCCGGCATGGTCCATTTGGGTTGCATACCATCATGCACTTGGATGAGAGAAATAAGACACTTATGGTTATTAATATATTATAAGTTCTAGTATATTAATAATAAGAATGATAAGATTATTTAATTAGTATTGATCAAGAATTAATCTAGGATTAATTAAGTGATCAAAAGAAGACTAATTAAATATATGGGTTGATTGTGTAAATCATCCATACTTGTATAGTGGGCTAATGCTCCATGGATTATCTAGTTGGGCTAAAACCCATATGATTCTCCATGGATGCTCCATGGTGTATTTGTACCCATGGATCATGGAAATGAAAGGCCATGTCAATTAGGGTTTACATGGTGTAACCCTAACTATATAAGCATCTTATTCTTGACCAAAATCTGTTACTAGTGTGTGTGAAGAAAGGGCTAGCCGATTTTGGTGAGTATAGAATTCTCTCAAGTCATTCCAAGTGTTTTGATGATTGTGATTCCATTTGAGGTGTCACATTTGGGGCACTAAGCACTCAAGCTTCATGAAGACTTACTACACCAACAAGGTATGTATTCTATCCTACTATATCCATTGTTTTATATGCTAGATTAGGATAATACCTTGGAAGTTCTTATTTGCATGTATAACAGAGAAAACATAGATCCAAGGTATTTAGGGTTGCATGTACACTTAGGAGTGTTAGAATGCTCAAAACCCAACAGTGGTATCAGAGCCTAGGCTTGTTTTCTTGTTATACTTGCAAAAGAAGCTGGAAAATCGAGTTTTGATGCTATCTGCCCAGCAGACTCGCCGAGTCCATGAATGGACTCGCCGAGTCCAAGGCAAAATGCATCCAACTCGCCGAGTTGGTTCGTGCACTCGACGAGTTGGACCTCCAGACAGCATAAACTCGACTGTTTTGGCTAGAAATGGACTAGGAACATTACCCTAAGTTGTTTTTGAACTTATAAACTTGTTTTTGATGTGGTAATGTTCATGCTAATCCATTTTCAAAGATAATTGTCAATAGATTCATGTTTTGTATTAGTTTAAGGTTTAGACTAATTACATGAAAAAGTTTGATTTGAATTATCTTGTTCTTATGAGTTGCTTAGATTAATAGAAAGGTTAATTGAAATAGTTGTTTTCAATCCATTTTAATCTAAGAGTTGAGTATAAAATGTGTTTGTGTAACTTGTCCTCAAGTTACATGAAGAGTCACATTAAAGACTCATAAAATTCATAAAGTTGGCAATGGTTACAAAATAAAGAGTCTTGTGTCATTGAATAATTTTTTTTTTATGACTCCATAACTTGTCCTCAAGTTATGGAAGTTCAAGAGACACTTCATTAAAGAAAAATATGTAACCATAATTAAATCCATAAGTTATAAAATAAAGAAAAAGTTAGTTCTTTTATTAGTTTAAAGTCTTCCATAACTTGTCCTCAAGTTATGGAACTTGAAGAGTTTTTGGATTAAAACTACTTTAAAACACATAAGTTATGAAATTAATTAGTTTTGAATAGTTTCAAAACTTGCCCTCAAGTTTTGGAATTTGTAAAGTTTTCACTTATGAATACTTTAATTCCAAGTTAGCCCTTAGAATTTTAAGAGTTAAAATTCAACCCTTATACTTTATAATATTATAAGTTAATAATATATATATATATATATATATATATATATATATATATATATATGTATAAGAGTAAAGTCAGTCTTACCGCTAGTACGCCTCATTCACGAAGCCGGTCTATAAGGTTGTTGCCTATAAAATGGCAACTTAATGGGTGTCCACTCTCACCCACCGCTTGCTTGACTGGTGGAGGGTCGTTAGCCGAACGGGTTTGACAGGACTAGAATTCTCCCTTCATTAAAAGTATTAATGATAATACTAAGTAACTAAACTCTTAATAATACCCAATCTTAGTTACTTAGGAAAATGTGAATAAGGTGCTAATCCATGAAATTACACTTTGCACTTTGTTTAAGTCGTTAGTGGAGTGTGTGTGGTTAACCGGCACACTAACTTGGACTTAACAAGGTAGGTAAAGGGTGACTTAATATTTATCATAGTATCGATGGAGCGTGTGTGGTTAACCGGCACATCGATTGAGGGGTAATTTATTAAGGGTACCAAGTGATTTGCATGGTTACTTCACACCTCGTTTTGTGATCCTCGGCATCCCAGTCACAAAACTTGGAGGGCACACTCGAGATTGAAACATGCCTTTGAAAAGTTCAATGAATCTCAAAGATCTAGGAGTTTCAAAACCAATTAAAACCTAATTATACATTTCGTTTATCTTGGTGGAAATTGGTGAATCGTCATTCACCTACCTTCAAATATTTTATAGCTTGGATTACGGCATACCTCTTCTAAGTTATAAAATAGTTTGTTGGGTCCTAGCCTTAATATTTCATATTGGGTGTCATATTAAGGACTTAAAATCAACTATCTTGAATATCTCCCAAAAGATGTCTGGTTTAGACATTTATGATCTTCCCAAATCTCTTGAAACAAGGTTTCCTAATGAAGATGATGTCCCATGGATATCATACTTCTTTCTCCTCCTCCAACTATTCTCCCTAACCCACAAGTTCTTGAAAAGTTTAAGGTCACTCAAGCCCTATTGGCAAGGCAAGGTCTAGGTGTGATCACATCTTGGAGATGTAGTCACATATTGACAAGCCGGGAGAGTTGGGTGTCAAAGTCTTGAGAAAGTTGGTGGTTCAATCACTTTCTAAAGTCACATAGTGAGTTCCTTTGGGACACCTATGAAACAGACTATGACAAGACCCTTAATGATCTTATCTATTTGTTAAGATCAACTTTCTTAAAACTTGATGGACATTGACAATAGTGACACAGGATATCCAGTAAAGCATTCTCTTCCCAATGGAAAGGGATCGACCATAGTCAACTCGGTTGACCAAATGGTAAAGAGAAAAGCTAAGTCTGTGATAGTCCCTTGTACCATTATCAAAGGGTCCATATGTTTATATTGCCAAAGGAAGGGGCATTGGTTGCGAAGCTGCCAAAATTTACCTAAGGATGTTAAAGTCAATAAGTTTGACTCTACTTCAGGTAAATTCCACTATCTAACTCTGTTAAGTTTCTATTCTGAGATTCTTGATACATGATGTGACTGGGTCACATGGTGATGTTTTAAGAATCAAAGAAAAAGTGAAGAAACTTAAAGAAAGAATATGCTGAATCTGATCGCATAGATGGATTTCTATAGTTTGAAAAATCGGATTCTTGAGCTACTTCTTAGGAGTTATGAGATATTGCTTAGGAATAGATAACAACAAGTTTTCATATGGATTGTAAGGATAAGTTTTTTTCCGCAAAGTTTTAAAATAAAAGAAAATTTTTAATTTTATTTATTTTTAAAATATCCTTACAATGGCATTTGAGGAAAAATTGTTGCTTATAAGATTCCATTAACAGCAAGAGTGGAAATATGAAATTGATTCTTTCATTTGTGGTAATGTCTATATTTACCAAATAAGGAAAGATTCTCATCACCCAAGTTTCAATTGGACCGGAACTTGGAATCATGCAAGTTGTATAGCATGATGAATGAGAACTTTCAAGCTTTGGAAAAATTAAGACTAATTACTTGTTCACATGGATGTGTGAGTCAAGTAAAGGACTAAAGGATCGAGTACACATTCTTGTGCACTGATTAAGTCCACCACAAAAGTTTGATAAGACTATTCGTCATGATTTACTTAAGTTCAATAAATATGATTATACTTACAAGCTTAAGTGTAACTCTGAGACATTGGAAAAGGTTCCAATGTAAGGCAGAGCGAATAAGAAGAATCAAATTAGGCAGAAGGATAAAAGTTTCTCAAATTTGAAAAGATGGGAGAGTACTTTAGTATCAGTTTTGTGATCATCTTAATGATTAATAAACTATATCACAATTAGTTCTCTAAGGAAATCTTAGTGCATTCTTATGACTAAGAAGAGGGATCTTGAATTGTTGAAATGGTTAAATCAAGAAGATGAGTCATACTTCGTTCCAATACAAGTCTTAGAGTCATACTCCAAGATTGTAACTTGAGAGACATGTCTTGAAGAAGGTTTAAAACACTTTGTAAGAGTAAAAGTTTTCTACTCTTGTACATTTGAAATTGGTAAGTTGTGATGTTTTGGATAAAACAAAGACCAACTTAGGCCAATTGTGTGAAGTGTTTGTCTTGATTAGAATCCGCACTATCTCTTGAATATCTGACAAGAAAGTCTTATATGTCAAGAGGACAGTGGGAGTCTTAAAGGTCTTGAAAGTCTCAAGAAATAATCAAGAATAAAACCTGAAATTCTTCACTAGCACACGACTTGAGGTTTATAACCTATCGTGTTGACATATCTGTGCCCATTCCAGTTAAAGTTGGCTTTGCATATGAGTTCTTAGAGTTCTCAGTTTGTTGCATAACAACTTGGAAGCAATGGCAGGCCCTTAAGCTGCCAGGTGGCAAGAAATTAAGATTGGGTTCAGTCCATATGAGTTTGGATTTGTCATTATCCTTGTCTTGTGACTATGATTTTGACAATTCACATGGATAAGAACACATACACCTGTAAATCTAAGTGTCATAAGGTTTCTCTCCGATTCATGAAAATGATGGTGAGGAAACACTTTCACTAAGTAGATTTTAGCTAGATAGCAATTGTGATATTTGCATTCTCAAAGTCGTTAGTGGAGCTCGTGTGGTTAACCGGCACACTAACTTGGACTTGTGAGAAGTGGAAAAAAGGTCTAACCATTATGATTACGGCATACCTCTTCATAATTGTTTAGACTCACAAGTGTGCTATCTAAGGGAAGGTGTATGATTTTGATACAAATTTATCAAAACAATCTAGCATCAGAAATCTGAACTTTGGTAAGAAAGTCAATGAAGTATTGATTTCTAGAAGTCCAGCTGATTTCTGAGTACATGTCAAAGCTAGTGGGAGCATAAGTGTTATGCTAATAATCATTATGTTAGTGGGAGCATGATAATTATGATAAGTATTGTAAGTTAGCAATGTTAATTATAGAAAAACAAAAGTTTCAATTGGAAAAGAGTTGTTTTGCTATAATTAAGGGAGAGGAAATTATGCTTCATCTCAAATCTATAAGCTTAGATCGTGAGGTTTTAATCATTTAGTCAAGGATATATATGAATTTCATGTTGGAATGGCTCAACATAAGGAAATTCTGTATATGGGTCCATTATTTGCGTTCTAAAATTCGATTATGATTACGGCATCCCTTTTCATAATCTGAATTATGAGAACTTGGCAAACTGAAATGGAAATATTATAGCAAAAGACTGGTTTAGTCTTTATGTAAGACATCATGAATCGTGTCCCATATGCTTCGGATATAGGATCGATTACATGTGCTATATTCATCCGTTCTAAAATTTTCCAAATGCCTGAGGCGTTAAGAAGGGAAAAGGTTTAGAACTGGTTATGACTAAAAGGATTAAACAATTGTCGAGGACAATCTAAGGTTTACCAAAGATTGGTTGCTCAAGGACAGTTGGAAGTATAGTGATAATTCTGGAAGGACCATATTGACATAATCTGTAAGGAGGCAACTCTTGATCAGAAGTAATAGTCAAAATGGAATCTGGAAATGTGTCAAAGTTAGAATTTTCAATCTGTGTAAGATTAAGGAAACTTAATGCAAGAAGAATATTTCCAAGGAGTTGATCTCCTTTGGAATACTCTGTAATGATTGTTGCCAAGTCTTTATGACTTTGTGCATAATCATTACGAGAGGATCAATGCATATAAGTTTAGAATCTAACAGATTTCAGTAAATGGCATGAATTTGGAATTCTTGCATTTGCGGTAAGGATTTGGGAGTGTGAAAAGAGAATCATTGAAGTTATGTTCAATTGATCTAGTTCACAAAGTAAAGATCATAGACAAACATAGTATGCATACTTGGTGTATGACATGACTAGTGTTTGAGAAAAACATAGTGTACATGCTTGGAGCATGGGACAACTATTGTGTTAAATTCAAGAATAAAGTTGATAGCTGAAACAGTATACAATGAATAATGTGTAATCATATGGTGATAAATAAAAGGTGTTTTATTTATATTCATAAGTTCTGAGACCATATTGGATTCGATTATTATTGTGTTTCACTTTGCATGTTTTGACTTCCCGAATAAACTGGGTTATTCTTCTGGAATGACTAAATTGTTCAAACTATCCACAGTCGGTCATATGTTGGAAGTAGATATGAATTAAGACTGTCATGATGGGTTGTAGAGGTCTAAGCTGTTGGACAAGGCTACAACACTCATGAGTTCTCATAAGTTCTGAGTATTGGATTCAACCCGCGCTCATTGGAATCACTTCATGGATTTTATCACGAGTGATCATGAGACGATAATATCTTATATTCTTCAAACCTAGAGATATGAGTTGTTACTATGAGTTGATAGTACATTGATTGCACGAAACCGCATTTGGTAACTCGGAGCTATAAAACGTGCTTTTGTGTATGATTCAACAAGTAGTAGAACAAGCCATATGAGTCGAAGTTTATCCATTCCTTTTACCTTCGGGATAAAAGCGATATCTGTGGGCCCCTCGATGATTTGATGATGACAAATGGAAGTGCTCGGCCGGGCCAGGACTGATTTGATTTGTTCAATTAGTCAGTCGTCATAAATCGGAAATCGGGAAACAACAAATGGACAGAGAGAATGATTATAATCCATGTCTCAGTCCATATGATATCTAGAATGGAGGAATATATGATCCCTTATCTAATGGACAAGTCACTGACAAAGGTCAGAGTTCATCTACAAGGTCAGAGTTCGACAGAAGCTTTTGAGAGCTACGATTGCCGGTTGGTTCCTGAAGTCATACGCAATAATAGTTTTAGACTTATCCAAGTGGGAGACTGTTGGATTAATGTCTAAGTCCATAACTATAATTGGTAAGACTTGACCCGACCCGGCATGGTCCATTTGGGTTGCATACCATCATGCACTTGGATGAGAGAAATAAGACACTTATGGTTATTAATATATTATAAGTTCTAGTATATTAATAATAAGAATGATAAGATTATTTAATTAGTATTGATCAAGAATTAATCTAGGATTAATTAAGTGATCAAAAGAAGTCTAATTAAATATATGGGTTGATTGTGTAAATCATCCATACTTGTATAGTGGGCTAATGCTCCATGGATTATCTAGTTGGGCTAAAACCCATATGATTCTCCATGGATGCTCCATGGTGTATTTGTACCCATGGATCATGGAAATGAAAGGCCATGTCAATTAGGGTTTACATGGTGTAACCCTAACTATATAAGCATCTTATTCTTGACCAAAATCTGTTACTAGTGTGTGTGAAGAAAGGGCTAGCCGATTTTGGTGAGTATAGAATTCTCTCAAGTCATTCCAAGTGTTTTGATGATTGTGATTCCATTTGAGGTGTCACATTTGGGGCACTAAGCACTCAAGCTTCATGAAGACTTACTACACCAACAAGGTATGTATTCTATCCTACTATATCCATTGTTTTATATGCTAGATTAGGATAATACCTTGGAAGTTCTTATTTGCATGTATTATAGAGAAAACATAGATCCAAGGTATTTAGGGTTGCATGTACACTTAGGAGTGTTAGAATGCTCAAAACCCAACATAAGTCTCATACGCTGTCTGGTTGGCTTGAAGCTGGAGAAAAGCAGTTTATGGGGCCAGAGATAGTTCATCAGACTGCTGAGAAGCAAAAGTTGATTAGAGAAAGTATGTTAGTAGCTCAAGATCGTCAGAAGAGCTATACTGATAAGAAGCGATGACTAATTAAATTTAAATTTGGACATTTGGTGTTGCTTAAAGTGTTGCTAGTGAAGGGACTTATAAGATTTGGCAAGAGAGGGAATCTAAATCCAAGGTTTATCAGACCATTTAAAGTGCTTCAAAAGGGTTGGAAATCAAGCTTACAAGTTGGAATTGCTAACAGAGCTTAAAGGAATTATAACACCTTCATGGGTGTTATTTGAGGAAGTTCTTGGGAGAAGTTCCTGATATAATTCCACTCTCGGAGTTAAGGATTGATCAGAGTGAGAGGTTGATTGAAGAGCCCGGGGTGATTTTTGAACATAAGACAAAGAAGTTACGGTAGAAGATGGTCAAATTAGTGCTAGTACGATGGAAACATTCGAATGGGCCGAATCTTACCTAGGATATAGAAGATGATATGAAGAGTCATTATCCTCATATGTGTGATGATTCTGGGACCGAATCATCCTAAGGGGGAGAGACTTGTAACGCCCGCATTTCCCACTAGACAATAATTAAGATGATGAAGTGGTTATTGTCAATAATTGTAATCTTTTAAGGTTAATAAAATAGGGTTATTTGATTATTACATGCTATTTGTATGTATATATATATATATATATATATATATATATATATATATATATATGTACACATTTTGTGTTTATAGATATATAATAAAATAAGGATAGAATTCATGTCTAAATAGATTAAGGATTAGGACAAATAGCCTATAAATGAGACGACGTAGTGGTAAAAAGGATTTTGGAGGTATAAGGAGTGCTCAAAATGGACTTATAACGGATGAGTTATGACCCATTGAAGTTTCTCATTCAAACCAGTGTAACTATGATATCATAAATAGAAAATTGGATTTAGGATGATTAATAGCCTTAGTAGTCTAAACGAAAGTCGTAGTAATCATTAAACCAAGAGTGTATATATAGAGAATGTCCCAATCTGACTTCATAAGAGAAAGTTAGGGTTTTTAGAAGTTTCAGCGTAACAGTATACGACTTAGAAAACGAAGTAAAAATTGGTTGATTGTTAGGAAAAGCAATCTAAACTAGGGTTAAAGATCTCGTCCATATGGTTCTGTCGATATAAAGATATTCGAGAACATATATCATATAAGGAAATTATGAATTTTTAACCGACTTTAACAGTCTAAGTCAGTTAAAAATATAGCATTAAAAATAAAATCCAAATTAACTGATGGATTCTCAACGAAATTTGTAGATCTCGTCGAGAGCTTTCCAGGGATATAAAGACTGTTGAAAACGAAGCTCGTATGAAGAAGATACGATTTTCTGATGTTTTCCGAGAAGCATCACACGCAGGTGGGTTGCACGGCGCACACCTTATAGAAGGTGGGGCGTGTACCGCCATATTTGCGACACGTAGCAGAAAAATGAGAGGAGAGACATCCCAGGTGTGTGCAACGTGCAATTGTGCTATAAATAGACTTCGACTGCTTATTTGCTTCCTCACTCCTCATCTCCTCTCTCTCGAAATTCTATAACGTCTCAAAAATTACAACAAATTTAAACTTTTAAAAACAACCCATTTACTAAAAAGAAGTGTTTACAAAACCATTGTTTCCAAAACACTATTTAAAATCAAGATCTCCCAAGATCCTGTGTCATAAAAATAGGCTAGTGAGTTCCCCTAAAGTACCACCACTCACCATAACATATATATACAAGCATGATGGGTCCAATCAGTCATCACACTGGAATACCCATGGGTCCACAGCCATCGGGCTAGATTACCCCCGACCCAATCAGTCATCAGACTGGAAGGCTAATATACAATGGGTCCACGTAGTCATTTAATTGGAATACCCTCAGACCTTTAGTACCAATCTGGAATGCCAATCAAGTCCTCAACCCATATATAAAATGCTCCCAATCCCTTGTTATGAGTCTGGCATGACAATCGAGTCCTCAACTCATATCTGGAATGCTCCCTAGCCCTCATTATGATTATGGCATGCCAATCAGTCCCTCAGCTCATATTTGGAATGCTCCCGAGTTTGTTGGCTACAACACAAAGCAGTACAACCTCAAACCAACACAATGTGTCGACATATATGTATTAGATAAACATATAATAAGTCAACAAAGAAACATGCAGATCTACAGATCACTACCACATAGCAACATCCTATAAACTAGGATACAGATCTAACATATCACTATAGCATAAAAACGTATGGTAAACCTTAATATCACTCCAATAGGCAGGCCTTAGTGCCTTCGACCGAAAGTACAGTAAGGAAAACTCACCTGAAGTGGCTGAATATCTGAAACAAATGCTCGGACCGCTGATCCAGAAAAAACCCCATGCTAACCAATCAAATACACCCAATTAATAATTTGAGTCATAACCCAAAATCATGAATCTCATTCAATTATCCAACTCCATGGTAAAAGACCATTTTACTCTTTCCTCACTTGTCCCAATAACCAAAGCCCATTCCAATAGCTCCGAGAGCCCAAAATCATAAATGGAATCCATAGCCTATTGGGGGCCCAATCGAAGAAGGCCCAATGCCTTATATTGCCCCAAAATCAAAATACTATTGGCCTAACAAGGTCCAAACCCTAAAAGTCCAAAATATAGTCCAATATGCGAAAGTTAAAAAAAATTCAACAAAATTCAAATGACCGAGTACGCCCTACCTACTCAGTTTATGCCCAACATACTCACCCATTACAAGTATGTGCGGCATACAAGATGGGTATGCCCAACGTACCCCCAACAACCCATTCTCCTTATTAAGTGCTTTATCTTTGAATAATTTTTTCTAGAGCTAAGTCTAAATGATTCCCTAAATCGTAAAGTTTCCAACTTTATGATATTGCATGGCTAGAAAGGGTCCAAATCCCAAACACTAACTTATCATTACCTTCTAAACTTCATAATGCATGCATGTAAAGAACAACAATGCCAAGATCGTATTTTTATAACTTAATATCCTCTTATACACCTAGAAATGCATCTCACAAGACCAGGAAGGACCTACACTCAAATGGACCAAATCATGGGACAAAAGGACATAACTTTGTCCAATAAACTAGATCTACTAATGGAGGCATAAAGGTACAAATTTTATACCTTATGGAGATGAATGATGGAGGAGAACTTCCAGATCCAAGGTTGCTTCAAGCTTCTAAGCATAATCCCCACCTTCTTCTTCCTTCAAAGGAACACACGAGCACCTTCTTTTGCTCATCAACCTCCATCTGGGGTTAGGGTTCAAGAGACAACGTTTAAGGGGGTGGAGGCGAAGAATGGAAAGAGTTGGAGTGCATTACGGAGCTTAAATAGGGCTCAAAAACCCCCAAATTAGGGTTTTTCACCTGAGTACGTACGCCATGCGTAATTCTAGTACCCCCAACGTACTACGTTATCCCATGGCGATCATTCTGAGCTAGTATGCCCGGCGTACACCTGTACGCCCTGTGTACTAGGCTTTGCCTGAAAACCTCCTAACTTACAATGGCCATAAGTACTCCGTTCAAGCTTCGATTTCGACAATCCTTTTATCCTTGTAAAATTATTGAAGAGCTCTACAACATTATGTGATTATCTTGGACTAAAAACTTCTTGAACAAAAATCCATATTTCATGCAAGAAGTTCGAACATTGCTTTCCCCGCTATGCCCCTAATGTTCCAATACACATTAAGGGCTTGGAATGCATAACCATTAATATCAACACCCAAAAGAGCCTAAACCCTATTTCCTTGGAACCAAAGGCCTTCTCTTGATCCATTTATTACCCACAATCCCGAAATTAGAAACTTCTCAAAACATGGTGTTACAACTCTCCCCTATTGAAATTGGATTTTGTCCTTGAAATCCATCTTGGTTACGATTTCTAACACAACACCAACATATTCCAACACTCCATCTAACCATTTCGAAATTAAGGCGTCTTATTAAAAAACTTGAGAGACCACTTGGAAGACCCAACTACCAACAAGCAACCCAATAACTTGAAAACTCTTAAACACAACAATTTCCTTCTAGGGAAAGCTACAGAAATAAGGAACTCCCAACACTACAACCGCAACCATCCTCATGACTATTCTTCCCAAAGTCGAGAACCCATTGGTCTATTCTTAGAAACCTTACCCTAAGATCGATAATCATCAATACATCGGACCTCCCCTAGTCCCTGACTAAGGACATCACCAAAACGTATTGAAAGGATACCCAAAACATTTCGATCGTGAATTCCACCCAAAAACTTTGAATATAGTCTTTGACTTCCTAACAAGTTACCACCAACCCGCTACCCCCTACAGGCATAAGGATGGTCAATCCAAGAATTCGCACATTGCATTGAAATCCCTCATCAACTCAGGTGTGCCTCTACCTAACATATCACTCAAGGTTTTAGAACCAACTCCTCATACTAGAAACCAAACTCCTATTAAACGGCCCGAAAGAAGATAGGGCCCACCATAGCAACCATTTATTAAGTGGCTTTCCGTACACACTTAATATACCATTCCAAATAACTTTTCATGTTCATATGATCCAAACCAGCTGGCTACCGAGTCTCCCGATTCCCAATATCAAAGCACTGCCATCCAACCATGCCAATAAGACTAACGATCCGAGATCTAAGAGTCTCTCCCAAATGACTATTGGGTCTAAAGATACTCAAACATCAATCCATGGTCTTGTAGAAAACCCATTTATAATTCCTTTCGACGCTAGCCAAACACCACCCATGCCATACCATTTTATCACGTGCAATTCCTTTCACCTCATACTACTACCGATACAAAATTAGACAACAACATAGTCGCACCCAACCAACGAATGGATATAGGTGGTTGTACTATTGCTCCAACTCAAGAGCTACAAACCAATTAGGAATCGTACCAATGAATTTAGACCAGGTGTTCTCATGCTATCTTACTCAGCCCAAATACGTCTGCTATTGACCATATTTGATGAGCTACCACAATATACACCCCTTAAAGGAAGCACATAACCCTCTCTAGGTCTATTGCGTTCCTTCTTTCTCACAACCTTACCCAAAGGGTGAAGTGTCAGAAGATCTAAGGAAATGACGACCCTCAGCCGTTATCAGAAAAATCCTTATGAACGACCGAAACCAGCTCCCACACCTTGATTGGAACTAAACAGGTTCCAACAATACGTAATTAGTTCGAGATGACTCCCAAGGTGATCTAGAAATGCTATAAAACTACAAGTGCTGCCCCAACATCTGAACTTTTAATAACCAAGGAAAACTGCAAACTTGAGCCTGCTATGGACCAAAATTCCACACCACAATTGAGGTAAACATACCCAGAAGCCAAAGAAAAAGCAACATACGAAGTTGAATATACCTAATTCTGAAACTAGCTTACCAATCGACAACTGCCCAATATAGCCTAAAAATAGCCATCCATACAACGACCCGAAAAATTCTCTCACAATTGATACACAACCTGAACGACCGAAGACACCTCTTGTCTTATTCCTTGACGTTTCCAAAAGGAACTACTGACTACACTGAGTACCTTGAACAACAACTTCTGACAGGGAGGATGAATATTGTATTACTGAACACATACACCTGATGACAACTTGCTCTGCACCCCCGTCTTGACCAAATCCCACACTGGAGTCTTACATACCCAAACGGTAGATCCCTATGAACCATTCTTCCGATACCTTAAACTAAACATACTAATGTTCCTTCAAGCTACATGCCTAGTTCTCCCCACTTGGGGTTCGAACTACCACCCACTAGTGTTTCAACCAAACCATGTCTCGAACCAACTCAACCAAGCACACACCATACCTGCCTCTAGGATGGGATAACGCACACGAGATGAACTTCTAGATAAAGACCAATCAAACCCTAAGAGATTTTGAATTTCAGATGAAGACCTCAAAAGCTTCCAATCATGAACACCTTTAAATTTAAGGATTTCATACAATTGCATAAGCAAAACACCGACTTACTATCTAAAACATACCCTCCTTTCCTGCAATCCCACCCGTCAGTCCGGTGCCTGCCCTGCTACCTCCAAGGAAATCAAATTCTTGATCGTATCACTAAGCATGAATACCATATCAATCTTCACGTGCATTTCCACATTGTCATACTGCTGCCAAAAACCTTGGCCAACTAGCCTCCATGTTGGGTTTACATCCCAATGCTGAAAGCCACAAGCCTGCTCACTCTGTCTCAGAAAACTAGCAAGACCTAATCCTTTCCATACATAGCGACATTCCAATACATCTATCGAACACCCAACTTCCAACTGCAATCCTCAAGCTGATCATAACAATAATTTCCTTATCGAGTCTCGCGACTCAAATGCATGACCTCGAGCAAGCCCCTAGAGACCTTAAAACCAACAAACACCTACGTCTGTAACAATCAAACCCATCTAACATCGCCCTTGAGGCCCAAAATATTTACCAGATCCATCCTCATTCCTAATCAAACATAACCAAAAGATTGGAAAATATGGAACCACTGCTACGAATTGTCACACCCTCGAACTGGGATGGCATAAATGTTCGGGGGCAGAGGATGTCATGTAGTATCACAACAATTGAATAATAGTAATCAAAGCAACAAAAACTATTATATTAATATATAGTGTTTACATGGTATTTGAATCATACACGATTGACTCCAAAAGTAAATAACAAGTAAAGACTCGAAGCTACTATGCTCCATCTTCTTGAACCTGGCGCGTGTACCTGTCTACTAATGTCCTGAGAATACAGGTAGGTTTTGAAAGAGTATCAACATTAAGTTGGTGAGTTCATAAGTGTTTTGTTTTAAAAAAACTGTTATGTATTCTTTCAAAAAGTGTGTTGTATCTTCACCAGAAAACCTTATATTTTGTTATGTTAAGTAAAACAAATGATTGTTACTAGTTCCTCCTGTGAGTACATAGAGTATACAAAACATATACAATCCAGATCGGACAAACAATCGATTGTATGGTTCTGCCTCAAGCCCACAACCAAACAAGGAACATGAAATGAGGCGGAGTCACACATTCCACTGCAAGTCGGATCTTCAAGTATATAATCCTGAAGTATTCACTAGATACTTACAAATTTAACTATGTTGGTCCTTTGCTAGATGTTGATATTGTTCCTCAAGAAGATCCAATATTTTCTTATGAAAAGCTTGATTGAACCCATTCCTTCTATGACTACTTAGTTCATACTAGTTATGTATAAAGCAACATCGAACAGACAGTTAATTGTGTGAATCTTCCCTAAGCCCACAACCAAACAAGGAACAGGGAATGAGGCAGACACCACACATTCCACAGTCTTTTAGACATTCTTCATACGTAACCCAGCTGCATAAACTAAGGAATTATAGAATTAATAATGAGTATTTGTTACATCAGTAATAATCCCATTATTTTTTGAAGTATTGATGTTTATCCTGGAAAATCCTGTATTTTCCCTAAGTGTAAATTATTGAATTATCTGCTTCTATTCGAAGTGTACAAGTATCTACCATACTTATGTTATAAAGCATTGTTCAATTTAAAAACCTTGGCTATCACCAGTAATGTATAGTAGTTTTATTACATAAATAAAACTACTTAAGAACGTATTGTTCTGTATACTAAAAGTGTTGCTAATATCCTCCTGTGATCACTTAGTACAGACGAGTTGTAGAAATGTAGACCGAACAGACAGTCGATTGTGTGATTCTACCCTAAGACCACAACCAAACAAGGAACATGAAATGAGGCAGATTTCACACATCCCACTGCATGTCGGATGTTAATTTCATATTACCCTGATGTACATAGTAAGTCATCACATAGTTAGTAACCCTGTTGACTGATTGTTAGGTATATTATTACATGAACAAGTCGTTGTTTCCCCAGTGAATTCTTATAACCATATTATGGACGATAAACATGACGACATACTTCAGACGTCGTGAACTGAATGACGTTTTTCACCCCAGTTTGAATGTAGCTAATTGTCAGGGTGTGGGTATGTCACTACCATATAGATCTATACACAAACTCATGCTCTCCCTCAAGGAGACTTTGGTTACAAGGGGTAGACTTCTCAAAAGACGTGTCTCATATTGTAGTTCTCTCAACAAATTCAAGAATAATACTATGAAAAACCTTTTTGTTATTAACATGAATCCTTATAAAATAGTACCTTTTATTTCATAATTCATAGGTTTGTCTCCTAGTTTGAAAAATGTACTTATAATGTTTGTATCTTAACATGTTTTGTGAAACTAATTTCATGTTTACTAGTAACATTGTTTATCATGTTTATTAAGTTCTACATTCGATGCGTGCTAATGATAGGAAAATATAATAAACCAAATTATATTTTTAAACACAAGATTACTTGTGCTCTTACTTGTATTCCCCCTGAAAACATTTAAAAAGCTCAGAAAATATAGGGGTATGAACTCACCTGACTATGAATAACTTGGATGAATGACAAAGATAGGATGCTTGGTATGCTAGTGAAGTCCTGAGCACAATACGGTCCTATTAAGCACATATTAACATGTATAGGCCTAAAATTAGTGTCTAAAACCATTAACAATCGTAGGAACACCTTTAGGATGTAGGAAACACTTGTAATGAAGTGCTAGAACCAAGAATGAGGAATGAATGAGTTCACGGCCAAACCACCATGGGTTTATGGCCCAAGATGTGTTCATGGCTCATGAACACATGAAGGGTTTACAGCCCAAGATTTGTTCACGGCCCATGAACTCATGAGCATTTGATGGCTTCACGGCCCATCTATGAAAGGTTTACGGCCTTATGAAGGGTTTACGTCTGTGAACTCTTCAAGACCATGAAGATGGTGATGAAAATGTGATGAATCAAGGCTAGGATCAACGGGTTTCTAGGTATGAACAAGTAAGGAATGAAATACTTACGTTTTGAGGCCTTTAAGAGTGTTCACAGTTGAAGATAGTTGAGAGAGAATGGGGATGTTCACGGCTGGAGCTTGAAGAAATGAGGAGAAAAATGTGTGAATCATATATATATATATATATATATATATATATATATATATATATATATATATATATATATATATATATATATATATATATATATAGAGGGTGGTTCACAACCCTATCATGGGTTCACGGCCATGAACCTAGTTTGCAAACGTGAACTCCCTTTGATGGTGTTCCAGGTTCGAGTGCAAACTATTAATTCTCAAATAACGTTTCCTAACATTCAACCCTTGAGTGCACTAGGCTTTGAGACCCTCAAACTAACTCTACACACAGAAACAGATCGCGGAAAAAAGTCTGACTTACATAGAGAGATTTCAGGTTGTCACATCATCCCCCGATAGAGGGAATTTCGTCCCAAAATTCGGATTTTGAGTGGTTGGTTAAGGATAAGGAAAAGATACGGGTACTTCGATTCCACTAAATCCTTTCATTCTTTAGTGAATTTGGAGCCTAGTTGGTTGTTTCAGCGGATCTTCATTGTTGTATCTGCTATTCTGGTCTATGAAGGGTGTGTGGGTTTGACTTGCTTGTCTGTGTTCATCAAACTGGTGGGATGTCCATTCATAGTCCTAAGCATCTTTTGTCCTGAAGTTAATGGTAGGACTCATACCTGGTTCATCTATCATTGCCTTGTGTATACAAGTCGTATATAACTAAGATTGATATGACGGTCGGATGGGTGGTTCTGTCCTAGGTCCACAACCAGACAAGGAACAGTAAATAGGGCGGAAACACACATCCTAAGTCCTTAGAATCTTAATTATACACCACCCTTGCGTGTACATTTTACATTGATAGGCTAACCGTATCTATCACTAACCTCTGTACTTGAACTTGACTTGCTGCGCAATTCGTATCTTCCAAGTGATCTGCTGGAAATACTTACGGTAGGTTACAGGAGGATACCGTACTCCTTGCATGAGTACTTCAGAGGTTTGAAGTGAGAGACAATTCCAAGGTTCTCATATAGTTTGTCATTATGAGTGACAAGAGTTTTGTTATTCGGTCAGTTCAGGGTAAAGGGTCTCCTCGGTGACACGTGGGTTTGGTATAACGTGGACTTGGGCAGACTAAGCGAAATGATATTGTAGGATCGCGTGTTAAGTTAGTTCAGAAGGAGTGTTTTGTTATAACATCAGTGCATCTGTGTGTGTACGTTTCTAGTGCTTTCTGTTTTGACCTTGTTATTACTACCGAGAATGTTTTGTACTGTACTAAGTGTGTACTAAAGGGGGAATCGTTCTGGTGAATTTTACTTGATATTATGATCCCTATTTGGTTCCTCTATAATCGCTTGGCGTCTACAAGTCATGTATAATTAAGATTTGATAAGACGGTCGACTAAGTGACTCTGCCCTAAATCCACAACCAGACAAGGAATAGGAAATAAGGCAGAATCACACACTCTAAGTCTATTGGTTCTTAATTATATATGGCCCTAATGTTTACTCCAAGTCATTATAGCTTACCAGAAAGGGTATTAAGTTTCTACATATACTATGTGCTTTGTTTAGACGAGGAAGAAGTTTTTATAGTTAGGATTTAGTTGGGAAACATACAGTTGTTCTAAGGTGGTTTCAAAGTAGACTCTACTGCAGCGATCATTAGCACTCCTCCTTCACTAAGGTAAATGGACAATGGACAATCTCTCCTGTAGTGTCCTGTTTCACCACAGTCATAGCAGGTCTGAATTTCTTCCTCAAATGGGACCCGAGAGATTGGCCGTGCCGGTGCCCTACAGAAGCGGATGGTGTGTCCCCTTCTGAGGCAGTTCTTGCAATACAGCTTCCGACACCTTCCGGTATGATGGGAGTTGCACTTATTACATTTAGGTACAGGCAACAAACTTCACGTTGCTCCCTTCTAGGCATGCACATAACTCAAAAATCGATTCTGTCTTCTCGAACCATGGCATTAGAGCGATGAATCCCCCACTACCATCGAAGGTTTTGGGTCCACAAATCATGAAGTCTTTGTATGAGCACTCCCTTGTGTGTCCGTGGTTAGAGTTGTTGGTTCCACTACCCGATTCACCGGTACCACTTGCATTTATTTGAGGCATGACAGCTGTTACTACCGCCTGGAAGACAAACGGGTCATACTTAGGAGGTGGCGATGGTGGTGCGTTGTTTTTGTTTTTGTTTGACTTCTTCGGTAGCATCTTTCTGCCATAAAGTTTAAAAGATGAAACGTGGGTAAGTCCTTAGTGGTTACAAGTCGAGTGTTATCTGAATCAGATTTATCTTAGTTTTGAGTGTTTGATGTTCGGACTTTCTGAAGTAATTCATAACAGTGGTCTATGCAACATAGACTTATGAATTTGATAGTGACTACCCTCTTAAAGAAGTTATGGGACGTGGTTTACTGTTACTAGCTGATATGATAAAGGCGATAAGCCTGACACATAGTGTGAGCAGTGTAATCACTAACTCACTAGCTCATATTAGTTAGTTCATTATTAGTATGACGTATATGGTGCTCTACAACCTTGCACGCCTCGGGAGGGGTTTCCTGTCCTAGTTATAATGGTCCTGAATTCAACTGTTGGAATTTGTTGTCTCTGGACTCTCTTATGGTTTTCCTATTCTCTGTAGATCATGCGTCAGGTTTTACCACAGATCTTCATCATTTCCTGATGGAAGAATTGCCTCCTCATATGATTCCTCATTGGCTTCTCTTTTGGTGGTTGTAGTGAAGCAGCTATCTATGTCTAGGTTGTTCGCGCCAGAACGATAATGTCTAAAGAATCTTATGAGATTAAATAAAATGTTTCTTCTGAAGTTATTAATGATCCAAAATGGGTCCTCCTATAGTCAAGTAGTGCATGCAAGTTGTATATAACCAAGATCAAATAGGCCTTCGAATAGGTGATCCTACTCTAAAACCACAACCAAACAAGGAACAGGTAGTAGAGCGAAGATCACCAATTCTAAGTCTATAAGATCCCAATTATATATAACCCTGGAAACATGCACTTCACAACTATAGACCTGCCAGTAATGGTATTTTAGTTTTCATATAAGTTCGTTATAGTGCCTAAAATACTCCTATAATATTTAATTTTTATGTTTTGTTCTAGGGATCTTTTGTATATAGAGTTAGGTAAGTTTTAGATTCGCTGGAACACCACCATAACTCCCAAACACATGTTGGTCATATCTCAAATAAATTAGTTGATCAGGTTATATTTATTCGAGATATGATTGCATAATTGCTTAGGTTTGATTGTAGTGTCCAACATCTAAATAAATTTGTTGGTTTTGTTCCTATTTGTTCTTATTATGATACTTGGTCTTAATATGTATGCTTATTAGTATACTTCTCGAGAAATACTTATATTTTAAAAGAATACTTTTATTCAGAGCACTCTGGCCCCGATGTATTTATAGTTGTATATCTTTTACCGGTTGATATACTAAGTTCACAATAAACAATGTTCTGATACCAATCTGTCACACCCTCAAACCGATACGGTGGAAATGTTCGGGGGCGGAGGACGTCATGTTGTATCACAACAATTGAATAATAGTAATCAAAGCAACAACAACCATTATATTAATAGTATAATGTTTACATGGTATTTGAATAATACATGAATGACTCTAAAAGTAAATAACAAGTAAAGACTTGAAGCTACTATGCTCCATCTTCTTGAACCTGGAACGTGTACCTGTCTACTAATGTCCTGAGAATACATGTAGGTTTTGAAAGAGTATCAACATTAAGCTGGTGAGTTCATAAGCGTTTTGTTTTAGAAAAGCTGTTCTATATTCTTTCGAAAAGTGTGTTGTGTCTTCTCCAGGAAACCTTATATTTTCTTATGTTAAGTAAAACAAATGATTCTTACAAGTTCCTCCTGCAAGTACTTAGAGTATACAAATCATTTACAATCCAGATCGGACAAACAATCAATTGTATGGTTCTGCCTCAAGCCCACAACCAAACAAGGAACTGGAAAAAAGGCGGAGTCACACATTCCACTGCAAGTCGGATCTTCAAGTATATAGTCCCGAAGTATTCACTAGATACTTACAAATTTATCTATGTTGGTCCTTTGCTAGTTTTTGATATTATTCCTCAATAAAATCCAATATTTTCTTATGAAAAGCTTGATTAAACCCATTCCTTCTATGACTACTTAGTTCATACTAGTTATGTATAAACCATCACCGAACAGACAGTTAATTGTGTGAATCTTCCCCTAAGCCCACAACCAAACAAGGAACAGGGAATGAGGCAGACACCACACATTCCACAGTCTACCGGACATTCTTCATACGTAACCCAACTGCATAAACTAAGGAATTATAGAATTAATAATGAATATTTGTTACGTCAATAATAATCCCATTATTTTTGGAGTATTGATGTTTATCTTGGAAAATCCTATATTTTCCCTAAGTGTAAATTATTGAATTCTCTGCTTCTATTCGAAGAGCTCAAGTATCTACCATACTTATGTTGTAAAGCATTGTTTTATTTAAAAACCCTGACTATCACCAGTATTGTATAGTAGTTTTATTACATAAATAAAACTAGCCAAGAACGTATTAATTTGTATACTGAAAGTGTTGCTAATATCCTCCTGTGATAACTTAGTACAGACGAGTTATAGAAATCTAGATCGAACACACAGTCGATTGGGTGATTCTGCCCTAAGCCCATAACCAAACAAGGAACAGGAAATGAGGCGGAGTTCACACATCCCACTGCATGTCGGATGTTAATTACATATTACCCTAATGTACATACTAAGTCATCACATAGTTACCAACCCTACTGACTAATTGTTAGGTATATTATTACGTGAACGAGTCGTTGTTTCCCCAGTGAGTTCTTATAGACATACTATGGATGATAAACATGACGACGTACTTCGGACGTCATGAACTGTGTGACGTTTGTCACCCCAGGTTGACTGTAGCTAATAGTCAGGGTATGGGATTGTCACTCCTGTATAGATCTATACACAAAATCATGCTCTCCCTCCAGGAGACTCTAGTTACAAGGGGTAGACTTCTCAGAAGATGTGTCTCACATTGTAGTTCTCTAACCAATTTTACGAATAATACTATGAAATCCTCTTTGTTCTTAACACGAACCCTTATAAAATAGTACATTTTATTTCATAATTCATAGGTTTGTTCTAGTTTGAAAAATGTACTTATAACGTTTGTACCTTAACATGTTTTGTGAAACTGATTTCATGTCTAGTAGAAACATTGTTTATCATGTTTATTAAGTTCTACGTTCGATGCGTGCTAATGATAGGAAAATATAATAAACCAAATGATATTTTTAAACACAAGATTACTTGTTCTTTTACTTGTATTCCCCCTGAAAACATTTAAAAAGCTCGGAAAATATAGGGGTATGAACTCACCTAACTGTGAATAACTCGGATGAATGACAATGATAGGATTGTTGGTATGCTAGTGAAGTCCTGAGCACAATATGGTCCTATTAAGCACATATTAACATGTATAGTCCTAAAATTAGTGTCTTAAACCACTAACAATCATAGGAAACACCCTTAGGATGTAGGAAACACTTGTAATGAAGTGCTAGAACCAAGAATAAGGAATGAAATGAGTTCACGGCCAAACCACCATGAGTTTACAGCCCAAGATGTGTTCACGGCTCATGAACATGTGAAGGGTTTACGGCCCAAGATGTGTTCACAGCCCATGAACACATGAACATTTGATGGGTTCACGGCTCATCTATGAAGGGTTCACGACCCTATGAAGGGTTCACGTCCGTGAGATCTTCACGACCATGAAGATGGTGATGAAAATATGATGAATCAACGCTATGATCAACGGGTATCTAGGTATGAACAAGTAAGGAATGAAATACTTACGTTTTGAGGCCTTTAAGAGTCTTCACGGTTGAAGATAGTTGAGAGAGAATGGGGATGTTCACAGTTGGAGATTGAAGTAATGAAGAGAAAAGTGTGTGAATCACACACACATACACACACACACACACACACACACACACACACATATATATATATATATATATATATGTATATGTATATATATACATATATATAGGGTGGTTCACGGCCCTATCATGAGTTCACGGCTGTGAACCTAGTTTGCGGTCATGAATTGCCTTTGAGGGTGTTCCACGTTCAAGTGCAAACTACTGATTGTCAGATAAAATTTCCCAACATTCAACCCTTGAGTGCACTAGGCTTTGTTACCCTCAAACTGACTCTAAACATAGAAACAGATCACGGAAACAAGTCTGACTTACAGAGAGAGATTTCGGGTTGTCACACGAGTCATGGTATCAGACCATGCTATCTTCCCCAACCAACTCCTTAGAATCCCCATGGTTTTTTCGATTCGAGTATGGATACTGTGCATCCAGTAGTATGGACCCAATACTACCTTCCACAACTACCGATACTTTCCTCAAGAATCAGCCCGAATCTTCTAATTCATCTACTCAAAATAGCACTCCCAATATCTACTCAACAATGTAATACCCGCATTAAAGCACTTCCTAGGCTCTCTTAGGATTCCCCACCTCCCCTGACATTAGCTGCAAAAGGATCCATATTAAGGTCAGCTAACCACTTCATGAATACTATTACATGCAACAAAACTTAAATAATCTATTGACTAAAAGACCCAATCCTATAATGGTTAGACTTACACAAGAGCTGTGTAATAGGACCAAATCCCTCACTCGATGATTATTTAAACTTTGTAACATGTAATTTAGCATATTCATCTGATAGTTAAATCACATCAATATGAGTCCCACAAAGCAAGTGTTGGGTTTTGTATACTACAACGTCTTATGGTGCACATACAACCCTAAATGCTTTGGATCTAAGTTTTCCTAGTTATACATGCACTAAAATATCTAAAGCATGAAGCCTACAACCATCATAAAATTTGATACTTGAATCATAAAATAGATTAGATGATTACCTCTTTGTTGTAGCTTGAGGTATTTGGACTTTAAAAGCTTATCACCCCAAGTGTGATGCCTCAAACGGTTCACAACACACCATGAACAAAGGAGGAACTTGAATAGAGAGGTTAGGCACACCAAAATCAGCTATGGTATCTCTAAGATGACTAACCACCAATTTTAGGCTAAGGGGTGTCATATATATAGTGTAGAAATCCAAGAGTCATAGGTAAACCTTAATCTATATACTTAGGTTATGATCCATATCTCATGTGGGCTAACTCTTCATGGATACTTACGTAAACTTAGACCATTATAGATCAATAGCCCAAACAATACATATATATATATATATATATATATATATATATATATATATATATATATATATCACTGATTTACATAATCAGTCCCTGTTAATTTAATGAGTCTCTTTTGATCATTAAATTAATTCCAAATTAATTCTTGATCAATACTAATTAAATAATATGATTTCTCCATTAATATATTACACTTATAATATATTAGTAAATCATAAATAACCTCTTACTCAAATATCCATCCTATCAAATTGTCCTGGTGATATGCAACCCGAAATGGACCATGCTATTCTCGAATCAAGTACATACCAATTATATTTATGGGCTTAGACACCTAATCCAACAGTCTCCCACTTGGATAAGTCTAATAACTATTATTGCAAGTATGACTCCACAACCCGACTAGCAATCGTAACTCTTAAAAGCCACAGTTGAACTCTGATCTAGTCAGTGACGTGTCCATTAGATAAGGGATCATATATTCCTCCACTCTACAAGATATCATATGGACTGAGACATGGATTATAATCATTCTTTATGTCCATTTGTTGTTTCCTGATTTTCGATTTATGACGACTGACTAATTGAACAAATCAAATCAGTCCAGGCTTGGCCAAACGCTTCAGGTGTCATCACTAAATCATCAAGGGGCCCACAAATATCGCTTTTATCCCTCTAAGGGTAAAAGGAATGGATAAAATTCGACTCATATGCTTGCTATATTTACTCATCAAGTCAGACACAACAATACGTTTTATAACATCAAGTTATTGGTGCGTTTACACATCATCAATGTGCAACCCATTTGTAAGCTACAACGTACACGTCTCTATTTTAATAATATAAGATATTATCGTCTCACAATCACTCGTGATGAAATCCATGAAGTGATTCAGATGAGCGTGAGCTTAATCGAATACTCGAATCTTATTCTAGGAGTACTCATGAACACTACAACAAACTTGTGCAATGTCTAAAACACGTAGACAATCTACAGTCGAATTGATGATAGCCTTGCCTCAATACCTACTTCCGAAGTATGATCGATTATGGATAGTTTGAATAATCTTATTATTCTAGAAGTCAAAACATGCAAAGTGAAACACAAGAATAATCGAATCCAATATGGTCTCAAAACTTATGAATATAAATAACACACCTTTTATTTAATCACCATATTTATTAAACATTATTCATTGTATAATGTTTCGATTAATCAACTTAATACTTGAATTAGAATAATAGTTATCCTATGCTTTAAGCATGCACACTGTGTTTACTTATTGTCCTTACTTTGTGAACTAGATCAATTCTAACCATTTCCAATGATACTCATTTCTCAATCCAAATCCTTATAGTAAGTGTAAGAAAACCAAAATTTTGCCATTTACTATAATCTGTTAGATTCGAAACATAAATGGAATAATCCTTTTGTAATGTCACGCACAAAGGTCAAAAAGACTATGCCAACGATATTAAAAAGTATTCCCTTTGGACATTGGTTACTAGACCAATTCCATGGAAGCGAAGTCTCATATTCAAAGTACATTCCTTTGAACATCCTTTTTGCATTAAGGTTTCTAATCTTTCACATATTTTATGATTAACGTTTACATATGGAATATTTCCATAATTCCATATGACTAGCACTTCTGAACAGATGTTACCTCTTCTCAGAGGATGTCGATATGGACCTTCCAAAACTTACACTATACTTCCAACTATCCATAAGCAACCAATCTTTAGTAAACCTCAAATTGTCCTCAATAATTTCTTACCCATTTTATTCATATCATGTTCTAGTCCCTTTTCCCTCTTAATGCACTAGGCATTTGGAAAATTAGAACATATTAATATTATAGCATATGCAATCGATCCTATACCCCAAGCATGTGAGATACGATTCATAAGGTCTTACATAACGACATGATACTTTACCATTCTCTTGCTATAATATTTACACATATAGAATTTCCTTATGTTGAATCATTTTAACATAACATTCACATGTGTCCATGACTAAATTCAATTAAAATCTCAATCTAAGCATTTAGATTTGAAATGAAGTATGAAGTCCGCTCCCTTAATTATAGCAAAACAACTTTTCAAACCCTGCAACTTTGCGAATTTAAACTTTTTTTTTTCAATAATTAAAATTGCTAACTTGCAACACTTACCATGACAATTATGCTCCCACTAGCTTTGACATGTACCCAGAAATCAGCTGAACTTCTAGAAATTAATACTTATTGACTTTCTTACAAAAGTTTAGATTTTTGATACAAGATGCTTCAATAGACTTTATCTAGGCTTCTCAAATTCACACACCTTTCCTTAGATAGCTCATATGTGTGTCTAAAAATTTTTAGAACATACAGCCATAAGTCTGAAATGTTAAGAACTTTTGCCATTTCTCACAATTCGAAATATGAAGAGGGATGTCATAATCATAATCGAATTTGAGAATGCAAATAACACAATTGCTATCTCCTTAAAATCTACTTAGTGAAAGTGTTTCCTCACAATCATTTTCATGAATTGGAGAGAAACCTGATGACACTTAGATTTTTATGGTGTATATGTTCCTATCCATGTGATTTTCTCAAAACAATAATCACAAGACAAGGTTAGTGACAAATCCAAACTCATATGAACTGAACTTGTTTAATTCTTCATTTCTTGCAACCTAGAAGCACAAGGGCCTACCATTGCTTCCAAGTTCTTATGCAAACTATTGAGAACTCATAGGCCACACATGCAAAGTCAACCAACTGGAATAGCACAAAAACAAGAATATGTCAGCACGATAGGTTATAAACCTCGAGTTATGTGCTAGTGATAACCAATTGGTTTACTCTTGATTAGTTCTTGAAACTTTTCAAAATCTTTAAGACTCCTACTGACCTCTTGACATATAATTGTCAAGAAACATTCTTGACAAACAAATATTCAAGAGTTAGTTGGGTTTTTCATGAAGACAAACACTTCACACAATTGGTCTTAGTTGGTCTTTGTTTTATCCAAAAAAACATCACAACTTACAAATTTCAAATGTACAAGAGCAGAAAACATTTTACTCTACATTTGATAAGTGTTATAAATCTTTCTTAAGGTCTTGTCACTCAAGGCTCGATCTTGTAGTGTGGCTTTAAGACTCGATTTTGAAACGAAGTTGATTCACCTTTTTTATTTAACCATTTCGACAATTCACGATTCCTCTTCTTAGCCATACAAATGCACTAAGATTTCCTTAGAGAATCAATTGTAATATAATTTCATAATCGCTAAGATAATCATAAAACACAATACTCAAGTACTCTCCCTTCTTTTCAGATTGGAGAAACTTTTATCTTTCTACCTAATTTGATTCTTCTTATTCGTTCTGTCATACAATGAAACCTTTTCAATGATTCAGAATTACACTTAATCTTGTAAGTATAACCATATTTACTAAACTTTAGTAAATCATAACGAATAGTCTAATCGTTCTTTGTGGTGGACCTGACCACCAAGCAACCAGGTTTACCAGATCCCCTAGTCCTTCACTTGACTCACATATACATGTGAACAAGGAATTAGCCTTAATTTCCCAAAGATGAAGTTCTCATTCATCACACAATGCAAGTTGCATGATTCCAAGTTTCTATCCAACTAAAACTTAGGTGATGAGAATCTTTCCTTATTTTGTAAATTATGACACTACCACAAACAAAAGAATCAAATCCATTTTCTAATATTTCTATCAATGGAAACATATAAGCAACAGTTTTCACAAATGTCGTTGTAAGGAACTTAAAATAAAATAAAATCAAAATTTTTTCTTATTTATAAAACTACAGAAAACCGTTTCCTTACAATGCAAATACAAATGAAAACTATATTGTTATCTATTCCTAAGCAATCTATCATAACTCTTAAGCAGCAGCTCAAAATTCTGATCATCGAACCATGCGAACAAAATCCATCTCTTCATGATCAGAATCAGCTTACTCTTCCTTTAAGCTTCCTTTCATTTCTTCGATTCTACAAAACATCAAAATGTAATCACATAACATCATGTATTAAGAATCTCCAAATAGGAACTTAATGGAGTTAGATAACGGGCTTAACTGAAGTAGAGTCAAACATTTTGACTTTACCATCCTTGCGATCTTTCTGGTAAATATGGCAGCTTCACAACCAATGCCCCTTCTCTTGGCGATAGAAACAAACAGACTCTTTCGGAATGGTACATGGGACACTCTCAGACTTAGCCCTTCTCTTTACCATTTGGTCAACCGGGTTGACTATGATCGATCCCTTTCCATTAGGAGGAGAAGCCTTTTTGGACTTCCAATGTTTCCATTGTCAATGTCCATGGAAGTTTGGGGAGTAGATCTTCCAATCAAATTTGCTTTACCATTGCGCCAAATCATTGCTGGTTCAGCAGCAATTAGCAAATAGGCAAGATCGATAAGGGTCCTGTCGCGGTCATTCATATAGTAATCTTTAATGAAGTTGCTAAGTTGTAGTATATGTTACAAGGATTCTGTACATATAAAGAACGCCGAAATCCGAGTTATAACAAAAAAGTTATGACCTGTCGAAGTTTCGCGACAGAACCGGCACGACACAGCGCGACAATAAAAAGTGAATTTACGTTAGATCGATATTTAGCCTTAGTAATCTAAATGAAAGTCATAGAATACGTTAAACCGTGAGCGTGCATAAAAAGAACGCCCAAATCTGACATCGTATGAGGAAGTTATGATTTTTCGAAGTTTCGACTTAGCGGTATGTAGCCTGAATACTCGATTTGAGACCGATCGGTTTTTAGCCGAAAGAATATAAATAAGAATCGAAGTTCTCATTAATTGTAGTATAACGATAAAAAGATAGGCGAAAACGGCGTCGGATAAATAACTTATGATTTTATAACGGAGTTTTCCTGTCCCGGCCTACTAAAAATAAATAATAAAAATAAATTCAAAATTAGCCGACGGATTCTACAAAAAAGTTGTAGAGCATAGTCTCACCTACGCGGGGATATAAAGAACGTTGAAAACGGAGTTCGTATGAGGAAGATATGAATTTTTGAAGTTTATTAAATATTTTCGATATTTAATTTAAATATAAACTTCGATATTATCCAGAGGGGGAGTCAGCGACCTTATCTTCATTACGCCCAGCGTAATTCGGGTTTCCAGCCCCCTATAAAAGGGTGTCAAGGGCAGCCGAGTTCTTTTCTCATTTCTTCCCTTTCTCTCGCGTTTTTGCATCGTTTTTCGTGCAAGAATTATCCCGAAGCCCCGGTATCATTCCCGAGCCCCGAAGCAAGTCCCGAGGCCCCGACGATCCCGAGAAGTGCAATTCCCAAGCCGAAGCTCTGCCCACGAGGAATCCGGTTTTTGTGAAGATCTTCTAGATCTGCCGAAGAATACTACTTCTACAAGCCGTAGTGTTGTTCGATCATCTTCTAATCAAGTGAGTGTGTGGTCACTTTCTTCTAACACATAAATATTAAGCATTTGCTATGAAATACGTGCTATGTGTGTAATATAAAGATGTTTATATGTGCGAGTGTGTAGTTACTTTCTTCTAACACATAAATATGAAGTATTTGCTATGAAATACGTGCTATGTGTTTATATATTATTTGTCTATTTGAGATAGACGTGGAATTGATGTTGTATACAAGTGTTAAATGATTTAAACTATGTAAGTATTTATATCTACGAAAATGTTGGGTAGAACTTGGGTAGATGGGAAAGTTGGTGACTATGGAGTTAGCGCCTATTGTATAAACCTTGGCGACTATGGAGTTAGCGCACGTTGAGTAAAGCTTGGCGACTATGGAGTTAGCGCTTGTTGAGTAAACCTTGGCGAGTATGCAGTTAGCGCTTGTGAAGTGAACCTTGGTGACTATGGAGTTAGCGCCTGATAACTATGGATTTAGTACTTGATAAATAAACTTTGGCAGCAATGGATTTCGTGCCAATTCCTTAGGAATAAATGAATGAAGGATGGTTGGTTCTTAGGGTAAAACCTTAAGAAGATAATGGGAATGGGTAATTGGGTTGATTGTTTGATAATTGAATATAATAACTGTATTATTGTGGGTTGAAAACCCTATATGCTCACTAGGCTCCCAAGCCTGACCCACTCAGTTTTCTTTGCATCACATGTATCAATACGAAGTCATATTTCACAGAGAGATTTAAAGGAGATATAAATCATTAGTGTAATTGAATGTAAACATCCCGAGGTTTCATTATTAAATGAAAATACATTCTCTTTGAGAAATGTTTTGATAAGTTATTATCATATCTTGTTTTGGGAACAAATTCCGCAACCGTTTTCTTTAAAAGATTACTCTGATTTTATAAAACAAAGCATAAACAAATCGGTCTTTTGTGGCCGTGAAAATGGGGATGTCACAGTTGGTATCAGAGCATTAGTTTAAGCGAACTAGGAATTTTTAGGAAAGTTTAGACTTAAACTTAGAATGCTAAGTAATGATTGTGAGGAGTGTGTCTAAAATGTGTTAGGTAGTGCACCTAAACTGACACAAGCACTAGTTTATTTTAGGAATGATGCCTAAAATGCTTTTATGTGGTAAATGTTTTGTGTGATAGCTATATCGATGCTATTATTTGTTCGGATCTATGGTCTGTTGCAGACCGGATCTGGAAACCTTATGTGTGTAGGATTCTAAGCGTATGACTACGATATTAGAACTAGCATGTAAACTTTTTGGGGGTGATAAGGAGATTTATATGTTTATCGTAATTAAAGCTTTCTTATCTTAAAATTCTCGCTTGGTACACCGAATGTCTGCTTGGATGTACAAGAGGTCATGGTGAAGACTCGTAGAGAAATTGAGTAAATGGAGAAAATGAAGAAGGCTTATGATAGTGGATGACACCTATTAGAAGATATCGTAAGAGTGGTATCTTTCCTTTAGAGTATGTCTTATGAAATAAAATTACGTTTAGAGAAGTACGGTACGTCTAAAGTACACCTTCGATTGGCAGGATGATGGAACAATTGGTGAAATTCTTGAAGTTGTCTCATCGTATGGTATTTCCATCACCAATCGAGTTGAAGTAGAGTTGATGATTGAAGATTGAGCAATAAAGAAGTCCTAGTAGAGTCTAGGGAAATTGTTTATGATTACTTGGACACCTTTGTATGTGTTCAATTTTTTTGTGATTTTCTTGTATGGTGACTTCGTCGACTGTGGGACAATACTTGGGACGAGTTTGAGTAGGTGTGAAAGGTAGTAGATGCATATACTACTAGAAGCACAGGACTTGCACTTGGATCAGGGAAAGTCACAAGGTTACCAAGAAGCTAGTAATTGATTCTGTTTTGTTCAAGTGTGTCATTACCCTTGTTTCGGTAGTGACTAGTAAGATGATTGTTATTCCGACCCTAGTGGTCATATCAAATTGAGTCCGACTACGATGAGTTTGTTACATGGTTCAGAGAACCAAGTTCGAGGTAACATCTGACGTAAGTCAGAAGGTTGAAATTAATGCGATTGATAGTATTGCACTCGTTGTTAAAAGAAGTTTGCAGGTAGAAATGCTACATGCTGAAATGTGATTATATCACATTAGAATATGAAGGAAGGTATATTCCATTTTGGAATTTGACTCTAAGAGACTTGAGTCAAAGCGTTGCATCATTTGATGATAGGTCAGTAGAGCACGACCCATCGGTTTGTTACAATAGATAAAGGAAAGTATTTATCCTAAGAAGAAGAAGGATTCCATAATAAGGATTTATTTGGTAAGTCGAGGGTTACGATTGAAAGTACGACATAGTACGCTAAGCAGATGCAAGATTGGGCATCGTCTGCGGTGAAGAAAGCCATAGAGTTAAATACTCTTTCGAGGAAACATAGAAGTTATGGTTATTACCTAGGATGAAGAGATAGCATATGGAATCATTATACAAGTCCTATTTTCGTTGATGATTCCGGGACATAATCATCCTAAGGGGGAGATAATTGTAACGCCCGTAGATCAGGGCTAGTCAACTTAGAGACGATAAGCGTCAAAAATGACTTTTTGATAGAAGATTATTTAGAATGAATAATATTAACTAAGTTGTAGTATATGTTACAAGGATTCCGTACATATAAAGAACGCTGAAATCCGAGTTATAACGAAGAAGTTATGACTTGTCGAAGTTTCGCGACAGAACCGGCATGACACAGCGCGACGTAAAAAGTGAATTTATGTTACATCGATATTTAGCCTTAGCAATTTAAATGAAAGTCATAGAATACATTAAACCATGAGCGTGCATAAAAAGAACGCCCAAATCTGACTTCGTATGAGGAAGTTATGATTTTTCGGAGTTTCGACTTAGCGGTATGCAGCCTGAATACTTGATTTGAGACCAAGCGGTTTTTAGCCGAAACAATCTAAATGAGAATCGAAGATCTCATTAATTGTAGTATAACGATTAAAAGATAGGTGAAAACGGACGTCGGATGAAGAAGTTATGATTTTATAACGGAGTTTTCTTGTCCCGGCCTACTAAAAATAAATAATAAAAATAAATCCAAAATTAGCCGACGGAGTCTAAACAAAAATTGTAGAGCATAGTCTCACCTACGCGGGGATATAAAGAACATCGAAAACGGAGTGCTTATGAGGAAGATATGAATTTTTGAAGTTTATTAAATTTTTTTCGATATTTAATTTAAATATAAACTTCGATATTATCCAGAGGGGGAGTCAGCAACCTTATCTTCATTACGCCCAACGTAATTTAGAATTACGCCCAGCATAAGCTGAGTTCTTTTCTCATTTCTTCCCTTTCTCTCGCGTTTTTGCATCGTTTTTCGTGCAAGAATTATCCCGAAGCCCCGGTATCATTCCCGAGCCCCGAAGCAAGTCCCGAGGCCTCGAAGATCCCGAGAAGCGCAATTCCCAAGCCGAAGCTCTGCCCGTGAGGAGTCCGGTTTTTGTGAAGATCTTCCAGATCTGCCGAAGAATACTACTTCTACAAGCCGTAGTGTTGTTCGATCATCTTCTAATCAAGTGAGTGTGTGGTCACTTTCTTCTAACACATAAATATTAAGTATTTGCTATGAAAGACGTGCTATGTGTGTAATATAAAGATGTTTATATGTGCGAGTGTGTAGTTACTTTCTTCTAACACATAAATATGAAGTATTTGCTATGAAATACGTGCTATGTGCTTATATATTATTTGTCTATTTGAGATAGACGTGGAATTGATGTTGTATACAAGTGTTAAATGATTTAAACTATGTAAGTATTTATATCTACGAAAATGTTGGGTAGAACTTGGGTAGATGGGAAAGTTGATGACTATGGAGTTAGCGCCTATTGTATAAACCTTGGCGACTATGGAGTTAGCGCACGTTGAGTAAAGCTTGGCGACTATGGAGTTAGCGCTTGTTGAGTAAACCTTGGCGAGTATGCAGTTAGCGCTTGTGAAGTGAACCTTGGTGACTATGGAGTTAGCGCCTGATAACTATGGATTTAGTACTTGATAAATAAACTTTGGCAGCAATGGATTTCGTGCCAATTCCTTAGGAATAAATGAATGAAGGATGGTTGGTTCTTAGGGTAAAACCTTAAGAAGATAATGGGAATGGGTAATTGGGTTGATTGTTTGATAATTGAATATAATAACTGTATTATTGTGGGTTGAAAACCCTATATGCTCACTAGGCTCCCAAGCCTGACCCACTCAGTTTTCTTTGCATCACAGGTATCAATACGAAGACATATTTCACAGAGAGATTTATTGGAGATATAAATCATTAGTGTAATTGAATGTAAGTTCTGTTTATGCTTATATTCTGTATCGGAACATGACATCCTGAGGTTTTATTATTAAATGAAAATACATTCTCCTTGAGAAATGTTTTGATAAGTTGTTATCATATCTTATTTTGGGAACAAATTCCGCAATCGTTTTCTTTAAAAGATTACTCTGATTTTATAAAACAAAGCATAAACAAATCGGTCTTTTCTGGCCGTGAAAAAAGGGGATGTCACATTGAGTAACCTTGATTTTTTCAAGTCTTTAAACTTTTTGGTCAGGGAGAATTATTGGAGGAGTTGGAGGAAGTGAAGTTCCACTACAACACGAAGAAGGGATATATCTTTCACCTCGATCGTCTTGTGGAATATCATCTTTATAAAGAAAAGTTTTTCCAAAAGGATGAAGAAGACCATAGTTGTCAGAATTATTCATCTATAAGGGAGAAATTCAAGTTAGTTGATATAAGAACTGCATGCTAGACTGGGGCTAAGGATCTAGCGAGGATACCTTGTATGCCTGTTATGTGATTACGAGAACTGCATGCTAGATTAGAGCTAAGGATCTAGGAAGGATGCCCTATATGCCTATTGTATGAGCTTCTTGAGCTATATGCTAGGGTTGGTTAGTCGGCAGTAGGATAGCCTGATTAGGTTATGCTTGGTTATGTTTACTCGATGCCCGAATGCTGCTTGCTTTGTGCTTATAGGGGTTCTAGCTAGCTTTAACTAAATAGTAAGTGAATATGTAATAGTATTCGCAAGCTAGTTAAGGAAGGGTGGTAGGGACTCCTTGTGCAGCTGATGGCAGAGAGTAGGTTAGAGACTACCTTAGGACAAGCCTAGGATGATATTAGCATGGAAAGCAATGTTAGTATAAGGGACTTGGTAAAAGTCAAAGCCATCCCTGAGGAAAGTATGGATAGATGTGGAAGGTAGTATGGTCCCGTACTACTGGAAGCAGAGGATCCATACTCGAATCAAGGAGGGCTAAGAAAGAACCATGGAACTTGGAGAGTGTGATAGACCTCTCGAGAGTATGTATGACCCTGATATTTATGCGTTTTATTTCATTATGGCGATTACGCGACATGGAGCAGGAGGTTCAGGGTCTGGATTAGGATCAGTATCAGGCTCGGGTGTAGGATCCGATCAGGTTGATGACGGGCTACGTAAGTTCATCGCGTCTGAGATCATGAGAGGTATCCTTAAGGCGACCCTGGTTATTTTCAGGTCGATCAACGAGGGGATTATTGAGCTGATGGAGGATCGCCTCTGGACATTGAGGAGTGACTTGGCGTCCAGCTAGTCGGGTTCGCGCACACTGTCCTTCAAGGACTTTAGGGGGAGTGGTGCGTCATACTTTTATGGGGTGAAGGACCCCATTGTGGCCAGGAGATAGATTGCAGACATCGAGTTTGCATATTTGACGAGCTTTTGCCTGGAGGGGTCGAAGGTCCGCTTTATTGCGGGTTGTTTGAGGGATTGAGGTAGAGATTGGTGGGAGTTAGTGGGTGATTCACTGGGAGCCCCCCAGCCATTGAGTCTATGACTTGGTCAGCTTTGTGACTAGGTTCAGGGCTGAGTTTGCGCCGGCTGTGGAGCCTCAGCACTTGGCCATAGAGTTTCTTTATATTTAGCAGACTACTAAGACTGTGGCGGAGATCACCGCCAAGTTTTGGGAGAGGGCCTTGTTGGTACCTCAGTATGCAGGAGATGAGGAGATGCAGAAGACCTGCTATCATGATATGTTGAGGGCTGACATTCGAGAGCATGTCATCTATTCTACTTGCCCGGCTCTGGATTCCATGATTGCCAGGGCGAGGGAGAGGTAGATTGATTTAGAGCACCTCAAGAAGAGGAAAGCAGAGACAGGATAGGTTTTTGGGGTTTCTATTGGAATAGTGTCTACGCCCGTAACTATATTTGGTATCTACTTGACCCGGTTGTGCATGGTCCTTTTGGGTTGCCTTCTCCAAAGCAACTTGACAAGGTAATTTAAGGAGAAAGAGAGAATATTATGATTTATTAATATATTATAAGAATAATATATTAAAGGAGAAATCATATTTATTTAATTAGTATTGATCATAAATTAATTAGGAGTTAATTTGGTGACCAAAAGAGATTAACTGAATAAAGGGGTATACACTGTCAAATGTATGATAGTTGAGTTTTGGGTTAAGGAAACCTAATGGACTTAAGGGGAACAAAATTATGATGGGTGTCCATCATATTTTCGTCTAAGGCCTTATTCCAGAAGGTTCCTCGGGCTGCTTGGTGGCTAAGCTGTCCATTAGGGTTTAGACTGAAACCCTAGTAGCCTGTAACTATAAATAAGACCCCTAGGGCATTGAAATCGGCTACCACTTGATTCTAAGAGAACCATAGGCCAATTTCTAGCTTCTCTCACCCTCTCTCATATTACCTTCTTGCTTGTGGGGTTTGTGAACCATTAGAGGAGTTGCATTTGTGACTCTAAGCTCAAGAGAAGAAGAGAACAAGATCTAAGCCAACATTTGAAGAGGTAAACATCTAGATCTGATTCTATATGTTTTTTTGTTATTTGCATGCTAGATTAGGGTTTGTAAGTCTTGGAATCAAATCATGTTCAATAGAGAAACCTAGATCCAAGCATTAGGGTTTGTATGAGCACATAGGAATGTTCTTATGCATAAAACCCATCAGTGTTATCAGAGCCTTGGTTGGTTTCAGTTGTATGTGATGCTTAACTGTTTTGTTTGCTAAAAATCGAGTTTTCTGCCTCTGCCCGACTCAACTCGGCGAGTTAGTATCTGGACTCGGCGAGTTCAGTGTTGACTCGGCGAGTTCGAGCGTCAGACAGAGGGTATTTCGGGATTTAACTGCTGTTTTGACTTGGATTTAAATGCCTAATTCGTTTTTTCAAGTTAAAATCCGATTTTTATCTTAAATTAATGATTATCCTTGCCAAAACAATAGATAATTTCAAATCTTTTGAATATTGGTTATTTATATGATAAATATGGATTATTTTAAATTATTTGGTAATTATCTGATGACTAAAATAAGATTAGGTCAAATATAGATAATTATGAATTTAGTTGTTTAATTGAATTATTTGTTATTTGATTCCTTATGTTTTGAAAAGTTCAAAAGTTGCCCTCAAGTTTTGAAATTTGAATTTTGTGATTAAAAGTTTAATTTTGAATAATTTAAATTTTAAACCCTTAGAATTTTACGAGTTTAAAATTCAACCCTATACTATTATATATAATTACAAGCTTAATTAATATATATGTGTATAACTTAAAATGCTAGACTTACCGTTAGTAGGCCTCATTCACGAAGCCAGTCTATTAGGTGGGTATAAGGTTGCTGCCTATAAAATGGCACTTAACGGGTGTACACTCACACCTACCGCTTGCTTGACTAGTGGTGGGTCGTTAGCCGAACGGGTAGGATAGGGCAAGCCTCTCCTCATTAAAAGTATAATGTAAGATACAAAGTAACTACATGTTTTTCAAATTCCCAATCTTAGTTACTTTAGGGTAAAATGTGAAAATGATGCTAATCCATGGAATTACACTTCGTACCCTTGTCAAACATTGATGGAGCGCATGTGGTTAACCGGCAGGTCAATTTGGGGATGACATTGGTAGTGAAGGGTGACTCGATGTTTGTCATAGATCAATGGAGCGTGTGTGGTTTACCGGCACATTGATTAGGTGATAGAGACATTGAGTGCACTGTGTTGATTCGCATGGTTATTCACAATTTGTTTGCGATCCTCGGTATCCCAGTTGCAAATTTGAATTGCATATCGAGATTTAAACATGCCATTGAAGAGTTCAATGAAGCTCAAAGATTTAGGAGTTTTCAATACATTTAAAACCTAAATTTCCTTTTCGTTGTTCATGGTGAGAATTAGTGAATCGTCATTCACTTACCTTCAACTTATTTACCTTTAGAGTACGACATCCCTTTTTAAGTTGTAAATAACGTTGTTGGATCCTAGCCCTAATTTCTCATTTGGGTGTTTAATTAGGGATTCATTTCTAATCAAACTTTGTTCCTTTCCTTTTTCAGATGTCTGCAAACAACAACAACAACAACAACAACGCTTCTGGGTCATTCTTGTTGATGAACTTGTGTCAGAAAGTGTCATTTGATGGTTCAAACTTCAACGAGTGGATGAGGTATATTCGCATGATCACACGCTACGAGGAAAAAGAATATGTCATTGATGAAAAGCTTGAGAAGATCATCCCAGATGTTGCTACTCCTGAAGAGTTGGCCGCCTTTGAGGCCCACAAGTGTGATGCTACGAAATTTCACTGCATCATGCTGGCCACCGTGAACCTCGAACTCCAAAAGTCCTATAAGGACATGTATCCGTATGAAATGCATCAGGATTTGCTGGACAGATATCACCAGAGCGCGAGGCAAGAGCACTATGAGATTATTACTAACATGATCACCGCTAAGATGGGGAGTGGAGAATCCCTAACCTCTCATTTGCATAAAATGCAGAGGTATGTTGATCGTCTTCTCAAACTTAATGTTAAGTTTGATGAGGATTTGGCTATCGACATAATCCTCCACTCCTTGCCCTCCTGCTACAACCAGTTTAGGATGACCTACCACATGAACAAAGAGGAGGTCTCCTTGAGCAAGCTCCAAGGACTCTTGAGGACTGCTGAGAGCAACCTCAAGGACAAATCCGTTGCACCATCCCCTGCTGTGGCCACTCCTGTGATGGCAATAGGTCAACGAAAGGGTAAAAAGAGGAAGGCTCCATGTAAGAGCCACCATAAGGGAAAGCCCCGGGATGGTTCGTCCTCAAGTGGGACCAAAGCTGGCCCTGCTAAACCCTCTTCCAATCCCAAAGAAGCAAAGTGCTTCTATTGCCATCAAAAGGGCCACTAGAAGCGAAGCTGCCCACAATATCTGCAAGACATAAGAGATGGGAAGATTAAGCCCACCTTTGCAGGTATGTATTCTATTAAATCAAATAACTCATCATTTTCTACTTCTTGGGTTCTTTATACAGGGTGTGGTTACCACATTTGTTCTGATATGCAAGGCCTAAAAAGAAGTAGGGAGGTGGAACATGGGAAGATGAACCTGATTATGGGAAATAGAAGATCGTCGTCTATGACCAAAGTCGGTGTTTATTCTTTAGTGTTGAGTAATGGGTTAGGGATAGATTTAGACAATTGCTGTTATTCGCCAGATATGGCAAGAAACATTATTTCATTTCATGGGTTGTTTAGACAAGGTTTCAGATATTCTTTTGATAATAGTAATGGTTCTATTAACGTTTATTTGAATGGTGTCTTTTATTTCAATGCATTACCTTGTAATGGGATTTATGAATCTATGATGATTGTTGATAATTTAGGAAATAATGTTTTGAATATTGATTCGTTTACTAGTCTAGACAAAGCATGCTTCTGGCATTGTCGCCTTGGCCATGTCAACAAGAAACGCATAGCCCAACTCCAAAAGGATGGAGTGTTGGAGTCATTCGACCTTAGGGACGATGACACGTGTGAATCTTGTTTACTTGGGAAGATGACCAGGTCACCCTTTATTGGCACTTGTGAAAGGGGTGAGGGTTTATTGAATCTCATACACACCTATGTGTGTGGGCCCTTTAGATCCACCACAAGGGATGCTTGCCGCTTCTACGTGACTTTTACAGATGATTATAGCAGATATGGATATATCTACTTAATCAAGCAAAAGTCGGAAAGCTTTGAAAAGTTCAAAGAGTTTAGGAATCAAGTGGAGAATCAGCTGGGCAGGAAAATCAAGATGCTTCAGTCAGACCGAGGAGGAGAGTACCTAAGTCTTGAGTTTCACGACTATCTAAAAGAATGCGGAATTTTTTCGCAATTGACGCCTCCGAGGACGCCACAATTGAATGGTGTGGCTGAGAGACATAATCGGACCTTGTTGGACATGGTTCATTCTATGATGAGTCGGACTTCATTACCAATAGCTTTCTGGGGGTATGCCTTAGAGACTGTCGCCCATATCCTTAACTTAGTTCCCACCAAGAAGGTTTCCAAGACTCCTCACGAGATGTGGACAGGGAAGGCTCCCTCGTTGGCACATATCAAGGTTTGGGGTTGCGAGTCTTTCGTAAGATGAGAGACTCACGACAAGCTAGAACCTTGTAGTGAGAAGTGTTATTTCATCGGCTATCCGCAGAAGCCTTTTGGCTACCTTTTATATAGACCGAGTGACAATGTTGTCTTCGGTGCTAGAAGAGGAGTTTTCCGAGAAAGGGAATTGATAAGCCAAGAAGATAGTGGGAGGCAAATCGAACTCGAAGAGATTCAAGATCAAAGCGATGAAGGAGCCTCTAACATTGGTACTCAACTTGAGGAGGAAACTCCTGTTGAACCTGTTGACGAGTCCTTACCTCTTCGACGTTCCACTAGGGCTAGTGTTCCACCCCAGTTGTATGGATTTCATATTACTACTGAAGGGGATACATTTATTAGTGATAGTACACTAGTAAATTTGGATGAACCTGATGGGTTTTGAGCATTCTAACACTTCCTAAGTGTACATGCAACCCTAATAAACCTTGGATCTATGTTTGTCTAAGATACATGCAAATAATTATTTTTCCAAGGTTCATATCCTAACTAGCATGGCATGGGGAACTTGAATCAAATAAAGCTAGTAGAAATACTTACCTTGTAGTTGTAGTTGATTCCTTGGAGTTTTAGAGCCTAGCACCAATAGTGTGGATGCCTCAAATGGAAATCACAAATCACCACAAACTTGGAACTTTGAGAGAATAGTCACTACTATCTTGAAATCGGCCCTCACCTCAACAAGTGTCAACTAGTGTGATTTCAAGAACCAAAGCCTTCTTTATATAGTGTGGTGGATTAGGGTTACATCCATGTAAACCCTAATACCCATGTTTCTTCATTTCCATGAGATCCATGGGTTAAAGCTCCATGGAGTATCCATGGACTTTTCCATGCAAGCCTAGCCCATTCCAAATAAGCCTTAGCCCACACTATATAAATATAGAAGCCCATATTTAATTAGTAATATCTTTGATCTCTAAATTAATCCTAGATTAATTATAGATCAATACTAGTTAAATAATATGATCTTATATTAATATATTTCAACTTATAATATATTAATAAATCATAACTTGTACTATTCTCAACAGATTATCCATAAATTGTTCGGGTGAAGTGCAACCCAAATGGACCATGCCGAGTCGGGTGAAGTACATACCAAATATAGTTATGGACTTAGACACTATATCCAACAGTCTCCCACTTGGATAAGTCTAATAAATATAGTTGCAAGTATGACTTCAGGAACCGATCAGCAATCGTAGCTCTTTAAACTCTGTTGAACTAGAACACGTCATTTTAGATAAGTGATCATATAATCCTCTGTTCTAGATATCAACCGGAAAATACATGGAACATGGTCTTACTTATTGCCCAACATTTGTTTCCCGATTTCCGATTTGTTTGACATAGAACTTAACTGAACACATCAATTTAGTTCTGATCGGGCCCGGTACATAGGTCAAAACAAAATCATCGAGGGGCCCAGATATCAGCTTCTAATCCAAGAAGGAACAGACAAACTTCGACTCATATGTTTGTTCTACCACTCATTGAATTATACACAAAGGCACGTTTTATAACATCGAGTTACCAATGCGTTTTCGTACAATCAATGCATAACCAACTCGTAAGTAAAAAATCATATCTCTAGGTTTGAAGACTTATATGATATTACCGTCTCATGATCACTCGAGATAAAATTCCATGAAGTGATTCCAGTGAGCGTGGGTTGAGTCCAATGCTCAGAACTTATGAGCACTCATGATTGTTGTAGCCACGTCCAACACCTTAGACCTCTACAACCAATCATGACAGTCTTGATTCATACCTACTTCTGACATATGACCGACTGTGGAGGTTTGAATAATATGCTATACCAATCATAATTATTCTGGAAGTCAAAACATGCAAATGAAATATAGTAAACGATCGACAAGAGATAGCAACACTTTACTCATAAATAAAACACCTTTTATTCATCATCTAATGTCAATTACACTTTACAAATTTCATAATTTATCTAACTACTAAAACTTATATCATCCTTAAGCTCTATGCTCCGAGCATGCAGGAGATGCTTAACCCTACTCAGTCCCTTCATGAGGGGATCTGTTGGGTTCTCATCTGATGATACCCTCTTTTCCACGAGGATTCCTTCTTCTATTTGATGTCTGATGAAGTGATATTTTCTGTCAATGTGCCTGGATCTCCCGTGATCTCTTCGTTCCTTGGCTAAGGCAACCGCACTATTGCTGTCACAAAAAATCTCCATTGGCTCTTTTATAGCTGGTACAACTCCAAGGTCTCCGATGAAGTTCTTTAGCCATATAGCCTCCTTGCGGCCTCGCTTGCTGCTATATACTCTGATTCACAAGTGGAATCAGCCACTGGCTCCTGCTTGGAACTCTTCCAAGTGATTGCTCCTCTGTTTATGGTAAAGACCCAGCCCGATTGAGAGCGGAAATTATCCCTATCAGTCTGGAAGCTAGCGTCACTATACCCTACAACTCTCGAGTCATCACTCCCACCAAGGGTAAGGACCCAGTCCTTAGTCCTTCGCAGGTACTTGAGGATATTCTTTACCGCAGTACAGTGTGCCTTGCCAAGGTTCCCCTGATACCTGCTAACCATGCTCAAAGCAAAGGCTACATCAGGTTGAGTACACGTCATAGCATACATGATCGATCCTACAGCTGAAGCATAAGGTAGTCGACTCATTTCTGCTATCTCAACCTCAGTACTAGGGCCTTCTGTCTTACTCAATCTGGCATTACTCTGAATGGGTAACTCAACTTTCTTGGAGTTATGCATGTTGAATCTTTTCAACACTTTGTCCATATAGTTGCTTTGACTAAGTCCAATTAGTCTTTTACTCATGTTTCTCAAAATCCTTATCCCTAGGATATAGGCAGCTTCACCAAGGTCCTTCATAGCGAAACACTTCCCAAGCCAGGACTTTACTTCCTGCAGGGTTGGGATGTCATTTTCTATGAGTAGTATGTCATCCACATATAGTACCAAAAAGCTGACTATGCTCCCACTAGCCTTGATATAGACACAAGATTCATCTTCACTCCTTGAAAAGCCAAATTCCATAACTTTCTCATCAAAGCAAAGATTCCATCTGTGAGGTGCCTGTTTCAATCCATAAATGGATTTCTCGAGTTTACACACTCTATTGGGGTACTCTATACTGACAAAACCCTCTGGCTGAACCATGTAAACATCTTCAGCCAACTTTCCATTAAGAAAAGCGGTTTTGACATCCATTTGCCATATTTCATAGTCATGAAATGTAGCAATGGCTAACAGAACCCTAATAGACTCTATCTTGGCCACTGGTGAAAAGGTTTCATAATAATCAACTCCCGGAGTTTGAGAATAACCTTTTGCAACTAGTCGAGCCTTATAAGTGTGTACATTACCATCCATGTCGGTCTTCTTCTTGAAGATCCATTTGCACCCTACAGTCTTACGACCTGGTACATTCTCACCCAAGTTCCAAACTTGATTGTCATACATGGACTGTATCTCGCTGTCCATAGCCTCTTTCCATTTAGCAGCCTCAGGGCCTGCCATGGCTTCCGTGTAGCTGTTAGGCTCATCCAGAACTACTAGTGTGTCTTCACTAATAAGTGTCTCACTTTCCGCAGTAATATGGAAACCATAGTAATGCTCAGGTGCATTCCTAACTCTTGTGGAACGCCTCAGAGGTACAGATTCGTCAATTGGCTCAACAGGAGTTTCCTCCTCAAGTTGAGGGCTAGCGTTTGAAGTTCCTTCACCACTTGACTCTTGAATTTCTTCAAGATCAATTTGCCTCCCACTGTCTCCTTGGCTTATAAACTCTCTCTCGAGAAAGACTCCTCTTCTTGCTACAAAGACCACATTATCACTAGGTCTGTAGAAGAGGTAACCAAAGGATCTTTGTGGGTAGCCGATGAAAATACACCTCTCGCTTCGGGGTTCTAGCTTGTCATGAGTCTCGCGCCTCACAAAAGCCTCGCAACCCCAAATCTTGATGTGGTCTAGGTTGGGTACTTTACCAGTCCACATCTCGTGAGGAGTTTTGGCAACTTTCTTTATAGGGACTAGATTAAGAATATGGGCGGCAGTCTCTAAGGCATAACCTCATAATGAGATTGGTAGCGAAGCTCGGCTCATCATGGAACGAACCATATCCAACAAGGTTCGATTACGCCTCTCAGCTACACCATTCAACTGTGATGTCCTGGGAGGTGTCAATTGTGAGACAATCCCACATTCCTAAGATAGTCGAGGAACTCTGAACTAAGATAGTCACCACCTCGATCGGATCGAAGCATCTTAATGTTCCTGCCCAATTGATTCTCGACTTCCTGTTTAAATTCCTTAAACCTTTCAAAAGTCTCTGACTTATGCTTGATCAAGTAGACATATCCATATCTACTGTAATCATCAGTAAAAGTCAAATAATAACGATTAGGATCCCTTGTGGCATGTTTGAATGGTCCACGCACATCCGTGTGTACAAGGTCCAACAAACCTTCACCCCTCTCACAAGAACATGTGAAGGGTGACTTTGTCATTTTCCCAAGTAAGCATGATTCGCAACTATCATCTGACTTTAGGTCAAATGACTCCAAGACACCATCCTTTTGGAGTTGGCCTATGCGTTTCTTGCTTATATGTCCAAGACTACAATGCCATAATGATGCTTTATCCAAGTTATTATTATTAATAGAATCAATACACAATAGATTATTTCCTAAGTTATCAACCACATATACTGTTTCATACACGCCATCACAAGGTAATGCTTTAAAATAAAGAACATTATTAAAGAAAGCGTTAATCGAACCAACTTCATTATCAAATGAAAAGGTGAAACCTTGTTTATACAATGCACGAAAGGAAATAATATTTCTTGCCATTTCTGGCAAATAACAACGCTTATTCAAATCTAAACTAAACCCACTACTTAGCGATAAAGTATAAACTCCAATCTAAGTGACTGGTGAAGCTTTCCTGTTTCCCATGATCAAGTTTATTCTTCCTTGCTCCACATTCTCACTTCTTCATGGCAGTAGAAGCATTCAACCTCTTTTGGGTCAGAAGAAGGAGTGATGAAACCTTTCTTGGTTCCACTTGAAGAAGAGCCATCAAGGGTCCTAACCTTGGTACCCTTCGAAGAACTCTTTCTCTTCTTCCCTTGTCCTTTCCTGATTGCCAAGACAGGGGCAGAGTTGGTAGGAGTAGGAGTAGTAACAACCGCCTTACCCTTAAGACCACTTTCGGCAGTCTTTAAGAGTCCTTGAAGTTTGCTGAGAGTGACCTCTTCCTTGTTCATGTGGTATGTCATGCGGAATTGATCATAACATGAAGGTAAGGAGTGCAAAATAATATCTATTGCTAGCTCCTCCGGGAAGTTCACATTAAGCTTTAGCAAACGGTCTACAAATCTTTGCATTTTTTGCATGTGGCCCATGATGGGTTCACCATCCTTCATGCGAGTTGTTATCATGGAGGATAAACGAACAAATTTTGCATATATTGCAATTGTTCTCCGATTTTCAAGGTGCCACATCGGATAACAATAAATGCATCCCGCTTTAATTTCAAATCAATTTGAGTAAACTATAAAAGGGGGATCAAGAACACTATATACGGTTACGCAAACAGAACTCTCACAAACCTCCAAAGTTTCAACCTTGATCAAACTTCATCTTTTTCAATCCCTAAAAATGGCAGCCACTCAATCCAACACTGATGAAGTTCTTTCTCAATCCCTGATGAAAATCCAAAGCACAAACTATCAAGTTGATCCAAATGTATCTTCTTATCCTGAAGGTTTGAAGATGCTTATCGTTGCCCTGAAATGATCACCTCTCTCCACTGCCATGTTTAGTTCCTTCTCTGTTCCGATGACATGGTTATCCTTGGCAACTTCAACGGCATCATACAATCATACAACGGATGTGATAACATTCAACTTAATCAACAACAAACGGGTCAAACTTTCCAAGAAGATGTTTGTTGAATTCTTGCAGATTCCAAACAAGCCTCCATTTGTCAAACCTATTAACTCTCAAATCATTCACATGTTCAACGAGATGGGCCATCAACCAGAGCTTGAGAAGATCAGTGACTTTCGAAAGTCTGGGTTGTCGTGCATATGGAATTTCTTATTTGGAATTTTTCTCAGATGCCTTACAGGAAGATCAGTTGGACTGGATAGAGGACGAATGGAAGTATATGCCATGGTTATGGGCATATATTATGATACAAACGTTGATTATGCATCCCAATTATGGAAGGAATTTGTTAAGAGTCTAGAAAACACAAATTCGGAAAAGGGGATTTCGTGTGCAAGATATTGGAGCTTGATTCTAGAGAAGGTCTATGAAAAAGAATCAATTCCAGTAATGGAGGATGTTGAAGTTGCTAAATTTTCTTTGTATCAGTTTCCAAAGGCAGTAGAAGATGATGAGGCAATTTTTACTCATGTGGCTCACATTCCAGATGCGATGCTTCGCAAGGTAACTCAAACTCACAAAGTCTTGGTGAGATATTTGCAAACAGTTGATCAATCAGAGCAGACCGGAGTATTATTGGATGTTGCTGCTCCGTCAAAGAAGAAGAAGCTCATAAAGAAGGATGTCAAAGGTTCATCCACACAACAAGTTCAAGATGAAGATATTCAAATTGAAGAAACTTCATCTAAGTTAAAGAAAGAAATAATACCTTCTAAGTCTGGGGTATTGAAGAAAATTCGCAAGGCTGAGGTGAGCAGCAAAGGCGTTACTATTCGTAGTATTCCAGCTCCGGTTTCTCCAGGAAAGAAGAGGCAAAGAGCTGAAGATGTTGCCAAGAACATGCAACATACTCTCATCAAAAGAAGAAAGATGGTGATTCGCAATGAATCATCTGATGAAGAAATAGTACCAGAAACTCCACCAGTGACATCTACGGTAAATGTTTCATTACATATCATCCATACTTCGCAAATCTCTACTACCTTACCACTCACCAAACCACTCGAAATAGTCACTACCAAATTAGTTTCTGTGGAGGTACCTATTTCTGATATGGTTGTCAACGTATCTGATACAGGGGCACCTATCCTGAGTGTTGCAACCACAATCCCAATCTCCTTACCTATTTCTTTACCAATTGTTTCAATTCCATTTACATCTTTATCCACCACCTCATCAATTTTTGATCATGCTCTTCAAAACCCATTTACAACACTTTTTCCATCACAATCACCTGAAAATCCTCAACTTTCGCAACCTTTATCTGATAATGAAACTAATGGAGGAGCCTTTGGAGGGATAATTGAAGATCTTCATTTTGATTCAGAAGAAGAGGATATTCTTGATCATATGCTTATGACAGGAAAACAATTCAAATCCTAAATCAGAAGTTGAATGCTATTATTCAGTCGCAAGCTGATTCTGGCAGGATGTCTTCTATATCAGCAATGGAGGTTGATGTAATGATTAAAGGTGCTGAGAAGCGAATAATGGAGAAGGTTGATCGATCTGACAAAAATAATGAGCTTCGCATTCAAGCACAAGGGAGCAATTTTTCTTCAGTGGTCAAGGATTTGAAACCTGTTGCAAAAGAACGTCATGTTCTTTTTGTACAGGATGTGAAGAAAGTTCGGGAGGATGTCAACTATAAGCTTCAAGAGTTGAAATCTGAACTTGCGAAGGAGCTTCAGGATATTCATACTCAAAATGCTAAAGTTCAAAAACAGATTTCAGAGGTTTCTTCAAAAATACAAAAGTTTGTTGATGTTCCTATTCTTGAAGCCCATCACGAAGAAACAAAGGAGAAGTTTGATCAGCTGACCAAGTTGGTGACTGAGCTTAAACTGGTGGTTTTGCAATCTTCACCTACACAAATTCTCACTCCTGAGTTTTTGTCTCTAAAGATTAATACTTTAGAACAAGCAATTCAGAAAGCTCTTGCTCCACTCGCCAATTTTACTTTCTTTACTACCAAAGGGTGCCCCACCTACTTTCACAGGGGTGCCAGGGGGAGAGAAAAGTTTAAGTAAAGAAGAGGATGCGAAGACAGTTGGAAAAGTTATATCGACTCAGCTTATAACTACTCTTCCCATACTTACGAAGCCAATTTCCTCAACCACAATAACCACAAAAACGATTGCCAAAGGAATCGTTATTGGAGAAAAAGAAGGAGGTTCAAGTTCAAAACCTCAAACAGATATGGTGGGAAAAGGAAAAGGGATTTTGTATGAAAAATCAAAGGAGGAAAAGAAAGCTGAGGCTGATGCAGAGTTGGAAAGAATGAGGCAAATACAAAGCATTATGAGGCAGAGGGCAAGTGATCCTCCCACAATGAACAAAGGAGATCCTACGAAGCTTTACTCTTACGAAACTATAGAGTCAAAAGTTGTGGGGAGGGAAATGTACGAATTCGAGAAGAAGCCAAAGAGAAGTTATGATATTGCGAATTCAGACAATTGTCAGCTGGATTTTCCAATAAATGAAATGTTATTCATCACTGATCAGTACAAGATTAGTGAGAAGTTTGATAATCCTGATGATTATACTCACGTGAAAATCAAATTTCATGCTGTTTTGGGGAAGAATCCAGATGAAGTTTGGTCTTTAATGAAGATCAAAAAGGTGCTGACAATCAAGAAAGACATATTGTTTGAAGACATGCTTCCAAATTTTTGTTATTTTGTTATCCGAGCAGACAACAAGCAGTATGACTTCACTGTAGCAGATTTTCCTCTGATGAACTGCAATGATTTAATTCAAGTGGCTCTGATTTTGAAGCATATGGAAGAAAATAATCTCAAAGGCTCTGAGACTGAAGTGTTCAAGACAGGCTTCACACATGTTAAGACATACATCGACAATTACTTCGATTTTTTGGCTCTTACAGATGAAGAACTGGCTAATGTGTTGGGAAGAGAAGTAAACGTTCCTTGGGAAGAAACTTTATCTCAATCAGCATTATTGAAATATGTTGTTGGAGAAATATGCCTGAAACCTTTCGGCATGGTGTTTTCAGGAAGAGATACAAAAGTGAAACCTAAGAAGTTCTTGTTTAAAGTCTCAGAGGTGGAAAGATATAATTCTTCGCAATATACGCACTTTATTGTTCGTATGAACAATTGCAAGAAGAACAAAGAAGGAGACAAGAAAGATCTCAAGAAGGTGATCTCCTGGTATAGAGAAGTGCGAAAGACAATCCACTCAGTTGCTCAAAAGCTTATGGGGTGAATAGCTTCGACTGTTTACAAAGGGGGAGATTGTAGATATAAAATTGTAAAAGTCGAATATAGTGTTTTGTATAGTTTCGTATTTTATGTTATTTTACTAAGTCATCTTTGTGCGAAGTGAAATGTCTAGACTTAGTATATTTTTTGTACACTCATGTTCCCTATAAATAGGGACTGAGGTTAGAAGTAGAAGAGAGATTTTTCGTAACAAATATCTCTTTTCTGCTTATGCTGTAATCAATCTTTATCAGTATGAGATCTGATTAATATTTAATCTTCGTGTTCTAAATCTTCAATTACTGAAATCAAACTTTGCTTTCTCAAATCTCAATAACAATTCTCTACACCTCTCTTGACGAGCACTTTGATGGTATCTTTCCATCAAGTCTTGGTGCATCTCATAGGGGTAGAAATCTTCATAGGATTTTTGGAGATCCGCGGTCATAGTGGCCATCATGATGCATGCCACTTTGGTGACATCCCTTTCATGTGCCCTAACACTACTAGAAAAACAGCCTTTTACGACGCTCATTGCTCATCGTAAAAGGCTCAGACGACGCACAAATGCGCGTCAAGGAAGGCCCTGTCATAAAGAGAGACGACGCGCATTTATGACGCTCATTTATGACGCCCAATTACGACGCGCGTTTACGACACACAATGCGTATCAAGGAAGGCCCTGTCATAAAGGAAGACGACACGCATTCACATGTCGTAATCTTACGACGCGCGTGTTAATGACACGCAATGCGCATCAAGAAAGCCCCTGTCAAGAAAGGCCATGTCATAAATAAAGATGACACACATTTTTGTGTATCATAATTTTATATGTTTAAAAAAAATATTATTTATAGATTTACTAATTTTTCATATTAAATAATACATTAAAATCTCATAATACAAAATAAAATACCATAAATAACAAAGATAATTCATTTCACTAATATGTCAAATACAAATAATTATTCCAATAGTGAGTAAATTTTGAAAAAAAAAATGAACTCATTTATATACAATTGCATTATCTAGCTTACTATGTGCCAACAACTTCTATCTTTTTCCTGCTCTGCATAAGGGGATCTAATTGTACATTGTTACTAGAGGTTTTCACTAACTATATAGCCTAATACTAGATTGCGTATCAAGGGACAGCTTCTGGAAAGTAATGTTATACAAACTAAAATGATATACACAAAGATGATAAACATCAAATTCCAACTAAGTAAAGTTGCATCTTGTCTTTCATAATTCTTGAAGACTAATGAACCCCTGCTCCGATAATTCTTGTGACCTGATCAAATAATAGTCAAAAAATTAATATGCTAATATAATTAATAGAAGAATCAAACAAGGAATGTTAGTTGCAAATAGTTGTGCCAAATGTGAGTGGTCAAATGAGGGAAAAGTGAACATCTGAAAAGGGTGCTAACGGTTTGAATAACTAATACCTATACAGACGACTTGTCGCCGGTATAGGTGTTTTTTTTGTTTTTTTGTTTTTTACTTTTTACATATTTTTTATATTTACCAAACCCGTTTTTTAGACATGGAATCATTTGAGCTGCTCTCTGCATCTCCTGTTTGGTTCTACTTGGATCTTGACTTTCTAACTTTTCTGAACAAGTAAAGAGACATATATTACAAAAAGACCAAAATACCTTCGATTCCATTTACACTCAAAAAACATGGAGGATTCATGTTATACCTTCAACTGCACCCAAATTGTTGATTTTAGAGGATATGGACTCACGCATGGATGCAATGGTTAATTCCATTCCATCCAACAAAACAAAAACTAAGTATAAACACAAGTAATCATACATCTACAAGTTTGTGCCCACTCTTTAAAAGTTTCCACCTTTCCTTATCCAAACATAGCACTTTAATATCTCTATCATCATATAACAAAATTAGTTAAGAAAAACAAGGTCAGCAGGCAAAACAAGTCAAAAGTTGACAAAGTGTATTTAAATGCATACAACCTCCTAAATAGTTATTATTAATAAAATTAGATAGCTATTTTGATCATATATAGTCATGTCTAAGTTTCAAAATTTTTAAAAGGGAACAGTAGATTACACCTGAAGTGGATTGAAGTGGCAGCGAGATTTCTACGGGTAGGCTACAATGGTGGTCTTCGGGTGGTGGCTGGTGGTCACTAAAAAACAACACATCAGTAAAAAACCAAATCAAAGCATCCTTACCTGTTCTATGGGCAGTGACCACTAGATTTTGGGGGTGTTCAACGGTGGTCCTCCGATGGTAGCTTGTGGTTACCGGGGATATACTGGAACACAACAACAAACTTCAACATGTTTTTTGTATTCAAAGATCATGACCCGTGAAGAAGGAGCTATAAAACCAGTACGAAACTGAAAGATGATATGAACGATGTAGAAGACCTCAACTTCTTGTCCTGATCAAGGCACTTCTTCTTGTTTATAACTATTGGAATATAAAAGAATAATGGATCCATAGAAACAGCAATCACACATGACAACATGAATATTTTGATCCACAGAAACAGCAACCACTGCCATGTGTCATTTTCATTTTATTTTTTGGGAGTTTTTTTCTCCTGGTTTCCATTGTTAGGCTCTAGTGTGAGAAGTTGAAAATTGATCTTTTTGCTTTTTAGTGCCCTTTTGTCCCCCTTTGGCCTTCCCAACAACAGCCACAAGTTCCTTAAACAAAATTTAAAAGGTGGAACATGAAACTAAGATTTTGAAAACCAGACCGGGCATCAAAGCGGTCGTCTTACCGGTTCTTCGATGGTTCAACTGGTCCGACTAGTAAAAAAAACCGGAAAAACCGGATATATATATATATATATATATATATATATATATATATATATATATATATATATATATATATATATATATATATATATATTAAAATGAACTATTATTAACTATTATCCTAAGCAATTAAGATGACGATTTAAATATTGTTGATAATTATATTTCAAAAATATATTCTTGTGTATTTTTTAACATGTAGCTTCTTGGTTAAATGGTTAAGTTGTTAAGGATATTTGAAAGAAATCAAAGTCCCTGTTTCGAAACTTGTCTCCACATGTTGCTATTTTAATTTGCCAGCAATTTCTTCTATCCCACATCGGTCACTTGATAAAACCTACAACCATTTAATCCTTCTATAAAAGGATTGCCAATTTCCTTTTACCTCTAAACTAGGAGTTGTCCCACATCGGTAGGGAAAAAAAACACCCGCTGGTTTGATCCTCCATATAATGATAGTGATTGGACAAGTGACCAACATTTAAAGAAAAACCAATTACTTAGCAGGTTGGACCGGTCCGATTTAACCCGGTTTTCAACGAACCGTCCAGTTTAACACCGGTTCAGAAACAAACGGTTTTTGGGCCTGAAAAAACTAGTGACCTTACCGGTTTCCGGTTGAACCGGCCGGTCCGGTCTGGTTTTTAAAACCATGATGAAAGTGAACGCGAGTGAATAATTAAATCACATCATCAAAGAAGATACCATTTGAAGAAGTTGAGAAGCTCTTTCTTTTAATTGGGGAGCTCAACGTAGGAAAGTTTCATGGTGTTGAAGTTCCACAGGAGCAATCTTCTACAAAAGGAAAAAGAGAGGGACCTTGAGAAGTGAAGGAAGGAGAAGCTTCATCCCCTGAGCAGTAAGTTGAGACATCATAGCACGAGCAGCACATTCAGCAGCCTCCCGGACAGCAACAACTTGATCAGAGAACGAAAATAAAAGCAATGGTAACAAGTAGATCACATACCTGTAACAGAGAGACAGTGTTATCTATCACACATAGAATAGAAATACATAAATAAATAAATAAACAAAAACTAATTAATGGGAACCACTTATGGTTCGAACAATTTCCCAAGCTTTTCACAAAGGCACTTAAATGCTAGCAAAGATCCTTCACGACATTTGGCTGAATTCCTATGTGCAAGTCCTTCACGAAGAACAGTAGCAACTCCATATTTTTTCAAGCTAGATATTCCAAATCCTTTGATGACTCCAGCAAGTCCAAAAGTTGCACCACGACGTTCTCCGTATTTCTCACTCTTCATAAGCTGATCTAACAGCCTAGTAACAAGTGACAATGCATCTTCCTAATGCCAAAAATAAAAATAGCAAAATATTCAATTCAAAATGTTTCAGATGTACACTATTGTTGGAAACACTAATACATACTTGCTTCGATTTCATTAATGGAGACAGGCAGCTTGAGACTGCCCTGTGTACAGCTTTTGATGGGGTGTTAATCACCTCCAGCAACTTCTCTACAACAGCATGGACCTTAGGATCCTCCTATTCAAGAAGAAAACATTAAAAGAAAATCAAAAAGTAAAAAGAGAGACCTTTAAAATTTAAATTTACTTCTAAGTGATTGACAAAATCAAACCTTAGACAAATGTTTTGCTAATGCTCTGGTAAATATCACCACGCCCTCACGTACCAAATCATATTTCTCTTCATCCGAGGCCTAAGAAAGATTATATATTAACTTTAGGAGTTTCATACTTAATCTCAAGTGAAAATTTTGACTTACAGCATATACTAACCTTTTTGTTCAAGTAATTTTCAAATATAGGAAATAAAAGTGAGACGTTATCTTTTCCATGTTTGTCAATGATCATGATAACATCATTAATCATCCTTCCTCGAACATCAACATTGGTATCAGCCTGCAGTTGCAATCATCAAAAGTTTGAAAGCTACATTTGTATAATATCTAATCTAACTATCAAAAACTTTGAACAAAAAATTAAAACTATACCAAGGCTCGAGATATCAAGAAAGTCATAACAACCGGAAGGTCTTTGGTTCTAAGTACATCAGCTGCAGCATGTAAAGCCATTGCAATCACTTGTCTCCCAAACCAACCAGAATCAATCATATCCTCACCAACACCACTATCACGGATATAAAGAGAGAATAAAGTCGCAAGAGATTCCTGCATAAACATCAATCTGTATGAGAACATATATAACATATTTAAATGAATCAGATAAGAGTTGGTAGAAAATAGTAATCGCCTGTAAAGTATCTGGGTACTCATCTAATACAACAACTAATGCATCAGAAGCAGCCACACGAACATTATAATTCACATGAGAAAGAGCTCTAAAGAGTCCAGAATAATCGGTCCCAAATTCACAATCATAACGTTCCCATAAATCCTCATCCACTTCAGCCACCGACTGCATTACATATAATGTGGTAAACACTTGATATAAACTAATTTCCATCTAATACATGATTAAAAAAATTGAATCTTCTACCTTTTCGGGATCATGTAAGGCGATCCAAATGCTGGTTGAAATTTCTACATCTTGAGGAACAGAACGGCTGGATATAGCTAGAATGCATTTTGTAGCATTTAAACAAGCTAGTCTAACATGAAGGTCTTTCGCATAAACACCAGATAAAGCCTGAGGGTAGAAATGTCAAGAAAAGTTAGGCTTGTAAGGGAATCAAGAAAGTATGATTACATTGCTAATAATTAAAATGCTACATACAGGTGCTACTTCTTTAGATTGCAAACCAAGACACAACTCATCTAATGCTGGTCCAACAGACCCTTGATAAGAGGGTATAGCCCCAAGCACATGATATAGAACCTGCCATGTAGCACACAGTATCCATATGTTAAGCAAAATAGAATTGAAAAAGAAAAAAGAAATAATTTGTAGATAATTAGAAACTTAACTGAAAGCATTTTAAGTCTGGGGAGGGGTAATATTGGGTCCATATGTAGGAAAAGTATTTGAAGTACATCACCATGAAGTCGTGTCTTCTTAGGAGATGACAGTATTCTCTCCATTATCTATTGAACACAAGTAAAAGAAACATTAGTCTTTCTCAAAATCTTATATTGATTAGTGTTCTAGTAGCTATACTTGTCGAGTGCAGCATGCTCCACTCTTCCATTATAAAGATGATGCGTAATACTCATATAATTGATTGTCACCAATAGCCCCTGAGTTGAGTCTTTTGATAAAACTGTCAAATAAAAACTCAATATCAATAATAGATGATACTTTGAAAACTAATTTGAATAAAAAGTTATAACATGAGCTGCAATCAACACATTAAAAAGAAATCAACAGAGAAGAGTAGTAGGTAGGAAGTGTTGAGCTGGGGGAAAGGTTTAAACCCGACACAACAATTCACCTTCACAGTCTCCACCATGTGGATTCATTGTCATCAGGTTTGAGGTGTTAACATACTTCTTAGAATATCTTGTTTACTCATGACTCTAGTGATGAATACTTTGAAAACGTGATTACAAACATGATTTGAGCATCTTACAACAACAATTTTATCATGATAACTTCTTCTTGTAAATCGTATTCAAAATGGTGTAGAGAATAGATGAACTAACATCATTAGATTAATTTTTTTTCAAAAGAGAGCTCATAATAGAAAGAAGTGAAATTAGGGTTCAAGCGCTATACCTCGATTCCAGATTAGCATTTATTTAAACAAACCAAAAATAATAGAGTTGTAATTTGGAGTTCAAGTTTACCTTTTTAGCAACATACGAGGCAATATCCCCCATTTTGCTTTCAACCCATGAGGAAAGAATGAAGAAAGAATAGATCCTGAGGAAACGATTAAATTAAAGCTCATCTGCATACAAAATGCAAAACTAATCAAAATAAATGAAGATGTTTGGAGCGGTGAGCAATCAAAAGAAGTGGCTATAATTGCAAGAAAAAAGAAAAATACGCATGAACTTTATCAAAATATACCTACCGAATAATCCTACAAAAATAACAAACATGTGAAATTATAATCTTAAATACAGACTAACCATGGAGTCGGCGTGAAGCGGAAGTCAAGAGGGTGAGTCGACCATAATGAAGGGGAGATGGCGTTTAATGGGAATCCAAGTGTAGCAAGCAGCTTCGGGGGAAATGTCGCACCAAGAAGAATCTACTACACAAATGAAATGAACTCCTTTAGTATTGAAGTCTCTAGCCTTATCTTGATGTCAGGATAACCGGAAGCAAGCAGGAAACTATCATACCACATTAGGGAGGCGTGCCAAGGTGGAATTGATTTTCCGAAGAGGATGAGGATCGATTTTCAAAAGCTTATGTGCAAAACCAAAAAAATAATTGCAGTTTTTTTTAATAAAGAATAGAGAGAGACATACCTGTGATTGGTAAAGAGAAATAGCAATTCAAAATTAGGTTATGAATCACAGAGAAGATTGAAGCCAGATGTGATGAATGGAAATGGAGGCGGTGAAAAGCGTGCGGTCATGAGAATCTCACACATCAGTACCCAGTCGATGTTATGTGTTTACTTGATTTAGGGCTTTTGCTCTTTGCAGTTGGATGGAGTAATTAAACCGGTACCTAATCAACAATAGGTCAGTATTACCTGATTTTGGGAGAGTCATCTGCAATGTGTCAATTAAAGAGGGCCTAACAGTGGCAAGAAACATCGGAAGAAACAACAGGAAGAGGAAAATGCGAGAGAGGGAAGGCGAGTTTTTAAGAAAAAAAATTATAGAACGAGTTATGAGTTGTTGAGGTGTATAGCAGAGATGGTATAGTGATTAGGGTTTGCAGATTGAAGGGAAAGAAGAGAACAAAGGGGATCTTGAAGAGGGTACTAAAAAATTTAAGAATTTTAAGGGGATTTCATTTCCCCCTTTTAAGAATGCGCGTGTTAGTAAAAATCATAAAGCGACATTCATAGACAACGCACGTTTTAGATAAAGTGCCCTCTGTGTTTTTTTTTTTTTACACCAGACATTAATTTAATGGCGCGTGATAATGCGTGACCTAAATCCTTAAATTTTTTGAAGAGACGACACTTTTTTAATGTGACTCTCTATTGCATAACATAAATCAATGAGTGCCGTGGTTTGCGCGTCGTAAAAGGGTCTTTTTCTTGTAGTATAAACTCAGCGATCTCTAGAGGAGTAGCAACTGTCTCATCAATCTCCTTAAGCTCCTTATCGAGGACATATTCCTTGTCCTAGTCGCGAGTAATCATTCTGATGTTTCTGATCCATTCATTAAAGTTGAATCCATCAAAAGTGACTTTCCCACACAAGTTCATAAGAGAAAAGGAGCCACTAGGATTAGAGCCAGAAGCAGCGTTGTTTGCAGACATCTAGTAAGAGAAGAAAGAAAGAATTAGTTTAGATATAGAGATAGTCCTTAATAAAACACCCAAATGTAATATTAAGGCTAGGACCCAATCACAATATATTCTACTTAGAAGAGGTATGCCATAATCTAAGTAATAACATATTTGAAAGGTAGGTGAATGACGATTCACCAATTTCCACCAAAGTTGAAATATTAAAATATTTAATTTGGTTCTTAGAAACTCCTAGATTCTTTTGAGATTCAATGAACTTTTCAAAGGCATGTTTCAATCTCGAGTGTGCCCTCCAAGTTTTGTGACTGGGATGCCGAGGATCACAAAACGAGGTGTGAAGTAACCATGCAAATTACTTGGTACCCTTAATAAATTACCCCTCAATCGATGTGCCGGTTAACCACACACGCTCCGTCGATACTATGATAAATATTAAGTCACCCTTTACCTACCTTGTTAAGTCTAAGTTAGTGTTCCGGTTAACCTGTCACACCCCAAAACCGGAACGGCGGAAACGTTCTGGGGTGGATGACGTCATGTCAAGTATCACAACACATGCATATAGTAATCAAAGTACAACAAAACATTGCATTAATAGTAATAATTTTACATGGTTACATTACATAGTATCAAAATAATACAAGCAACATATATAAAGTGCAGCAAGGTACTTAAGCCATCTTCATCAGCAGCTCCGGGGATGTACCTGTCTAATTGCTTACCTGAGATTACAAGTTATTTGAAAAGCGAGTATCAGCATTTTTACAAATGCTGGTGAGTTCATAAGCATTTAGTGTCATTTAGTCAAATAACTTTAATAAGTAGTAGTTTAAGTGCTTTCAGTGCTTCAGTGTCCTTTCCAGAAAATCCTATATTTTATTTAAATAAAGCAGCCTTCTACCAAGACTGTTTCAGTGCATTATGGTAAGAGGTAGTTTTCCTTTAATTGACATTGTCATCAAAATATTGAATTTGATTATTTATGAAAGCAGGAGACATCAGGGAATAACATATGCCTCAGCAGTGAGGACTGCTGACTAAGGCAAAGAGTCATAGACTCCATGAGGGTATCGAACTGACGACACGCCTGGTTCAGTCTAACAAAGGGGAGACATAGACCCCAGAAGGTACCAAACGAAAGGTACAGCTGGTAAGGTCTAAAACAGTAAATATAGACCGAAGACGATACCATATGAAAGGTATCTCTCACAAGGTCAGAACAAAGACTACGGACCCCAGACAGTATCGATTAAAAGATACAGCTAGCGAGGTCGAAACAGAGACTATAGACCCCAGACAGTATCAAATGAAAGATACAGCTAGCAAGGTCGAAACAGAGATTATAGACCCCAGACAGTATCAAATGAAAGATACAGCTAGCAAGGTCGAAACAGAGACTATAGACCCCAGACAGTATCAAATGAAAGATACAGCTAGCAAGGTCGAAACAGAGATTATAGACCCCAGACAGTATCAAATGAAAGATACAGCTAGCAAGGTCGAAACAGAGATTATAGACCCCAGACAGTATCAAATGAAAGATACAGCTAGCAAGGTCGAAACAGAGTGACTCTGAAAAGTGACATCAGCATACAGTGTAAATTGCTGACGAAAATACCGTTACCTTAAAGCCATGAATTATAAGGCAACCCAGGATACTCGTAACCATACTGACTAGAGTTCCAGACGCCCTACAAGCATCTATATAATATGACATTTGTCACCCCTTGGCTTGGTGGGCCGTGGACTGTAGCTAGCAGTCAGGGTGCGGGGTTGTCAATCCCGTATAGGCCTATACACACAATGTCCGCTCTCCCTACAGGAGACTCTGGTTACCAACTAGACGACGGAGAAGGCCGCGTCCCGAAGATGCATCCCAAATAGAGAATAGTGTGTTTCTTGAGGGGAGTGGGTTTCTAATACAAATGGTATATATACTAGAGGTAGAGACTTCCAAACAGTGGGTAGTGTGTTTCTAAAGTAAGTGTAGAATAGATGAAGAGACTCTTAATTGACTTGACTAGAGAATTCCCTATATGTCCATACCCATATACATAGTATTTAACTAATGGACCAAACGACCTTCGGACGGCTACCCGATCCCACCAGACCACATCTCAACGAAGAAAAGGAAATATGGCCGATGAGCCTTCCTAAGTCTTTCAGTCATTACTTATATATACCTATATAAGTACGGACATACATCTAACTATGACTAAGTGGGTATCAAGTGAGAGTGATTCTTGTGAAGTAGGAGTGTCTAACAAGTGAAGTAAGAGCGGTCGCAAGTGAAGTATAAGTGTCGAATAAGTATAAGCGCATCGTGAAGTGGAGATGACAATAGGTGAAGTAAGAACGTATCAAGTATAAGTGAAGTAAAGTCGATCTCAAGTATAAGTGAAGTAGAATCGTATCACTAAGTAAGAGGGTAAATAAGTATAAGCGTTATCAGGTATAAGTGACTTCAGGTATAAGCGAAAGCATTACAGAGTAGGAGTATAAAACAGGTATAAGCGAAGCAGCGGTATCTAACAATTAAAAGTATTCATGAAAACCCTTGAAGACTTTATTACTCCGGAAAATCGCATTTGTATTCTTTGATATGATAAGTGTGAAAACCTTTAGAAATCTTTGAGAATCTTTTATAAATCAGTTGAAAATGAATCTTTGATAAGCTATGAAAGTAAGAACTTGAACAATTTAAAAACCCCTTTTGAAAGCCATTTATAGTGCCCTACTCGGTAAAACAGTGTACAGTGGTAAAATCTTGTGCATGCGGGTTATCAATCACATGTGATTGATATGATAACTGGCATGTTTAACTTGTAATCCCCCCCTATGAAAACATTTAAAAGCATTAAAAAAAAGTTCATTCAGGGGTATGAACTCACCTGGTGTAAGTAGGTCCGACGGTAGTGCCGTTTAGGCGTTCGGGGTCACGCAAGGACTTGAACACACACCAGGACCTATTTTAACATATGATAACATATGTTCACATACAATTAGCATATAATATACTAATAAAACAATTATACACACTCAAAGGAGTGGAAAACACTTTTGGTTGAGTGTTTGGGGTCCCGGGTAGCGTTTAAGGGTGCTAAGGGTCTCCTATCAGTTGTGGGACTTTGCTATGCTCAAGTATCAAGGGTGTAAAGGGGTTTAAAGCATCAATATGGACCAAACAAGGAGTTTACGGCCCAACCTAAGGGAGTTTACGGCCGTAAACTCCCAAGGTCATGTTCTTGGGGTTTTGATGCTTCTAGCTTGTTCCTTGATTTATTCTAAGCACTTTTCATCAAAGGCATGAGTGGATTTGAGGTTCCTAAGGGCCTTATAATGGAGTTTACGGCCTAAGAACAACTCCTAAAGGAGTTTACGGCCGTAAACTCTAAATCATTGAGTTTGGTGATGTTTCAAGCCCCTAATGCCTTTCTAGTGATTTCTAATGAAGTGTGATGCTATTTTGGAGGATTAAAACCAACATTTTAGGGGGTTTTAGGGGAGTTTACGGCCTAGAAAATGCTTGGGCCGTAAACTCCAAGAAATGTCTCATTTTTCTTGTGTTTAAGCCTTTATTTCCATTCTAGCATTTTATGGTAAATGTCTTAGGCCATTAGGGGGGGCAAAATCACACTTTTGGGCATGATTTTAGGGAGTTTACGGCCTTGACTATTCATGGTCCGTAAACTCCTTTCTTTAATTCATTTTGGAGTGTTCTAGTGTCCTAAACTCAAAGGAATAAGTCCCTAAAAGAGGTAATAAGCCCTAGGATGAGTTTGGTGCACATTTGGGACCCTAACTTGTGGAGTTTACGGCCTAAGCATGTGCTTGGGCCGTAAACTCTTCTTTGAGTCCTAAATCCATGCATTTTAGTGTTTAAACACTCCTAGGCTATATCCCCTAATAGTTTCTAAGCTCATGGTCAAGTTAAAAGGCATTTTTAACACCTTTTTAGGGGTTTACGGCCCTAGAATGTTCCTGGGCCGTAAACTCCTTATCTTATGCCTTCTTGGATGATTTTTGGGCTATAAACATAAATCAATTCGCTTAGAATAAGTTAGGGTAAGCGGACTTACAATTTGGAAGCGTTTGGTTGCGAATTCGGGGCGAAAACGGGTCTAGAGGGAGAGTATAGAGAGAGTGTGTAAAAAGTCTCCCATTTGACTCCACTCACCCTTATATAGGTTTCACAGTCGGGGCTCAGTGGAATTTTACCCGATACTGCCGTTAAACGGGGCTTTTGGTCGCACCCGATTTAGTGGTCGTAATAATAAAACTTGACATTTCCTCAATAAATGGAAATATGTGTCTTGAGTTTTTATTCCTTTTTATCACGACTTAACGGCATATTAACGGTAACCAAATGGAATGTTTATTAAATTGATGTCCTCTAATTAACGGAACTTTTATACAGTGGAATATTCCGTTAACGGTAACGGGGAATTGTAACGGGACAACTTGGGTTGTCACATAACCACACACGCTCCACTAACGACTTAGACAAAGTGTAAAGTGTAATTTCATGGATTAGCACCTTATTCACACTTTTCCTAAAGTAACTAAGATTGGGAATTTAATAAAACATTTAGTTACTTTATAATATTCATCATACTTTTAATGAGAATTTATAAGCCCTTGTCTTACCCGTTCGGCTAACGACCCTCCACCAGTGAAGCAAGCGGTGGGTGAGAGTGGACACCCATTAAGTTGCCATTTTATAGGCAACAACCTTATACCCACCTTATAGACCGGCTTCGTGAATGAGGCGTACTAGCGGTAAGACGACTTTAATCTTATACATACATACATATATATATATATATATATATATATATATATATATATATATATATATATATATATATATATATATATATATATTATTAACTTATAATATTATAAGTATAAGGGTTGAATTTTAACTTTTAAAATTCTAAGGGTTGGAACTAAAGTTTTTAATATGACTTTACTTGTTCCAAAACTTGAGGGCAAGTTTTGTAAGCTTTCAAAACTTTTCACTTCTTGTAACTTATGAGTTTAATAGAGTAATAAAAATGAAGACTCTTCATTTTTCTAACTCTTGTGTTCTTTTAATGGTTTTTTAATTCAAGTGACTTTTGGTTTTCCATAACTTGAGGACAAGTTATGGACTCCATTAAAACACATTATGATCAAGAATTAAACTACCACATAGGTTACAAATAATTCCTATGATCATCTAAACATCATAAGATCAAGAACATGAATATGAACACTTTCATGAATCAAAAATTACACATAAAACTTTGTAATTTTAATAACAAGTTGTTGTAAATGGATTAGAAAAGACATTACACCATCTAAAACAAGTTTTCAAGTACCAAAACAATTTAGGGTAATGTTTCTAGTCCATTTCCAGCAACTAAAGTCGAAAATCTGCACTCTGTGGCTTCTACTCGCTGAGTGCATGAACCTACTCGGCGAGTAGGTTGAAGATACACATGAACTCAGCGAGTCCCCCCATGGACTCGGCGAGTTCATCTGGCAGACAACAAGTTTTTCGACTTTATCAACTATTTTTGCATCAAGTATCAAACAAAAAAGCCTAGGCTCTGATACCACTGATGGGTTTTGAGCATTCTAACACTCTAAGTGTACATGCAACCCTAATAAACCTTGGATCTATGTTTGTCTAAGATACATGCAAATAATTATTTTTCCAAGGTTCATATCCTAACTAGGATGGCATGGGGAACTTGAATCAAATAAAGCTAGTAGAAATACTTACCTTGTAGTTGTAGTTGATTCCTTGGCGTTTTAAAGCCTAGCACCAATAGTGTGGATGCCTCAAATGGAAATCACAAATCACCACAAACTTGGAACTTTGAGAGAATAGTCACTACTATCTTGAAATCGGCCCTCACCTCAACAAGTGTAAACTAGTGTGATTTCAAGAACCAAAGCCTTCTTTATATAGTGTGGTGGATTAGGGTTACATCCATGTAAACCCTAATACCCATGTCTCTTCATTTCCATGAGATCCATGGGTTAAAGCTCCATGGAGTATCCATGGACTTTTCCATGCAAGCCTAGCCCATTCCAAATAAGCCTTAGCCCACACTATATAAATATAGAAGCCCATATTTAATTAGTAATATCTTTGATCTCTAAATTAATCCTAGATTAGTTATAGATCAATACTAATTAGATAATATGATCTTATATTAATATATTAGAACTTATAATATATTAATAAATCATAACTTGTACTATTCTCAACAGATTATCCATAAATTGTTCGGGTGAAGTGCAACCCAAATGGACCATGCCGGGTCGGGTCAAGTACATACCAAATATAGTTATGGACTTAGACACTATATCCAACAGAACCTAGAAGCTATAAGGAAGTCATGGCAGGCCCAGAGTCTGCTAAATGGAAAGAGGCGATGGACAGCGAGATTCAGTCCATGTACGACAACCAAGTTTGGAATTTGGTTGATAATGTACCGGGTCGCAAGACAGTCGGGTGCAAGTGGATCTTCAAGAAGAAGACAAACATGGATGGGAAAGTGCATACTTATAAAGCGCGATTGGTTGCGAAGGGCTTTACTCAAACTCCCGGAGTTGACTATGATGAGACCTTCTCACCAGTTGCGAAGATAAAGTCTATTAGGGTAATGCTTGCGATAGCTGCGTTTCATGATTATGAAATATGGCAGATGGACGTGAAAACCACTTTCCTTAATGGAAAGTTGGCTGAGGATGTTTATATGAATCAACAAGAGGGTTTTGTCGATGCGAATCATCCATATAGAGTATGCAAGCTTGAGAAATCCATTTATGGATTGAAACAAGCGTCTCGCAGATGGAATCTTTGTTTTGATGAGAAGGTTAAAGAGTTTAGCTTTCTGCGAAGCGAAGATGAATCTTGTGTGTATGTCAAATCCAGTGGGAGTATAGTGAGCTTCCTCGTATTGTATGTCGATGACATACTGCTCATAGGAAACGATGTCCCAACCTTACAGGTGGTCAAGGCCTGGCTTGGGAAATGTTTCGCTATGAAGGACCTCGGAGAGGCTGCATATATTCTGGGAATAAGAATAGTAAGAAACAGGGAAAAGAGATTGATAGGACTCAGTCTGGATGCATACTTGGATAAGGTACTAAAGCATTTTAGTATGGAAAATTCCATGAAAGGGGAGTTGCCAATCCAAAGCAATACCAAGCTGAGTAAGACTCAGAGCCCAAGTATAGAGGAAGAGATAGCTGATATGAGCCGAGTACCTTACGCTTCCGCTGTAGGCTCTATCATGTATGCTATGAATTGTACTCGCCCTGATGTGGCCTTCGCTTTGAGCATGGTCAGCAGATATTAAGGGAACCCTGGTAGAGCTCATTGGATTGCAGTCAAGAATATTCTTAAGTACCTTCGGAGGACCAAGGAATGGTTTTTAGTCCTCGGTGGGAGTGATGACTTAAGGGTACGAGGGTACAGTGACGCTAGTTTTCTGACGAATTGGGATAATTTTCGATCGCAGTCGGGCTGGGTCTTTAACCTAAATGGAGGAGCAGTGACTTGGAAAAGTTCCAAGCAAGAGACCGTAGCTGATTCAACGTGCGAATCAGAATATATTGCGGCGAGCGAAGCGTAAAAGGAGGCTATATGGTTTAAGAACTTCATTGGAGACCTTGGAGTTGTGCCATCCATAAAGGAGCCGATGGAAATTTTCTGTGATAATGAAGGGGTGGTTGCCTTGACCAACGAACCGAGAGATCATGGTAGATCTCGACATATTGATAGAAAATACCATTTTATCATACATCAGGTAGAAGAGGGACTCCTCGTTGTAAAGAGGGTATCATCAGAAGAAAACCCAACAGATCCCCTTACGAAGGGATTGAGTAGGGTCAAACACTTGCAACGCGCTAGGAGCATTGGGCTGAAGGATGATATGAGTTTGGATTAGATAGGAAACGTGTAATGGATAGTTTGTACTTGACATTTGATGAATAAATAAAATTGCATTATTTATGAGTAAAGCTACTATCTTGTGTTGGTTATTTATCTATTGTTTCCATTTTGCATGTTTTGACTTCCTAAATGATAGGATTATTCAAAAAAGGTCCACAGTCGGTCATATTTTGGAAGTAGATATGAATGAAAGTTGTCATTAATTGTTTGTAGATTTTCTAAAAGGTTTGGAAATAGCAAAGGTTTGCTGCAAAGTTCATGAGTGCTTATGATTATGATTTGAGCATTGGAATAAACCCGAGTATGCTGTATCACTTCGTGGTATTTTACCACTAAGTGATGGCAAAGCGATAACATCATATAGTCTTAAAACTTAGACATATGGTTGTTGTTTGCTGGTTGGTTATACATTGATAATGTGTAAGCACATCAGTAACTTGATGTTATAAAATGCATTATTGTGTGTGATTCAGTTAGTGAATAATGGATGCATATGAGTTGAAGTTGATTTGTTCCTTTTGTTCTATGAGAATAAAAGTGATATCTTGGCCACTTGGTGATTTGTTTTGACTTATGTGTCGGGCCCGGTCAGAATAAAGTTGATGTGTTCAACTAAATTCTATGTCAAACAAATCGTAAATCAAGGAACAAATGCTGGACAACAAGCATTGTCAGCATGATATCCAGAACAGAGGATTATACATTCCCTTATCTAAAGGACAAGTTGATCAGAGTTGATAGCGAAGTATAAGAGCTACGATTACTAATCGCATTCTGAATTCGTATGTGAGATATAGTTACTAGACTTATCCAAGTGGGAGACTGTTGGAATAGTGTCTAAGCCTGTAACTATATTTGGTATGTACTTGACCCGGTTGTGCATGGTCCTTTTGGGTTGCCTTCTCCAAAGCAACTTGACAAGGTAATTTAAGGAGAAAGAGAGAATATTATGATTTATTAATATATTATAAGAATAATATATTAAAGGAGAAATCATATTTATTTAATTAGTATTGATCATAAATTAATTAGGAATTAATTTGGTGACCAAAAGAGATTAACTGAATAAAGGGGTATAGATTGTCAAATGTATGATAGTTGAGTTTTGGGTTAAGGAAACCTAATGGACTTAAGGGGAACGAAATTATGATGGGTATCCATCATATTTTCGTCCAAGGCCTTATTCCAGAAGGTTCCTCGGGCTGCTTGGTGGCTAAGCTGTCCATTAGGGTTTAGACTGAAACCCTAGTAGCCTGTAACTATAAATAAGACCCCTAGGGCATTGAAATCGGCTACCACTTAATTCTAAGAGAACCCTAGGCTGATTTCTAGCTTCTCTCACCCTCTCTCATATTACTTTCTTGCTTGTGGGGTTTGTGAACCATTAGAGGAGTTGCATTTGTGACTCTAAGCTCAAGAGAAAAAGAGAAGAAGATTTAAGCCAACATTTGAAGAGGTAAACATCTAGATCTAATTCTATATGTTGTTTTTTGTTATTTTCATGCTAGATTAGGGTTTGTAAGTCTTGGAATCAAAGCATGTTCAATAAAGAAACCTAGATCCAAGCATTAGGGTTTGTATGAGGACATAGGAATGTTCTTATGCATAAAACCCATCAGTTTCAGGGAAGAAACCCAAGGGATTTGACGCTAGGTCGAAGGGCTGTGGGAAATGCAGTAGGTCACACGAGGGAGTTTACCGCACTGGGTCGGGATCAGGTTGCTATAAGTGCGACAAGACATGGCATTTTAGTAGGGATTGTACTGCTCCTGTCCCCACTATTCAGATGTCAGACCTGATTTGCTTCCATTGAAATCAGAGGGGCCATAAAAAGGCCAACTGTCCTAGGTTGACAACAACAGCAGCGCCAGTGGTGGCGCTAACTCCAGCGACTACACAGGTTACAGATGGCTGGAACGTCAAGTCAGAGACTCCAGTGGTGAGGAGGCGAGCTTTCTAGTTGACGGCCGAGGAGGCACACGCTGCACCCGATGTGGTGACGGGTATGGTTTCTTCTCTCTAATTTTTATATATATGTCGCTTGTGATATTGATGTATTATGCTATATGTTTTGTTTAGGATCGTTCCATGCGAACGGTATCCCGGTATCCCGGTTCAAGTGTTATTTTATTCGGGTACTACCTGATTATTTGTCTCTCTTGCACTTAGAAAGAGGTTTCTTGAGTCCTCGGGCATGTTAGATTGCCCTCTAGAGGTCGAGATTGCGGACGACTGGTCATTGCCAATGTTAGAGATTTTCAGAGATTGTGTTTTAAGGTAGTACGAGGAGCGCTACTTGGTAGATTTGGTTCCCATACCATTGTGGGGGACACAAGGTTATTATAGGGATGGATTGGTTGAGCCCCAATGGGGTAGTGATCGACTGTGCGCATCAGTTGGTTAGGATTAGGACCCCAGGTGGGGAAGCACTAGTGATTCAGGGCGAGAGGCCACAACGCAGACCGGCCTTATCTTCAGCAGCGAGGGCTAGGTGCTACCTCCAGCAGGGTTGCGCAGGGTATGTCGCCTTTGTTATGGATACCCGGGAGGCGGGTCACACGAAGGTGAGTGATGTGCCAGTGGTACGAGAGTACGCGGATGTATTTCCAGAGGAACTGCCTGGGATACCTCCGGAGAGGCAGGTGTAGTTCAAGATCGACCTGGTCCCTGTTGCGGCTCCGATAGCTAAGGCACCGTATCGGTTGGCTCCTCCTGAGATGCAAGAGTTGTCTACACAGCTGCTAGAAGCTGTTAGACAAAGAATTCATTAGACCAAGTAGTTCGCCTTGGGGATCCTCGATACTGTTTGTGAAGAAGAAGGATGGGTCGCATCGGATGTATATAGATTAGCAGGAGCTGAATAAGGTAACGGTGAAGAACCGTTACCCGCTCCCGAGGATTGATGATCTCTTCGACCAGCTTCAGGGAGCATCTTGGTTCTCCAAGATTAATTTGCGTTCAGGATATCACTAGATGAGGGTCATAGAGGAGGATGTGTAGAAGACTGCCTTTCAGACATAATATGGTCACTATGAGTTTGTGGTGATGCCTTTCGGGCTCACCAATGCTCTAGTCGCATTCATGGATCTCATGAACCGTGTGTGCAGACCGATGTGAGATCGATCTGTGATAATTTTCATTGAAGACATCTTGGTCTAATCCAAGACTTTGGAGCAGCATGAGGAGCACTTGCAGGAGGTGATGGATACCCTGAGGAGGGAGACCTTGTATGCCAAGTTCTTCAAGTGTGAGTTCTGGTTGCGCGAGGTGCAGTTTCTTGGGCACCTTGTTAACCTGAACAGGATTTCGGTCGACCCGACCAAAGTGTAGTCTGTGATGAGGTGGGAGGTCCCGAGGTCTCCATCTGAGATTCAGAGCTTCCTGGGACTGGCAGGTTATTATCGAAGGTTCATTCAGGACTTCTCCAAGATAGTCGTGCCCTTGACCCGGTTGACAAGGAAAGTCATGGTCTTTCGCTGGGGGTCTGAGCAGTAGGCCGCATTCGAGATGTTGAGACAGCGATTGTGTGAGGTGCGAATCTTGCCCTGCCAGAGGACGTGGAGGATTTTGTGGTGTATTGCGATGCGTCCACTACAAGAAAAAGGGGTATCAAAGACTGACATATCAGTCTCCGATGGTCAACAATCAATCTCTGATTGTAATCTTGGACTGATTTAGCTAGTCACCGAGACCTAGTCTTAGATACTCAATTTTTTATATATCTAGCACTGAAAATCAATCCTTAATTCATCATAGTATCAAAGACATAAAATCAGTCTTTGATAATATCTCATTCAGTCCCTAATTTATTTTCTTTAGATCCCTGAGTTGATGACATATCAGTCCTTGATACTATCTTTTAGGGACTGAATATCAGCCTTCTAGAATTTATTATTCAGTCTCCAATATTTTTCATTGAAATCTCTATTTTGTGTCGTATCAGTCTCTTATACTATCTTTCAAGGACTAAATATTAGTCGTTGATGCTATCAAGTTCAGTCTTAAATTACAAAATCGGCTCCATTTTTTTATAAACTTAAAAGGATTATAAAAGAATAAAAAGCCAATTAAAATAATCAGTTAAAGAAAAATAATGCACAAGACCTCAGTCATAAACACTACAATATTCTACTTTGTGGAAATTGTCATTTATAATATTAAACATTTAATATGTTAAATTGACATCAATGGCTTAAAAGTAAGAAAAATAATGCACAATACCTAAGTGATAAAGTTTCTCATTCTATAATGAGAGGACAAACATGCAATACTAATTTACATAAAAAACAACCATCACAATCAAAAGGACAAAGCCGTGTACCCCAACATCTGCCTTGCCAATTCCCAACTCATCCATAGCTTTGATCTTGCAATTTTGAGTTCACTCCTTTGCTCTGTACAAACAAAAATATATATTTAGAAGCTTTTATGGTAAACCGTATACCAAAGATAAGAAAATCAGAATGAGACCTTTACTAACCACGATAAACACATTGCCACATATTCCATAAAAACCTTCAACTAAAGTTAAATGATCAAATCCAGAAAGAAATGATGCAACAAAAATATCAATATTACTAAAAGTTCAACCGCTAAAAGCTGCAAAATAGTTAGTCAACACAGTTCCATCTTTCAATGCATGCATTAACGAATTAATGTTTTTGCAGTTGTCATGATGTTGAGTAAAAGCACCTTATCGTACTTGAGTTATAGAACTGATTGTACAGATCCAAAAATCTTGTCTTTTGTTATTATCATGGCATCTTGTACATTTGAGAAGATAGTGAGGGGCGTTATCTTGAATTGTGAGGCCATGGATTTTTATGTCCAACCTGTGAAACATAAAAGAACGCCAAAATTGGTTAACTTTTTCTAGATTTTGAAAGTTATATATAATTAATATTATGTTTAAATCCACCATTTCATGAAACCAGTAACACGCAATAATATATGAGATCTTTATTGGTGATATCATATCCATAGTTACCAACCTACTATGCTCCAAAAATAATAAACCTAGAAAGTTACATGAGCATGCCATTCCAGGCCAGAGAGTCTCATCAAATGTTTTCCTTGTTGTGGACGGTGCACGACTAACATCTTCTATATCACCTTTAACAACATGGTCAATCAATTGCCTTGTTCTTGGGTCAAAGGTTGAACAGCTGAAAAACAGAAAGGAAATGTAAGTTAAATGTAAGATGTAAATAAACTAATTTCATTTAATGTAACAAAGCAAGAAAGAAGATACAACCCTACTACTGCATGTGAAATAAAAAAAACATAAATCTTATCATCTCCTTGCCAATACGTCTTCCACAATGACAAAGTTAAGGTCCAATGATGCTTTAGTTTGCAACAAACCTCATATAGCAGTCACTAGCTTGCCAATCTTAACCTATAAGACAATTTTAGAAAAAAATGAAAAATTAAGAGAAGATTAAAAAGATGAAGATGTCTGATGGTAACTGATCTTTATATTTATGATTAGCCAAGAAACCTATAACAAAAAATCAAAACAAAAACGATAACTGATCTTTAACTTGTACATACCTCGATTTTCATATAACTAGAAAACTCTTTGATGTGTTCTTCGAGAATAGTATCAACTAACCAGGAAAATTATCATTCATATCCTGTTTGGCCTTACATAGTGAATATACAAAATCCCAAAACATTTTTCACAATCACAATCAAACAATCAGATTGGAAAACAAACTCAAAAAAGAAAAAAAAAATCTAGATTGAAAACCTATCGGAAAACTAACAAAAAGAAAAAATATATATAGACTGAAAACCTAAATCAGAGAAGATTAAAAACATGAAGATGTTTGATGGAAGAAATTGAAAGAAAACATCAGAATCAGGCAAGAGGAAATCAAATGAATACCTAATTTCTTTCCATCATATCGCATTCAAATGTGTAGAAAATTAGGTTGATTTAGCGGGATTTGGCGATTTAGGGCTCAAGGCCTCAAACGGAAATAGAGGGGACGAAGGGGAATGACTGGATGATGGTAGATGTTAAACTATAATGAAGTAAGGAATCAATTTTTTCTACAGAAACAGTCAGACCACAAAACATAAAAGACAAGTGACGAACAAATATTATCTGATAGTAGATGCTAAACTACTGGGAGTTAAGAAATCAAATCGTTATAAACAAACAGTACCCAAAACATAAAATTCATCATATGTCTAATACAAGCAAAAATACAATATAATACAAAATGACATAGACGAAGTGAAACTTATAGTTACACGTAAGAGGGCATACGATCTAGGGCTGTACAGGGAGGAAGAGGGTGAAGCAGGGGAAAAGGGTCGAACAGACAGAGACAACTAGGGCATCGAGATGGAGCGGTGGAGCAAGGCGTATGATCTAGGTTATAGTCGTTGTGCGGCGGAGCATGTGTGCACGGAACAGGGAACCTCGAAGAAGACTCGTTCGGCTTTTGAATTGATGAATTGATGAAGCGGGATTTTATGATACGCTTTTTTATTTTCCCGCTAGGTAAGAAAGAGAGGCATTTCTCAAAAATCTTTTCAAGTTTTACATTTGGGGTTTTTAAATATTTTGATGAATTGTTTTTTTTTCTATGAAATAAGGTTTTTTAAACATTTTAACTTATTAAAATTAGTTAAAATAATAATTTAAGTATATATGACTGAAATTCAGTTAGTTATAAGTGTTTATTCAAATTTCAAATAGTGTCTGTTTATTAGGGACTGAAATCCAGTCGTTGGAAAGTTTCCCATCCAGAGGGTAAATTGGTTCAGTTGTATCAATGATTGAAATTCAGTCCCTAATAAGTTCAATGCACTATCAAAATTGACACATGTATATCAAGGACTGAAATTCAGTCCCATATAACTTTCCATCCAAATTCAAAGTTGGCACAAAACTATTTGAGACTGAAATTCAGCCCCCAATGTGTTCCAACCAAACATAAACAAGATCAAATAGATTAGGGACTAGATTTTAGTCTCGAATAAGTGTCATCAGTCTTTAATGATTCACACAATGAAATCAGTCCTAGATAGTATTTGAGACTAATTCATCAATCCCAGATACATCGTATCCAAGACTGATTAATCAGTCTCTAACATTTTAGTCACCAAAGCCCCTTTTTCTTGTAGTGGTCCATCTCGGGTTTGGGCGTGGTATTGATGCAGATGGGGCATGTTATTGCCTACACTTCGAGGCAGTTGAAGCCTGATGAGGCGAACATCGTAGTTGTGGGCCATGTTTCCTCCTTCGATTATGACAGTCGTTGATTGTTGATTCTACACCGTAGAGTGTGGGTCCTATATCATGGAGTTGTGAGCCAGGAATTGATGGAGGAGGCACATAAATCCAAGTTTTCTATCCATCCCGGGGAGACGAAGATATACAGGGATCTTTGTCTTGATTATTGGTGGCCCTGCATGAAGAGGGATGTAGCTTGGTTCGTTGAGAGATGTCTAACCTGCAGGAAGGTCAAGGCTGAGCACCAGAGGCCTCACGGCAAGATCCAACTGTTGGATATTCTGTGTGGAAATAGGAAGATGTAACACTAGCCAAAATAGGTTAATAACAATCACATGTGATTATGCTAATCATGTAATGTGATAAATGTACTATGTATTTCATGATACATTCTAATACAAATATGAACTTTCTTTATGATACAACTCAAAACATACGTCCATACGATTCCAAAAATATAGAGAACGTCTGAATCTGACTTCGCATGAAGAAGTTATGATAAGCCGAACACTATAAATCTCTATAATAAGAGGAATTTAAAATAGACTTAGAATTAGCTATATAAGTCTAAAATAGAGTTATAGTACTCATAAATACCTACGCGTGCATATAAAGAATCTCAAAAACGGAGTTCGTATGCAAAAGTTATGGCCTTCCGAAGATTTAGCTTTCAGAAACCCTAAGCTAACTAAACTCACGACGTGAACAAAGGTTTATTCACGACGTGAGGAGTCATTTTGCCACATTTCGGAATCTAGAAGGTGTGATGAGGCTGCGAGGGGATAAAATCCAAACTCACGACGTGAACAAGGGTTTATTCACAACGTAAGGAGTCACATGGCCACCTTCCGAAGCTAGGGACGCAAATGGCAAGTCTACGGGGTGATCATGCAAGACTCATGGCGTGAGCCTTATGACACTCACGATGTGAGTTTCTAAAAACCTTACTATAAATAGCAGGTCCGACTTCAGCCATTCTTACACCAAAACTTCTTCCCTTTCTCTCCTTTGCTGAGGCCATTCTGCATCCCGAGCCCCGACGATCTCGCACGCTGACCGTATTGCTTAGATAACATAAAATCACGCTACTAGGGTGAGTTTCATGGCCCCACATTCTAATATTTCGGTGGAAAACGCATGCTAGTTCTTATATATATGTTATTATTATGTCTATATGATAGTATATAGTTATGATAATCGGGATATGATTGTTCTAAATATAACATTTTCAATACATACAACTATTATTAACTTATCAGTATGTTAATTTACTAATGTAGTTCTTGAGTTATACTTAGGATTATATATATATATATATATATATATATATATATATATATATATATATATATATATATATATGTTGTGTGCGATATAATACCGAAGTTATATTCGAAAGTTCTAAATGTTAAGTTAAATAGTATGTTACTATTAGTAGTTTTATGTCAAGATAAAACTGGATATGTTATATGTTGTTATTATTAGTTTTATGTCAAGATAAAACTGGATATGTTATATGTTGTTATTGTTAATTTTATGTCAAGATAAAACTTGGTATTGTTATTGATAGTTTTATGTCAAGATAAAACTAGAAACGTTATATTTTGTTATTATTGGTTTTAGGTCAAGATAAAACCTGGTTTTACTTCAAGATATAGCTGTTATACTGCCTAAATATTATGAAGTTAGGAGTAATGTTTAAAAGCATAGTCTAGTAACTTAGGGTTTTAGACATGAACATGCTTTTGTTGTTAGAGCTATAGGAATCCGTCAAAGTCTACATGAGTAATTGTATTCATCAACTAAGATTGGGGATCTTAGCGGAAATCCTTTGAACTGTAACCGTTAATCCCATGTGAGCGAGGAAGCCGTGTATAATTAGTATACGGGTAGACCACCCCACTTGTGACTGTTAGCTACAGTCAACCAAAAGCAAGTGATGAACTATCCTTTTATTTGTTATTAATCTGGCGTCGATAAAGCGTACGGTGTTGTTTCTCATGGTAAATCATGGGTGTGTTTGTTTCTCATGGTAAATCATGAGTGTATTGTTTTATCAGAGGTATTATGTCATAGCAGCGGTTAGAGGCTCATGGTAGCAAATTGTTAGAAACATTATACCTTGTTGTATACAAGTATTAATGTTAAGTATAAGTTTTCCCCTACTTATACTTTAGGATTAAGACATGTTTAGGTATAACTATACTTTTGAATGTGTGGAAATGTATTATTTTATGGAGTCAAAACCTGTGAACTCACCAACTTTATGTTGACGTATTTTTAAAATGCACGTGTTTTCAGGAACTTGAAAAGCTGGTATGTATTCGAACAGGAGAAGTTTTACTATTATCTTTCTGTTTATTAAGAGTATGCCATAGTCGGATATTATGTAATAAATACTAGGAAAAAAATAATGTAACTTTCAATCATCAATAAAGGTATGTATTTTCTTTATTATTGTTCAATGTATGTTATATAACTGTGATACGAAAAATGACGTTACACTACCCGGTGTTTCCGCCGACGGCCGGGGTGTGACAGAAGATATCACTATGGACTTCATCACAAAGCTTCCAAGGACCGTGTGGGGAGTGGATTCGATTTGGGTCATTGTAGATCGGTTGACCAAGAACGCCCATTTCATTCCGATTCAGGAGAGCATTTTGGCTGAGAAGTTGGCCGACATCTATATTAGAGAGGTAGTGGCTCGGCATGGGGTGCCAGTTTTGGTGATTTCCGACAAGGATGTGCGGTTCAGTTCCAGATTTTGGAAGAAGTTTCATGAAAAGTTGGGTACTCGTCTGCACTTTAGCACCGCTTTTCACCCGCAGACGAGCGGTCAGAGTGAGCGGATCATCCAGACTCTGGAGGATATGCTACGGGCGTGTGTTTTAAACTTCAGAGGTAGTTGGGATACTTACCTTCCTTTGGCTGAGTTTTCTTATAATAACAGCTATCATGCGAGTATTGACCGTCCTCCCTTCGAGATGTTGTATGAGAGGAAGTGTAGGACCCCGATATGCTGGGGTGAGGTTGGCCAAAGTGTCATGGGGAGTACCGAAGTGGTACTCAAGACTACAGAGAAGATCCAACAGGGGCGGACCAAGCTTTAAACCGCTCAAAGTCGGAAGAATAGTTATGCCGATAGGCGTCGTTCAGACCTGGAGTTCCAGGTCGGGGATATGGTTCTCCTGAGGGTGTCGTCTTGGAAGGGCGTCATTCGGTTTAGGAAGTGGGGCAAGCTGGGCCCCAGGTACATTGGACATTTCAGGATTGCAGCCCAGGTGGGCAAGGTGGCGTATAGGCTAGACCTGCCAGCTGAATCAGTCGGATTCATAGCACTTTTCACATCTCCCAGTTACGAAAGTGTCTGGTGGACGATTCGACAATGATGCCTTTTGAGGACATTCAGGTGGATGACAACCTGAATTACATCGAGTGACCAGTAGCTATCCTCGACAGGAAGTTGAAGGATCTGACGAACAAGAGGGTCGAATTGGTGAGGGTGCAATGGCAGCACCACAAGGGTTCGGAATGGACTTGGGAGCTGGAGGACGAGATGAGGGAGCACTACCCCGAGCTTTTTCAAGGCTCAGCAGTAGACTTCAAGGACGTAGTCTAAAATAAGTGGGGGGGATTTGTAACACTCGGTTCCTGTTACGTACTTAAATTCAAGTAATGTTGTAATTTACTCTTGGACTCGACGAGTTGGAGGCCCAACTCGACGAGTCGGGAGACCGACTCGGCGAGTAGGAGCTATCTGGACAAAACCCTAATGTTTAGGGTTTGCACCATATTTAAACACTTTATCTCATCCTAAACTAGCCTCCATCACCCTCCCAAATCAGAGAAACCCTACATTGAAACCCTAAACCATTATTGAGTGTTCTCGAGCCTTTTGGTGCTTTTTGTGTGTGTGTTTGAAGTTGGAGAAGAAGAAGGAAGATTGGAAGTTCAAGTAGAAGCAAGGAGATCTAGAAGTTTCATTCAAGGTAAAAAGTTGGAACCTAGACCATCTATCTCTTAGATTTTGATTTAGGGCAATTTCTACGCTTTTTATGAGTATAAACAAGCAAAAATCAAATTTGTGGGTGTGCTTGGAGTTGCACTTCCGATATGGGGCTATTGGGGGTCTTTATGGCATAAAGGTGCCAACTTTGTTGCCATAAACACCCCATGCATCTTGTAGACCTTCTTTTATGGATTTTGGAACAAAAAACCCCATGAATGGATATCAATTTTGTAGCTTTATGTATGAAATGGACCCTAGGAAGTTAGATCTATGGTTTTGATACTTTAAGACCTATTATAATCGACTATATAGTTTTGGACTAGGAGGGACTCGGCGAGTCGTTTGGGTGACTCGGTGAGTTGGGACACACTTTTCCCCCGAACATCTCTTGGAAATGGTTTTGGTTGAGTGGAAGGAACACTCAGCCTG